>NC_091086.1:34361969-34665000 GCF_032405125.1 Capricornis sumatraensis
TACTGACAAAATTAAAAGCACACTACAAACTCACTTTTAATATTGTTACATATATGGCAAAGTTCTAATATCCCAAAAATATAAAGATGCCTTTAAGTCCATTAAAATAACTAATAATTCTATAGAAAAATTAGCAGAAACAAAAAGAAATTGAAAAATTCACAAAAATAAATATTAAATGCATGGGAAAATGTTAAACTAATAATCTTTTATTAGCCTTTTTAAAAGGTAAAGACTAAATTGATGCTACTTGATTTTGGTGAAAGTGAAATGGAATAGACAGTTTCACATACTTTGGATATCTACTAGATGTAGCAAACTTTCTGGCAACAATTTGGAAATATGGATCAAGACATTTGACATTGCCACACTGTTTTACCCAATAACCCCCTTTTTTCCCCAAGAATATTGCCAAAGATTTAGTCAAGAATTTATGTTTAAGAATATTCATTTCAGGTAGAGCTGGTTGTAATGGAAAGAACCCAACATTAATGTTCTTAAATGGAAGAATGAATAAAAATTCATCCAAAATATAAAAATATTATGGAACAATCAAAACTATGCTTAAACAAATATTTATGAGACATTGTTTACAACAATGCTATTAATGCAGCATGACTTCAGTCTTAATAGTTTCAGGTGTACAGCGATGTGAATCAATTATACATATACATATACCTACTCTTTTTTCCCATATACATTCTTTCCCATATAGATCATTACAGAGTACTGAGTAGAGTTGCTTGTGCTTTACACTAGGTACTTATTAGTTATCTATTTTATATACAGTAGTGAATATATGTCAGTCTCAATCGCCTAGTTCATGCCTCCCCACCACTTCACTTTGATATACAAGTGAAACTAATACAACATGGTAAATCAACTATACTCCAATCAGTTCAGCTCAGTTCAGTGTCTCAGTTGTGTCCGACTCTCTGTGATCCCATGGACTGCAGAATACCAGCCTTCCTGTCCTTCACCAACCCCCAGAGCTTGCTCAAACTCATGTCCATCAAGTCAGTGATGCCATCCAACTATCTCATCCTCTGTCTCATCTCTTCTCCTCCTGCCTTCATTTTTTCCCCACATCAGAGTCTTTTCCAATGAGTAAGCTCTTTGTATCAGGTGGCCCAAGTATTGGAGCTTCAGCTTCAGCATGAGACCTTCCAATGAATATTCAAGACTGATTTCCTTTAGCATTGATTGGTTTGCTCTCTTTGCTGTCCAAGATACTCTCAAGAGTCTTCTCCAACACCACAGTTCAAAAGCATCAATATTTCATCATTCAGCCTTCTTTATGGCCCAACTAAAAACTTTTTAAATACTTTCTATTTACTAAACTTTTAAGAATATTTACAAGTTTCTGTAATGCATACATCATCATTTTAAAATTAAAGAAGAAGATAAAAAATATAGTTTTTAAGAAAAGGGAAAAAAGTAGCATATGACATGTTTGTTTATATAAATATATTCTTTAAAATAGTCTTTCCTGGTGACTTAGTGGTAAAGAACTAGCCTGCCAATGGAGGTGACGCATGTTCAGTTCCTGGGTAGGAAAGAGCCCTGGAGAAGGAAATGAAAACCCACTCCAGTATTCTTGTTTGGGAAATCCCATGGACAGAGGAGCCTTGTGGGCTGCAGTCCATAGGGTTGCAAGGCAGCAACTGAGAATGAGCAGAAGCAAGCTTCTTTAAAATAATGGAAAAGAACACACTAAAATACTAATAAAACATCTTTCTAGAGGTTGAAATTGCAACTAATCTCAAATTCTGTCCATTTTTTTGTATTTTTTAATTCACTTACTATAATTTATAGATAATATTTTTTGTAAAGCCACAAATAAGAGATAAATTAAATCCCACTGTGCCATTATTTTAAGTGAGTCTTTTGACCATGTTTACGTAAGCTATTTACTGAAGCTTAGTATGCTTGGCCTTAATTCAAATACATTTTGGAAATAAGAATTCCACAAGAAAGCACTGCCTATTACAACTAAGACTATGCAATTTTGAACTGTTATTTCTCAAAGTTAAATATTCTTAAAAATACAATCAGAATTTGCTCTCTCTCAGTAAAGAATTTCCCCTGTACCACTTCACTAATATAATTAAATTTAGTTTTTAATAAACATCAATACATTTTCTCTTGTCATTATAGTCTAAACCAAAAATTTAATAAGAATTTAGTAATGATTCCAGCTATACAACTTGTATAGCTACAACTGTTTAAGTTTGGCTTCAACAAGCTTATTACTATGATTTTCATTTGGTGAAATCTTACTTATTTACCCAAATACCTATACTTTGGAACTCATTTTCCTTTGGCAACACATTCTATGTCTTTTTACTCTTTCCTGGTGTCAGTAATGGCTCTGGAACTTCTTTACAGCAGGCACTGCAGGATATATCTTGAAGGCTTTTTTGTTTGCTTGTCTTAGATTGCATGTTTGTTTGACTAATTGATAGTATAAAGAAGGATTCTCCACCAAGCCCTGGTTCCTTGGCCTGAGGATGTAAGAAAGAAGGCAAAAGTCTGATGTATTTAATTTGTTTGTTCTATTTTCTCATTTTCTCATTTTCTCAAGCTAGAGGAAACAAAACATTTGCTTACCTCCCTTATATTCACTACACTTGGCAGCAGTAACAAAAGCTGATTCTTTTCACTTTAGTCCCATGAGGCATAATAAGCTGGTAAAATGTTTACATGAGCTAGTCAATATTCCTTATATTATTCCTGCATTAATAACAAAGTTCTTTGTTGTCAAGCACTATGCTTTCTAGTGGTTCTGGATAGTACCTCCTATAATGTGAGCATTTAATGACAATGATATTTTAATACACATGAAATTTGGAATGCTCATAAAGACAGATACCACTTTTGTATGGCAATACCCTCATCATTTCCTACATAGCCAGAAAAATAAAATTACACAGGGTCTTTTCAAAGAAACTAAATTATTTACCTTCTACTCTCCCCTGATTTGAGTTGTAAAATCAAAACCAATGCACCATGTGCTACATGAACCACAAGGGTGTAATCCCATGTCATAAGAATTTTTAAACGTTCACTATTTGAACTGGCTTTCAGTATTAAGGCTGTATTCATTTAAAGAAAAAATACACTCTTTATGTTGATATTGTGCAGACTTATTCATAAAAAGTAAAACTGTATCCAAAATGAATTACTGTTGCCGGCTGTTTTTCTATTCAACCGTCTTTTTTTAATCATCTTTTCATTGCTCATTGAAGGACTTTGCCTATAAAGTTTTAAGAAGTTACATTTAAAATAGGTACATGCACTAGAACTAGCCTCTTAAAATAGGATTTAATGTGAGTATTGATAGCATAACATGTAGTAATAAAAAATATAGTTCTTACTGTAGCACAAACATATTTGCATACATATCCTATGTATGTTTTATGTAAAATTTACTTCCATGAACCATAAGAGTCAACCCTCTTCCAGAGAATTTAAGAGTTAAAACAGTATTCCAGATTTTCATCAGTATTTTAAATACCTGTATTTAATGTAAATGTTTATCTGTTACTGAGAAATCTGCTCTTTTTTGAAAGATATATTTATACAAATAAGAAAATGAATATTCAAAATTAGTGAGTATCATGCTTTGAGCCAAGAATATAAAATTAATAATTGAGTTCACTATTAATTAGTCCAAATGTCACATGAATTGAACAAAGAATAGTAGATGACATTATGGAATGTTAACAAATTTAAAACATGCAAGGTAGATACATTTTACCATATTGGTTTTTTTAAACAAGACTTTCTTCCATATCTGTATTGTTTTGGTTTTAAGCCATGCAACTAAATATATTTTTAAAGACATTTTCTAAATGTGCAATTAGTTTGCTTAATTTGAAACCTAATCCTCAAAGGCAGATGTTTCTGCACTAAATCTACTATTTTAAACTTTATTCACATTCACATCCATGAATTTAATTGACAGCACTCATAAATATATTTCTCCTCTGTCAAATCATTTTGATGCCAAATTCTGCCACCTTGATGTGTATAATTAATGATGCATGCATGCATGCTAATTTCCTTCAGTCTTGTCCAACTCTTTGCAATCCTAGGGACTGTAGCCCAGCAGGCTCCTCTGTCCGTGGGATTCTCTAGGCAAGAATACTGGAGTTGGTTGCCTTGCCCTCTTCCAGGAGATCCTCCCAGCCCAGGGATCGAACCCAAGTCTCTTACATCTCCTGCATTGGCAAGCAGGTTCTTTACCACTAGCACCACCTGGGAATTCCATACTTAATGACAGATTTGACTTTTTAGGCTATTTATACTCTTTTTAAACTTTCTCTGGGTTATTGTTGACTCATACTATATATATATCATACTACTTATATTTTCCTTCTTCTAGATCCTTCCTACTTCACAATTGCCAGCTTTCACTCTTGGAACATGTAGGCCCACTACTCTTTTTATCTCATCATTCTTTAAAAAGTTATGTCAAAACCTACAACTAGAAATTCAGCAACTTTTGATTGTAACCCGCTTTTTCCCTCTTCTGAACATACACACTGAGTTCAAACATTGGGGAATCAATTTGAGTAGGTGGAAGAAATTGATGGGACAAATAAATATGAGCAGAAGTTAAAAACTAAAATAGTTAAGAAAATGATTAACACAAATAACACAAATGAACAAAGGCTCTATGTGGAACATTAGGGAGTGGTAGGGACTGTGGCTATTTGGAGAACACAAATTCTATCCAGAGAACCACTGACACTCCATCCCAACCAATTAAATTTAGCAGTATCAATTCTAAATGCTTACACTGATGCTTCTTAAAAGCTTCAAATAACTTACATTTAAAGAAAGAAAAAAATCCTTACAGGCAAAATTACATTCCTGACACATCTGATTCAGAAGAATTCTATATTTTAAAGAAATGGATAGGCCAGCTAATGATGTTATGAGTCTAGAGATACTACTTGTAAAATTCAAATCGATTAATATTCCCTGATAGCATGGTAAGCACTAACTAATAGCCTTAATAAAGTTAAAAAATGGTTCTTGAAACCAGTAATTAAATTTGACAACTCAAATATAAATAGAACATTAACAATGGCTTTTTCTAATTAAATCATTTAAAATTGTATGAGCTCTTATAGGTCATCTAGCTAACTCTCATCCAACCCAAAATCTCTTTTCCTACATCCCTAAAGGGAGAATATCTTTCCTTAACTTAAATATTGCCAGGAACAGAAAGCTAGTAGCCCTTTCAGCAGTCCATGCCACTACAGAATGGCAACATGTGATAATTTTCCATACCCTGCTCTGGGATCCATCTCCCACTGGTCCCCAAATTCCTCCACATCAATGGAGAACAATAATAATCCCTTGAGAGTCATTTATTTGCTTAACATCATAGTTATCCCTGTACATATCATCTCATCTAATCTTCAAGGAAACTTCAAGTTAGATTCCCATTTTTGAGGTAATAAATTGAAATTGAGAGAAGTAAAGAAATCAACCCAGGGATAAACAGGTAAATTAAAACACAATTCCTTTTTATTCTTGAAACTTTAATAGTGTGGAGTCCAAACCACTAAACTTTTGTTTCTTACTCTCTACCCAATTATATGGCATATTACTGATTTGCCACTGAAACAAAATTTGTGCCAAGAAATCTGAAGTACAAAATTGATTTTTGCTACAATTATGTATACACTATGTATACATATGAGGTTTGATAGTTGGAAAAATTGATTTCAGCAAAGTCATAAAGTATAATAAACTGTGGCAAAACTCACTGAAATTATAATACAGCATTACATCCAGGTTGTAAGAAAGATGGTGTGTTTAAAAAAGTAGAAAAAATGTTCCTTCTTAAATATAAAGAAAATTCAATTCAAAACCACCTGCTAACCCTACATATTAAGCAAAATTACTTAATTGAACATCTGGCTTCCAATTCTGTATATAAGGAAATCTTTGAAGTCATCACTTCTGTCCTTACAAGAGAAAAAGTTGAATAAATTCCAAACTTTTCTTAAATTCATCAGAGAATTGAAGTCACAAGGCAAACTGCTTGACGAAGAAGCCCAGGAATAGGAACTTCTGAGGGAGCCAGTTTCAGGGTAAAAATATAAACTGTAATTGAAAACTTATAAAAATGTAGACACTTTCTTGCTTGCAGACCTGCCTTGCAAGAAACATTAAAAGTTCTGCAGGCACAGAAAATTTCCATTTCCAAATTTCCAACCAGAAATTTGGATCTACACAAACAAATATGTCAGGGATGGAATAAATAATAGTGCTACAATATTCATTTATTTTCTACCATTTAATTGCTCTAAAATAAATGACCACCTAAATAACAATAGGAACAATATATTGTGTGTTTATAGCATGTTTAAAAGGAAAATTATGACAAAAATATCACAAAGATAGGGAAGGAAGAATTAACAGTATAATGCTATAAAGTCCATACATTATAATTAATACTCCTAAATTTTGTTACATTTAGTTAGATTAAATAAAAAATGCATATTCTAACTTTATAAATCAATCTTTTTTTTAGAAAAGGAGCTATGAACATGTCAACAAAGGAGATCGAGTAGAATTATAAAATATGCTCAAGTAATGCAAAATGGACGCGAGTCTGAGTGAACTCCGGGAGTTGGTGATGGACAGGGAGGCCTGGTGTGCTGAGATTCTTGGGGTCGCAAAGAGTCAGACACGACTAAGCGACTGAACTGAACTGAATGCAGAATGCAGAAAAATAAATGTAACAACAAAAAAGCAATAAAAAAGATGGTAGTTTGATCCATTCATATCATGAATAACTTTAAATGCAAACGGTTCAAACACACCAGTTAAAAGATAAACATTGTCAGACTATATAAAAAATCAATTTCCAATTTTATGCTATATTCGGGAAACCTGATATAATGATATAGTGAAGTAAGAATGGCAGAAGATAAATGCAAACATTCAGTTAAAGCAAGATTAGCTATATGAATGTCAAATAATACAGATTTCAGAAGAAGGAGTATTATTTGAAGTAAGAAGAGACATTACATATGGATATAACATAAAACTTCTAAATTTAAATTCACCTAAAACAAAACTTCAAAATACAAGAGGTAATAATTGATAGAATTAAAAAAAGAAATAGGAAAATAGATATTTAAGGTAACAAATAGACACATAGGAATAAGTAATTCCAATTCTACACAATCTCTTTCCAAAAAATAGAATAGGAGATAACACTTTCCAAATGATTTTATGAGGACAACATTATTTTTACAACAAAATTACACAAAGCCATTATAAGAAAAGCAACCTTCAGAACAATATACTCCATGAAAACACACAGAAAAATCCGCAGCATACTATGCAACCAAATTTAGCAATTTATTAGGAGAAAAATATGCCATAAAATATTGAGGGGGTGGCTTCTCAGATGTGTAAGGTCAATCAACATAAAAAAAAATTAGTGAAAGTCATTTAAAATAAACTGAAGGAAAAAATATCTCAATAGGAGGAGAAAGTGTGTTTTAAAAGTTTAACATTTATACATGATAAATTACTCAGCAAATTTATAATGAAAGGAACTTTCTTAAACTACTAAAGAACACCTACACAAACCTGCAATGAACATTATACTTAACGGTAGATAGATAGTGAAGTTGCGGTCGTGTCCAATTCTTTGCGACCCCGTGGATTGTAGCCCGCCAGGCTCCTCCATCCACGGGATCTTTCAGGCAAGAGTACTGGAGTGGGTTGCCATTTCCTTCTCCAGTACTTAATGGCAGGAGACTGAATGCTTTCCTCCCAAGCTTGAACTTTAAAGCACTACTACTCAACATCATACTTGTATTTCTAAGCAGTTCTATAAGGCAAGAAGATAAAGGTAGAAAAGTCATACTGATTAGAAAGGAAGCAATATAACAATCTCCATTTGTTTTAACATATAAAAACACACAAAAAATCTACTAAAAGTCTCCTAGAATTAATAAGTGTCTTCAATAAGGTAGCAGAATTAAAGGCCAATAAGGATACAAAAATCTTATTATACTTTATACATTACCTGTATAATTGACTTATACAAAAAATAAATTTTCCCAGGATGAGGATGGACCTAGAGACTGTCATACAGAGTGAAAATAGTAGGAAGGAGAAAAACAAATATCATACTTTAACACATGTATGTGGAATCTAGAAAAATGGTATAGATGATCTTATTTGCAAAGCCGTAATAGAGACACAGACACAGAAAAGAAATATACAGATACCAAGGGGTAAGAAAAGGGGTGAGATGAATTGGGAGACTGAGATTGACATACATACATATATATATATGTATATACACTCTATTGATACTATGTATAAAATAAAATAACCAATAGGAACATACTGTATGGCACAGGGAACTCTCCTCAGTGCTTTATACTGACCTAAATGGGAAGAAAATCCAAAAAAGAAGGGAAACATGTTTGCTGTAGAGCAGAAAATAACAAAACATTGTAAAGTAACTATACTCCAATTAAAATAATTGTAAAAATTACTTTTATTCCTATAATGACAGCAATGAACATATGGTTTCAATTTTTTTAATTACAATAGCCCTCCAAAAATAAATCTAACAAAATCTGTGATCTTTAAAAACCAGTCAGTCCTAAAGGAAATCAATCTTAAATATTCATTGGAACAAGTGATGCTAATAATAACCTCAGATATGCAGATGACACCACTCTTATGGCAGAAAGCAAAGAAGAACTAAAGAGCCTCTTGATGAAAGTGAAAGATGAGAGTGAAAAAGTTGGCTTAAAACTTAACATTCAGAAAACTAAGATCATGGTATCTGGTCCCATCAATTCATGGCTAATAGATGGGGAACAGTGGAAACAGTGGCTGACTTCATTTTTTTTTTTTTTTTTTTTTTTTGGCTCCGAAGTCACTGCAGATGGATTGCAGCCATGAAATCAAAAGACCCTTACTCCTTGGAAGAAAAGTTATGATCAACCTAGACAGCATATTAAAAAGCAGAGACATTACTTTGCCAACAAAGGTCTGTCTAGTCAAAGCTATGGTTTTTCCAGTAGTCATGTATGGGTGAGAGTTGGACTATAAAGCTGAGTCCTGAAGAACTGATGCTTTTAAACTGCGGTGTTGGAGAAGACTCTTGAGAGTCCCTTGGACTGCAAGGAGATTCAACCAGTCCATCCTAAAGGAAATCAGTCCTGAATATTCACTGGAAGGACTGATGCCAAAGCTGAAATTACGAAACTTTGGCCACCTGATGTAAAGAACTGACTCATTTAAAAAAAACCCTGGCGCTGGGAAAAATTGAAGGCGGGAGAAGGGGACGACAGAGGATGAGATGGTTGGATGGCATCACTGACTCAATGGACATGAGTTTGGGTAAGCTCTGGGAATTGGTGAAACAGGGAAGCCTGGTGTGCTGTAATCCATGGGGTCGCAAAGAGCTGGACATGACTGAGCAACTGAACTGAACTGACTGATACTAAAGCTGAAGCTCCAATATTTTGGCCACCTGATGCGAAGAGAACTCATTGGAAAAGACCCTGATGCTGGGAAAGATTGAAGACAAAAGGAGAAGAGGGAGGCAGAGGATGAGATGGTTACTTAGCTAGTATCACCAACTCAAGGGACTTGAACTTGAACAAACTCCAGGAGATACTGGAGGACAGGGAAGCCCGACGTGCTGCAGCTCATGGGGTCACAAAGAGTCAGACATGACTGAGCAAATGAATAACAACAAATATTTAAAATAAAAAATGTTGGTCTTATTTAGAAGAGCTAAAACAGATGGTATTATTGAGATGAACTAAATAAGGAGAAATTAACTTTTCATAGATTGGAAGAAGCAATATTATTAAGCTATTAATTTTCCCCAACTTGATCTATAGAGCAAGCACACTCACAAACAAAATCCAAGCAGGTATTTTTTCAGATTTAGAAGAGCTAATTGCAAATTTTACATGAAATTGCAAAGGATCTATAAGAGCTAAAATAATTCTAAAATAAAATAATAAAATAATTCTAAAGGATGAACTTAAAGAATTCACATTATATCATTTCAAAATGCACTATAAAACTTTAATAATCAAGATAGATGCAAATGTCAAATTGATATTATAGGGCATTTGGAAATTGACACATATGAATGTAGTTAACAGTTTTTTAGTAAGATTTTTAATTTTTAGATCAGCTTAAGTCTCCCATCAGGACTGAGGGAATTCTGAGGGGATGCTGAGAATACCCACAAATCCCCTGGCCCCACACACATATAGCATCCCCCATTGTCAACACCCCCGCCAGAGTAGTATTTGCTACAATCAATGAATCTACACAGATACACCGTAACTACCAAAAGTCCACAGTTTCCCTTACGATTCATTCTTGGTGTTGAACACTGTTGGATTTCCATAAGTGTACCAATATATTGACACGTGGAAAAACTGGAGAACTCCAAATAAAATCTGTAGTTTCTTGAATTACACCAATGATAATTTCTTAATTTTTATAAATGTTCCATGGTGTATAAAACATTAATATTAGAAGTTGAGCAAAGTATATATAAGATAAAGGTATAAGGATATATTAAACAAACAAATAAGCTCAGGGTTGTGGGTTCTTTCTTATCTGTTCAAAAATATATAAAATCAGGTAGATATTCCCTTAAAATTCTTCTTGAAGGCAATTAAAACACCTTATTGATTCAAATACAATAAATTAAATCAAACTGTAAATGCTAACACAGTTTTACATTTTCTGAGCAATTTTACACTTTTCTGGCATATAATATGAAACTATCCAAATGAACAAATTTATGGACCCATAACTATAAGTCATTTTAAAAAATATGTGTTGGATTTTGATGAACCTAAAAAAGCACACCAAGAAACAATTATTTTTACAAATTACCTAAATTATCAGAAAGAGCTTTTCCTTTGCAGAGTCATCCAAAATATGAATTTCTTTAAAGTAATTTCAACCTACACCTCAAATGAGACTGTTTTAATAAATTTTGTTTTTCCAATTCTAGTAAATACAGTGTAATTAAGGACTGAAGCTGTAGATGCTCTTCAGATGTGAAAGAATCTTCAACAGGAAGAGGGGTTAAGAAGTTAAACCACAGTAACAATGATGCATCAGTGAAAGGCATGTTCCTTTTCTTCAGTATGGTTTAAACGAGAAAACCTGTCATTTGAAAGAATAGATGTTCTTTGAGTCATGGGTGGCAATGTTAAGTCACAAGCTTATCCTGACTTTTTAGCCTGAAGCTGAAATCCTTGATTCTCATTCTGACAATTCCCCTGCAGCCTTCTGGCATGCTCTGGTTATACATGCCATGGGGATTATCAGTCAGCAATTACATACTTTCTTCTGTGTAGGCTCCTGATTTTTAAGTTGAATGACTTGTAATTTTAACTTTTTCTTACTTATCACTGTCTTTTATCTCAGTTAAGAAGGAATTCACAGTAGTCAAATTAAAACACAGCAAGACAGATTTAGAACTAAACTAAATTTGAAAAATATCTAGGCTGTTGTTGACACCAGTATCATGGAGACTGTGAGGATGAATAAACATGTAGACACACACACACAGATTCTTACCTTGCTCTTTGCTCTCCCATGACAGCAGTGTTGCAACTACCAGAGAAAAACCCAGCAGACTATTGGAAGACTTGCTCCAGGGGAATGGAGTTAAAGACTGGGTTCAAATATATTTGAAACCCTGCCCAAGAATCTGGAGACCCAGAGTGAGGGAGACATAATTTGATGCACTGCACACATGTCCAGTTGAAAATCAGAGTTAGAAGACAAAGTCTGGCTCTTAGCTCACTGTTCATTTTCCCACCAGAGTCAGCCTCCCTCCTGGGATTCACTCCTGTCATCTCAGGAAGTGTTTGAGAGCCTCAGAGGAAAAATGCTTGCGGGGTGGCTGTGCTTCCTCAGTTCAGTTCAGCTTAGTTCAGTCGCTCAGTCGTGTCCGACTCTTTGCGACCCCATGCACCGCAGCACGCCAGGCCTCCCTGTTCATCACCAACTGCCGGAGTCCACCCAAACCCATGTCCATCGAGTCGGTGGTGCTATCCAACCGTCTAATCTCCTGTTGTCCCCTTCTCCTCCTGCCCTCAATCTTTCCCAGCATCAGGTTCTTTTCTAATGAGTCAGCTCTTCGCCTCCTCCTCAGCCCCCTACCAAGTGCAGTGCTCTCAGCATCTCTACCAAATTGGGTGGAGTTGCCAGTGCCTCCCAAGCGCCTGCCCAGCACCAGCTGTGACAGTGTTCCATCTCAGAGCAGCTTACCTAACTCTGCCTTGAAATCCAAACCTCCGGCATGCCATGAGGCTATATCTTCTGTGGCCTCTGCAGGATTCTCAGGCATTCCTTAGGTGCCCACCCCTAGCCTTCACCCACAGGTCTGGATGAAGTCAGGTCTGATTATTTGTCTGTCTCCACAACTCGTTGGCACACACCTTGCTGTGTTCCCTTCTCTAGCTGTATAAAGAAAAGTAAACAAATTTTGGTGACTGACTGGGCAGTGTCCACATCAAGCAGACAAACAAATAAAAAAATTAGATGGTGATGAAGGCCTGACAATGACAGCAATGATTACAACACATCATTGTCATAGACAGCAACTGAGTTTCTATTTAGGTGGTGTGGAGAAGCTATCTTTGAGGACTGACTTCTAAACTGACAGCTTAAGAAAGAGTCGGCCTGCAGGAGCTTTCCAGGCAGAGTGGGCACTAATACAAAGCCCTCTAGTCAAAACAGGGGGTTTGTTCAAAGAACACAAGAAGGAAAGTGCATATGGAGGACAGTACAGGGCGCTAAGATTTGTAGCTGGACAGAGGGCCAGGAATATAGCACATCAGGCTTTACAGGTCAGAGTATGGAGCTCTACATGTGATGGAAAACCAATACGGCTTTAAAATGGGCACAATGGTCTTATTTTTATTTTAAAAGAATCACTCTGGATTTCAGAGGACTGGACATAGGAGCCTAGAAGAAAGCTCAGAAGACACTGCAGTGATGCAGGCAAGATGGGTAAGTTATGGACTCTTCCAAGTCCATAACAAAAGTTAAGACTTTATGTTATGAGACAAAAGTTTGCCTCTGGGATCCTCCTTTTCCTAACCTTACACAGGTGACCAAGCCCCCTCCTGATGGATGCATTCCCTCCTTAGATATATTGATGCTTTTCATGAGGTTAAAGTCAGATCTTGATAGGCTCTTTTTCAGGTGTTTTTGAAAATACCTGCTTTGATCCATAATTTATTGATTTATGGTTTAACTCACAAACAGCAAATTAATTTTCTAATTATAGAAGGCACGTCAGCAACAACTGCTCATACTATCAACTCCAACTATGAACAAACTTAGTTAAATTTTTTAAAAAAGTATAATTCCTTTAAAATACTAGTGGGAGAAGAAGAGTTCAGTTCAGTTACTCAGTCATATCTGACTCTTAGCGACGCTGTGGACTGCAGCACATTAGGCCTCCCTGTCCATCACCAACTCCCAGAGCTTACTCAAACTCATGTCCATTGAGTCAGTGATGCCATTCAACCATCTTATCCTCTGTCTTCACCTTCTCCTCTTGCCTTCAATCTTTACCACCATCAGGGTCTTTTCAAATGAGTTAACTCTTCGCATCAGGTGGCCAAAGTATTGGAGTTTCAGCTTCAACATCAGTCCTTCCAATGAACACCCAGGACTGGTCTCCTGATCAGGTCCGTAGCATTTCTGTCCTTTATTGAGCCCATCTTTGCATGAAATGTTCCCTTTGTATCTCTAATTTTCTTGAAGAGATCTCTAGTCTTTCCCATTCTGTTGTTTTTCTCTATTTCTTTGCACTGATCACTGAGAAAGGCTTTCTTATCTCTCCTTGCTATTCTTTGGAACTCTTCATTCAGATGCTTATATCTTTCATTTTCTCCTTTGCTTTCCACTTCTTTTCACAGCTATTTGTAAGGCCTCCTCAGAAAGCCATTTTGCTTTTTTGAATTTCTTTTACTTGGGGGTATTGGAAGAGTTCAGTTCAGTTCAGTTCAGTTCAGTCACTCAGTCGTGTCCGACTCTTTGCGACCCCATGAATTGCAGCATGCCAGCCCTCCCTGTCCATCACCAACTCCTGGAGTTCACTCAGACTCACATCCATTGAGTCGGTGATGCCATCCAGCCAGCTCATCTTCTGTTGTCCCCTTTTCCTCCTGCCCCCAATCCCTCCCAGCATCAGAGTCTTTTCCAATGAGTCAACTCTTCGCATGAGGTGGCCAAAGTACTGGAGTTTCAGCTTTAGCATCATTCCTTTCTAAGAACACCCAGGACCAATCTCCTTTAGAATGGACTGGTTGGATCTCCTTGCAGTCCAAGGGACTCTCAAGAGTCTTCTCCAACACCACAGTTCAAAAGCATCAATTCTTCGGTGCTCAGCTTTCTTCACAGTCCAACTCTCACATCCATACATGACCACTGGAAAAACCATAGCCTTGACTAGACGGACCTTTGTTGGCAAAGTAATGTCTCTGCTCTTCAATATGCTGTCTAGGTTGGTCATAACTTTCCTTCCAAGGAGTAAGCGTCTTTTCATTTCATGGCTGCAATCACCATCTGCAGTGATTTTGGAGCCCCAAAAAATAAAGTCTGACACTGTTTCCACTGTTTCCCCATCTATTTTCCTTGAAGTGATGGAACCAGATGCCATGATCTTAGTTTTCTGAATGTTGAGCTTTAAACCAACTTTTTCACTCTTCTCTTTCACTTTCATCAAGAGGCTTTTAGTTCTTCTTCACTTTCTGCCACAAGGGTGGTGTCATCTGCATATCTGAGGTTATTGATATTTCTCCTGGCAATCTTGATTCCAGCTTGTGTTTCTTCCAGTCCAGTGTTTCTCATGATGTACTCTGCATAGAAGTTAAATAAGCAGGGTGACAATATACAGCCTTTTAGAACTCCTTTTCCTATTTGGAACCAGTCTGTTGTTCCATGTCCAGTTCTAACTGTTGCTTCCTGACCTGCATGTAGGTTTCTCAAGAGGCAGGTCAGGTGGTCTGGTATTCCCATATCTTTCAGAATTTTCCAGTTTCTTGTGATCCACACAGTCAAAGGCTTTGGCATAGTCAATAAAGCAGAAATAGATGTTTTTCTGGAACTCTCTTGCTTTTTTGATGATCCCACGGATGTTGGCAATTTGATCTCTGGTTCTTCTGCCTTTTCTAAAACCAGCTTGAACATCTGGAAGTTCATGGTTCACGTATTGTTGAAGACTGGCTTGGAGAATTTTGAGCATTACTTTACTAGCATGTGAGATGAGTGCAATTGTGCAGTAGTTTGAGCATTCCATGGGATTGCCTTTCTTTGGGATTGGAATGAAAACTGACCTTTTCCAGTCCTGTGTCCACTGCTGAGTTTTCCAAATTTGCTGGCATATTGAGTGCAGCACTTTCACAGCATCATCTTTTGGGATTTGAAATAGCTCAACTGGAATTCCATCCCCTCGCTAGCTTTGTTCATAGTGATGCTTTCTAAGGCCCACTTGAGTTCACATTTCAGGATGTCTGGCTCTAGATGAGTGATCACATCATTGTGATTATCTTGGTTGTGAAGATCTTTTTGTACAATCTTTCTGTGTATTCTTGCCACCTCTTCTTAATATCTTCTGCTTCTGTTAGGTCCATACCATTTCTGTCCTTTATTGATCCCATCCTTGCATGAAATGTTACCTTGGTATCTCTAATTTTCTTGAGGGAATCTCTTGTCTTTCCCATTCTGTTGTTTCCCTCTATTTCTTTGCATTGATCACTAAAGAAGGCTTTCTTATCTTCTTAGAAGAGATAGGAGTATTAAAAAAAAATACTCATCCAGGTTGTTTCCACATAGTTCCACAAAATGCAATTATTAGCATTTAAGTTATAACATCCTAAGAGCTATCAGAGTCATTAGAACTATTAGCATTAATAATAATAATACCATCTTAAATTTCATAAGACTTAGAATCTTAAGATGAGTCATAACTTCTACTTCACCATGTCCTCTCCCACCTAGATTCAGTAGTTCCATCTATAATACTGTATTAAGCTGTGTACCTCATGGTGCTTTAGATAGAAGAGAGACACAGTTACATAAGAAACAGTCCCTGTCCTCAGGAAGCTACTATCTACTGAGGAAAGCAATGAGGTCTCAGTCGTGTCTGACTCTGTGACCCCATGGACTATTGCCCACCAAGCCAGGCTCCTCTGTCCATGGAATTCTCCAGGCATGAATTTGCAGCGGGTTGCCTTTTCCTCCTCCAGGGCATCTTCCTGACCCAAGGACCGAAGCCCCATCTCCTGCAGCTCCTGCATCGGCCGGCAGATTCTTCACCACTGAGCCACCTGGACAGCCCAAGGAAGGCAGACCTATATTCAATTAAATATTGAGCCACTGCTACTCCAAACAATGCTTTTGAGTTAATTAGAGAAAAAAGGTACTCCTTTATCAAAAGACTTTACTTCCATCTGCCAAAATATTGTTGTAATATGTGTATATCTTTAGGAAAAACAAAACAAAAACAAAAAACAGTTTACTGCCTGCCTGCATTTTGTCTAAATAAATATAGTATTCTGACTCTCCATTGCCTACCATCCCACAAGACTATGCTGTTTTGTAACTTTCCCATTCTTTCAGTCTCAACATTAAAGTTTTTAAAATATAAACATCAATTATTCCAAGATAGACCATCCTGAAAACACTTAAGATTGTGTCACTTTATAGGGAGCTAATTAGAAATACTGAGAGGTTTTTAAACCAAGGTCAGTACCATACCTGGCTCTCATAGAAGCCCAACACTCCTGACATTACTGAATTGTTCTTCCCTCACTAGCTAATGCCCTTGTGCCTGCAATTTCTTTTCATCCTTGTACTGGTGCCTGTAGTATCCTTCATGGGGATGAAAAGAAAAGCTTTCAAATACATTTAAGTAAAGACGTAAACATAAACATTTCTCAGAAGTGCTAACACTAACTTTCCAAAGTAACAACTGGAAAACAGCAGTAGAAGACAGTTCACAGAAGAAACCAACAACATCAACTGCTGTTTAATAATGAATTGAAATATACTAGCTACCCCAATTTTCAGTATACTTGAAGCAGACAAAATTTTCACTTGGTGACAGGACTTTCAGAATTTACTCACTCCCATGAAGGAAACTCTAGGTTTAAATGTGGTTAGAACCAAAAAGATACGGATCCCTGCAGATAAACAAAAACTACATTTGGTTGCTTGTTAATTTCCTGGTTTATTTTTTTTTACCCATAATTCTGAATAATCTCTATTTCAAAGACTGCTGATTACTTAAATAAAGTCAGTATTCCTCAATAAGCAAATTCCATTTCTATCTGTTCAAAAGTAAAATTCAGAAGTGAGGGACAACATTTTTCTTTCAGTGGGCTGGTATATCCCATTGTTCTAAGTATCTTGGATGAAAAAATTTTCTCAACTAGGTTTCTATGGGTATTACAAAGCCAGTCATTTTCTTTGCTTCTTCTGGTTCTAGTGTTTACTTAAAAAAACAAATGACATTTGTTATTTTGTACCCTTCTCTCAGCATTTTACTGTTTTTTATCTCTGTCTCTTTCTTGTGTTTCCCTCTCTCTGTCTCTCTGTGTCCCTCCCTCTCTCTCTCTTACACATACATACACTTAGCTGAGCATCTCAACTCAAGGGAAGAAATTTTCCTATTTCAACAAATGAGTTGTGATCCAGTATGAGTACAGCATCTCTGCTCATTTTCTATAGTTTTCTAAAAATCACATGCCTTTTTCATTTTTCTTTTCTATCTTTCTATGCAGAACTTGCCTTTCAATTGCTTGACTTTTACTGGAAGTTTATTCCAAATATTGGGAGGTTGAGGCAAGTATCATGTCACTCAAAATAGCTATTCACTTGCTTTATTTGTTCATTTAAGATTATTAATTTTACACCTAATGATTAAAACTCACCATGAAGTATCAAATAAGCATAACTTGTGGTTCAATTTTTTTTAAATGATTATGTGCCTGATATTTTCAAGGACATTTTTACTGCATGTGGCTTATCCCAACAGCTTTGATATCTTCTGCAGAGATAAGATTATTTTCTGTGATGAGAGCAAAAGTGGTGGGAATGATGATTTGACTCTATTTTGTTCATTTGCTGCATTTACAGTTGATAAACATTGTGTTGTCAATTAAATTGTAAGAAATTACAAATAAAGCTGTTCTTCAAAATGCAAACAAGATAAGACTGATGTTTGCTGGTACATTTCCTTCCAGTGAGAGGCAGAAAGTTGGCTTTGTCACAGACTGCTGTCTTCTCTCAGGAATACATTTCTTTCTGAAGGGGTGTGTACAATTTTAAGTGTAATTAAACTGCATTATGTATGTCAACTATTTTGGCCATGGCAGGTTAGAAAGTGAAACAATTTCATAACTTGTTGGATAATTACTAAGCCTGAAGAGGTATCTTATTTGGACATTAAATCAAGAGTATTAACCTGTCATGATCAGATTATCTGAATGCAAAATATGTAGTAGAGATTGCATTTTTTTTTTTTTTCAGGCAAAGCTTTACTGGGGCCCTTGCTGTTCCAGGGTTGGGGGGAGTTACAAACAGGTTCCTTTGCTTGCTTGCTGGGGTGGGGGCAAGATTGTTCCTTACATGGGCTGAGGGTAGGAGTGTGACCAGGGGTTGGACCAGAGGCCTGGCTTAAGCAGTTTGGCCACCATTCTGGTGGGTATTGAGTGCAAGGGCACGACCAGTACCATGTTTATGCTCCCAACAACCTATTTTGAAGAAAAACACTTACACACGAACACACATTCACATACACACACACAAAACCAGAATATTGAAGCCTTGACTAAGGTTAGATAAAGTGCAAAATGTCAAGCAGACTACATAAGAAGTTACTTAAAACATTCATCATGATGAGAATGCTTAGATTATGATTGACTATGAACATAAAGACTACTCAAGTAAAGTAGATTTGTTGATATACAATAGTACCTAATACCAGTACTTCACATTTGCTCAGTATTTTTAACTTTAAAAGCACTTTCACATCTATTATATCATTTTCTACATAATTTTATTCAACATAAAATTGCCATTGCAAATAATTTAAAGGAACAATCTGTATAGGTGCATTCCAAATAGTACTTTAAAAGTTCTTTCATATAGGCAACACTGAAATGTTTGCATTAAAACCTATTTCTGAGAAATTAGTCTACTCCACACATAAACACATGTACAAACACATACACCACACAGATATATACAGACACACACACACACACACAAAATATTATAATTTAGGTTATACTTAGGCAAACTTAAGAATTAAATAAATGATTAAGCTAAATAATAGAGAAAAAATCTTAAAACTTATTATATTAGCCCCTAGATTTGCAAAAATTTAACCAGTAAATTGGAGTTATATAGATCAAGAAATGGTTGGCATTTTTTACTTTCTAAATAGTATAGCCAGACAATATCCTGGATCAATTAAATTACAACTTTGTGGAACGAGACCAATCACAATATAATTTGAAGCTAGCCAGGTGATTCTAGTAAAGCTGAGAACTATGATGTGACCACGTCATTTATTTTAGTGTACAGCTATCCCAACGCTTTCATCACAATTACAGAATAATATGCATATATAAAATTTTTATTCAAAATAAATACTATCTATTGTAATATAATCTATTTTTTAAACATCTAAATTTTGCTTATGTGAAAATACAGCATATTCAATCACTGACTAGATTACATTTTGTCATATAGAATAGAATTGGGTTATTCTATAGGACAATGGAAATACAAAGGTTCCAACACACCAGCCCTAACTATAATAAATTCACAACAGATCCTAACTTATGGAGGATTATCTAAGATAATAAATACCCCACAAAGCAAAAAGGAAATAGATGAATATCCCAATGATCCAAAATGCCTGTTTGAAAAATTAGAAAGCAAACTTAATTTGCACATATGTGCTTTAAATTTTGAATATATTTTTGACTCATTAAGCAGAAACTTTAGCCTCTATAGGGGGAAAATATATCTGTTTTCAATTATCTCAAGTTTGAGTTGGAAAACACAACTTTAAAAACTAATGACTCTACACTTGTATTTAAAATGAGCATCTCATCTCTGATATTCTTTGCCCTAATTTTTGACCTGAGTCACATATTTCACTCTGTCCTTTACCCAGAGTCATAAATTCTAAAAGAACATTGCATTACTGTCAATCACTGGGTCAGCAGAAGCAGGAGACCAGTGAGTTCTGCCTGACCTCAGCATTGCAGTAAGCCAATGAAAACATTAACAGACTGACTTCCACAGTGTTCCAGGACCCAATGTCAGCACTGTGGAGTTCCATCACCTGCCAGTCTTTTAACAGGAGCACCAGAATATGGTCCAGAAAACTGTTGACTAGTACATCAATTTGTACAGCTATTGTGCCTTAGATATTGATGTATACTTTTTATTATGAACTATAATAACAATGACATTTAATCATGTCTTCATTTACTTTCTGTCTCAGCTTCTGGGAACAAGTTCCATCCCACTTTCATGGTGTTTTAAACAAAATTGATTATTGACACCATTACTAGTATAAATTATGACCCAAAGTCTATCAGATGCACTTAATAAAGTTAAATGCACTAAACATGGATATTCCAGATGGCTAGATCCTTGAACAGCTAATTAAGGTACACTCTTGTTTCATTTTTCATAAGAATAATCTACTCTGGACTTTAGCCAAAAAGGAAAGTAGGAGAGTATTGTTCCTCATGGCTAAGAAAATATACTGTTTATTCACTGTGATTAGCCAAACAATTTATATGATTGCTCCCATATATATAATCATTTCCAAAAATTATTGCAAATTTTACATCTAGAACAATGAAAGTAGGATCATCTTTATGTAGTGGTTCCCGTATTAAGAATAATAATAACATATTCATATAGCATATCACATAAATGCTAAACTGCAAAAGTTCTTTCATGCTTTTAATAAGCTATATTTTTGTAAAGACAGTCTTGTGTATATTTCTGACAGAAATCTTTCATCTTAAATCCAAAACATAAATACAATAAAAGAAAATCAGCATTGAACTTTTCAAAGGTAATTGGTAAATTCTTACCAATTAAATCTGAAAACACTATACAATAAACTTTTATTGCACAGAACATGAACAACAAACATTTCTACTTCATTCCCAGGTGGAGGGGGCATGTGGCAGGGAGAAATCTTAAGATCTAGTTACAAACTGATTATCTGAAACAGTTAAAAAAAAAAAAAAAAGGAGTAGTGACAAATACGGATGCATCCTAATTGAATTGTCCACTTCATTTTGCCCATTCTGTAGTGTGAGCAGTAGAGTAAATCCTGGGTTTAGCTATGCAGGATAAAAGTCTATTTGAAGTTGGAATCTATAGCTGGCTTTTCACAGTAAATTGACCTTGCTCAGCGCAGCCAATGTCATAATGCTCTGTTTTATCTAGGCTGAGAGAGAAAATCGCAAATTGCTTCTGCATGATTAGTTCTGCTACTTCAAACGTGTTTCTTCCGAGTTGGCTTCCACACTTATTGCTAAAGATATGTGCCACTGGGAATGCTGATCTGACTCTGAACTTCTCCAATTAAATAACCCTTTAATTGCCAGTTCAAGAAAAGGTATTGAGCAGAGCAAAAATGAATCTTTTCATCAATATAACTTTAAAGTATTTTTCATAGGCTATAAGCATAAAAGAGAAAATCTTTTTTTAATGACTTATTGTAATTTTGAAATGTATCAAAATCAAATTGAATGGAAAATCAGATAAAGTTTTAAAAAGAATTGCAAGTTGAGCTTGAGATATTGGCAAGTATATGTAATCACTGGCATAAGATATACAGGGCTTTTTTTCCCCTGAAATATTAGACTTACTCTAAGAATTTTAATATTATAACACATGGAAAATATACTCCCTTTACCTATAAAAGTTTATGCCCTGCTTTAGAAATGCATATTAGTATAATTTTGTTTCCCCAGTCAATGAAAAATCCATTGCATGACTAATTGTTATAAAAATATTAAGAGGCAGCAACTTCCAAACAGATAAGTTTCTCCAATTTATCTAATAACAACAATATTAATATTAATAGTAAAAAAAGCTAATGACTTACATATCTACTTTAAGATTCTCCGTTTTATCTAACTATAATAATATTAATAGTAAAAACTAACTAATGATTAACATGTCCACTTAGAATATGAGGGATGCAGTTCTCTAATAAACTGTTAGGCAAAAAAATATTATCCCCCAAATCTCTCCTTTCTAACTTCTTATATCACTCAGTATAGACTCTTAAAACAGTGACATATTAATTTTACACCTCATCAAAATAGAAGCATAGTGACTTTGATAATGAACAGGAATTGCATTAACTGTTACAAATCCCAGAAAACTTAGGGGTGAATTCACTGACAACACTCCAAAAAAGAAGATATCTCAATAAATTACTTTTAGCTAAGTTCACACATTTATCTTCTACTAACAAAACTGCACTACCATAAAGACCTTCAAGACAATAAAAATAAAGCAAGTGAAAAGACTGGAATTAGTGAAAAAAATTTTCTTCCTTTGTTGGATTTGTTGCTTGTCAGATTTTTTAGTCTGTGAAATGCTGAAGTTCTAAACTATCTTGGGGTCAGATACCTATATTGAAAGCTCTTAGTAACATGTCTTTGGTGAGTTAATTTTTTCAAATTTTAAATATTATATATTACTACATAATTGATATTACAAATATTACACATTTAAATTGCAATAAGTAGATACCAAACTAAAAGAATCGTGCAAGTAATTGAGGTGAATTCCCCAAGTGTTCAAGTTGAATACTAGAACCTATCCTTTGTGCCATCTTCTACCCATTTTCCTGGGCTATTGCAGATAAAAGCTTAACACGTATTTTAAAAATAAGATTTGTTGAGTGTTTTTTAAAAAGAGCAATAAAAGAGGAATGCAAAATTCATGGGGCTGATCTGTGCTTGAGCCCCACTATCAGACAGAGATAGAGATCGAAATGACCAGAGTAGATAGATCCACTTAAAGGTGAAGAGAGAACTAGTAAGGTGTTAGCTGACAATTCTGCATATCAAAAGATCTTGCTAACCAGCCTGACACATAAATGACACATGTTGTCAACTTCTATTAATCTCTTTACAAATGATGACAGCACCAAGAAACAACCACTTTTTTCTGAAAGATTGAATGGATTTACAAAGTTCTAGGCATTTTCCTGGGTAAGAAATGCACATGCTTCTCAATAATGAAAAAAAAAACTGCCATTTCTTTATTTACAATCTAATTTGGGGAAGTGTAAGTGTTAATTATTAGATAAAGATTGTTTCATTATGTGGCATAATTGCGCCATTATGTGCCATCATTATTTTAACTTTTTATGGGAAAGAGCTTAGATCAGTCATAGGCATTTTATAGACTTGAAGATGCTAAAACCCAAATATGTTGTATATATAGGAATCAGTTGTGTTACATAAAATTATAACTTTTAAAAGGGTATTTTAAAATAAATATGAATTCTGAAGTGAATTTGTTAAATCATCAAAAAAATACATACTCATGTGTGTGTTTGTGTGTTCAGTCACGAAGTTGTTCCCAACTCTTTGTATACACTCAGGTATACATACTAATGTATATTGCTTACTAATGAATGAAATGGTTTAAAACTTTCCCCTAAACTAGAGAAGACATATAAATACAGGAGTGCTGCCAATACGATAACACATAATAACACCAGACAATTCTTTGTTTTGTACAGGAGGCTTCACATGGAAAGTTGATAGATTACATTAGCATCTATGAATTTATATTCACAAAAGCAATTTATAATGATATTAATGTAGTTCCTTCAATTTCTCCAGATATTTTATTTTAATTTATTACCATGATATAATCTCTATGATTTGCACTGAGCAAATACTAATTTTGTGTTTCCCAAATAAACTGTTAGCAAAAAACACTAAAATAAACAAGATTACAAATCCTGTTTGCTATGTGCTAGCCAGCACCCAAACTGTGATGTGGTTTCTATTCACTGCCTTAGCCCATTTTCTTTAAAACCGCAAAGCAAGGTATGTAAAGGTCACGGGTAGGATTAGATCTCTACATGCTTAAACATCTCAACTTAAGGGAAAAAAATCACCTCAGAATTCTGGACTCAGGCCACCAAAGTAGCATTATGCCCTTGAGAAAGAGCTAATCGCAGCCTGGCTCTTATGGAATAACTTACCCACCACCAACTGGGCTATATTTAACCCAAGAGCATCTTCCAAGATAGCTATTCATTAAATTTGGTTCATGCTCAATTATCCCTTTTCATCTTCCTCTTCTACTCCACCTCTTTTCAATCTACCTGTGAACAGAGGACTCCCTTTCCTACTCTACTCCCACCAAATTAAAAGAAAGAAAAGAGAAAAAGAACAGAAAGGAAAAGAAGTTAAAATAAAAATATTTTGGCTTTGTTACTCCTTGAATTAGTATCTTAAGTTTCTCCTTCCTTTTCCTACCAAATTTCTTAAAGGGTGATTTCTGTTCACTATCTCTGTCATTGGTTTCTCCTTAACTACCTGCTACTTCTCATTCTGTGGCTGATATCATTCATTCTACTATACTTTTGTTCTGCAAGGTCATTCAGTCAAACAGGACAGTGTGTTGTTGTTGTTGTTGTTGTTGTTGTTTTACTTCATTCAAATTAAAATTTAATTTTTTCAATATGGTTGATCACTTCCTTACAAAAGTATCTTTCCTTGGCTGTTGTCAAAGCATCATTTTCCTATCAATTTTGATTTTTGTGACCAGATAATATTTCAGTACGAGTTGTCTCGTTAGCTTTTCATAAGTTGTTAAAACATATCTTCAGAGACTTTCTCCCCCTAGGATATTCAACTTTGATCCAAAATACTGTATAAATATACAATCTCCCCGGAAGTCTCTATGTCTATAATGGTACCAAAATGATACAGTTGATCACTGTTAAAAGTTTTGAACCATTTCTCTTTTTCTATTTACCTGCATCAAAGTTCTAAAGATGTCATCCCCATCCTTTTCTTCAGTGAGTATGACCAAATGTCTTTGTCAAGTCCAGAGCTTATATATTATATGTGTCATATATTTTATATAGTTCCAAATACAGTAAGTCTCCTACGTATAAAACTTCAAGTTGCAAATTCAAAGATGCAAATATGTGTTCCATTGACATCAGGTGTGAGTGAAAGCGCAGCTTGCCCTCTGTTTCCCACTGCTGATGATCTTTAGCAGGACTTAGAGAACACCATCTCCCACCTCTTCTCCCTCTCCGTCAGTAACTTGTCTTTCCTGTTCACTCAGTGCCAGCCTATGTATGCTAGCTATCGTACTGTACTGCTGTACTTTTCAAGGCACTGTACCGAAAGATTAAAAATGTTTCCTTTATTTTTCATTTTGCTTTTTATGTATTATTTATATGAAAAGTATTATAATTCTATTACAGTACAGTACTATATAGTCAATTCTGTTGGGTACCTAGGGTGTTAGACTTATACAAACAAATTGGACTTCTGAATGTGCTCTTGGAATGCAACTCGTTTATATGTATGGGAGTTACTGTTTAACCTGAATCTTTCTACATGCAAGCTTCACCAGTACATCCAAACTTAAAATAGTAAAAGCAAACCATGACTTTACTCCTTTCCTCCCTGAGTACTGATGACAAAACCTTTCTTCTCATTACCAAGACTCAAACCTGAGCATCACCTATGATTCCTAAAATGTTGCTAATAATTTTAATCTGTTTTCTCCTCTTTATACTTTCATTTATAAATATCATTAAACCTTAAATTCCAGGTAGAGTTCATTATTCAAAAATGAAAGAAGCAAAGTGTCTGTCTTTAAGTAACTAATTACCTGAGTGAAGATTGAAATTCATAAACAATGTGATGGTATTCCAGATTAATATGAGGTCATTAACTTGGTGACCAAATAGAAAAGACTGTTAGCCAAGAAAGGCAACTTAGGATAAAAAACAAATTTTATAAGAAAGCAAAAGAGCATATTTTTTAACATTGAAGAGAATATAGGAGGCAAAAACTGGTCTTGAACTTGGCAGATAGAAGTGAGCTACTAATATTGATTTTGAACTTTAAGGTGAATTAAACTCTCTAGTTAAAACTGCCAACTCTGCCTGAGAGCCATAAAGGAGTTAGGGTAGCAGTTAGTGAAAGGATTATTTACATCCCAGTCATAAACCTGGAGAATCCTCCAGTAGGGCATATATATATATATATATATTTTTTTTTTTTTTTTTTCTTTTAAGGCAGCATAAAGTAAAGGCAATGCTGAGTTCATGGGATAAGGAGCATGGTGCGGCTCTAAATTGCAAGTAGAGTTTGAGATGAGAGTTGGAAGATCTAGAAAAGTTGAGGAAGCATTTTGTGAGAGGAGCTAAGACAGACATGGTTCAGGACTTACTTAGAGAACACCTTATGGCTCTCAGGCAGAGCTGGCAACTTTAACTAGAAAAGTCTTCATAGAATCGAGACCAAGGGCAGATGTTTTTTTTTTTCTTCTTTTTTAGGGAGATGTGGCTGAAGCCTTGGGTATGTTTTTAAGCAATAAGAGATTCACTTAAAAAGAGTGGGAGGACTTCCCTGGTGGTTCAGTGGTTAAGAATCCTCCTGCCAATTTGGATCCCTGGTTCGATCCCTGGTCTGGAGGATCCCACATGCTGCAGGGCAACAAAGCCGGTGCATCACAGCTACTGAGCCTGCACTTTAGAGCCCATGAGCCACAACTCCTGCAGCCTGTGAGCCCTAGAGCCTGTGTTTCGTAAGGTAAGCCACCGCAATGAGAAGCCTGCACATCACAGCTAGAGAGTAGCCCCCACTCCCCACAACGAGAGAAGGCCCACATGCAGCAACAAAGATCTAGCACAGTCAAAAATAAATCAATAAAATTTTGTTTTACAAAGTGGTTTCTAAATAAGTAAATAAAATGAGTGGTAGATTTTTAATTCGAATGAGAAGACATAATTTAATGCTCAAAGTCCTAGAAGAGGATGAAATTTGGGGAGAAGGGTTATCTTAGAAGGAAAGGGGAAGTTGGGAGCTATCTTTTTTTCTGAGTAGAATGAAATATTTGGTTAAAAGAATAGCTAAGCAAATGTGGTCATAAAACTGACGGAACACAAAGTTTTAATTTATCACTGAGTTAAGGATTGAAATTGAAAAGAGTAGGAAAGGAATCAGCAGCTTAAGATCAGAAGAAATAATTTAAAACAACTTCATGTATTTGGAAGCTTGAATAAAAATGAGTTAAATGACTTTTTAAAAGGTTGCTGTGTGGTATCAAGGGTTCAACTCAGATTGGAAATCATACATTTAAATTGAAGTCAAGCCATATGGTTCTCAAATTTTCTCCAGGTATGTCCAATTTGCCTAAGAACAAAATTAGAGAAAACTGATAGTTTGGTTGAACTAGGGTGAGAGTTAACTAGCAAAGTGAAACAAAAGTGTCAATGGCATTCAGAAACAGAAAATAAAAAGAAAGTAAAGGCAAATTAACTGTAGTATCCGTTATGATTTGAGTATGAAGGAAAACAAGAAAGAGTAAATAGATGAATAAAATAAAGCGTGACTAGGGAATTGATGTCAGTTTAAAGCCAAGAGCAATGCTTAGTAGGCATGATAGAGATAGACGGACAGCAAGCTGTAGTGTCAAGAAAGAATTTCAAAACATAAGACTGCAGATGTGGAACAATTTTGGTTGTTGACAAAGTCCATAAATCAAGTAGAAAAGTGGAATAAAGAAAAGAATTTTAGAACAATCTCTTGAAATCATCAATGGGAAGACAAAAGGATTCCAATCTTACCTCCTCCTTCCATGTAAAGTACAGAGACTGTGTGTTAACATTTCTGTAGTCAGACACAACTAGGTTCAAATCTTACCCTTTCCTAAATAGTGGATAACCATTGGCAAGTTACTCTTCTGTGCTTCAGTTTTCTTATCTTTAAAATGGGAATGTATCTATTTCCAAAGATTGTCTGGAAGATTATATAAGACATAAAGGTTTGGTGCTGTGTATAGTCAAAGCTAGGGTTTTTCCAGTAGTCATGTATGGATATGAGATTTGGACCATAAAGAAGGATGATTGCCAAAGAATTCATACTTTTGAACTGTGGTATGGAGAAGACAGTCCCCTATAATGAAAAGGACATCTTTTTTGGGTATTAGTTCTAAAAGGTCTTGTAGGTCTTCATAGAACCGATCAACTTCAGCTTCTTCAGCGTTACTGGTTGGGGCATAGGCTTGGATTACCATGATATTGAACGGTTTCCCTTGGAAATGAACATGGATCATTCTGTCGTTTATGAGATTGCATCCAAGTAGTGCATTTCGGAACCTTCTGTTGACCATGATGGCTACTCCATTTCTTCCAAGGGATTCCTGCCCGCAGTAGTAGATACAATGGTCATCTGACTTAAATTCACCCATTCCAGTCCATTTTAGTTCGCTGATTCCTAGAATGTCGACATTCACTCTTGCCATATCCTGTTTGACCACTTCCAATTTGCCTTGATTCATGGACCTAACATTCCAGGTTCCTATACAATACTGCTCTTTATAGCATCGGACCTTGCTTCTATCATCAGTCACGTCCACAACTGGATATTGTTTTTGCTTTGGCTCTATCCTTTCATTCTTTCTGCAGTTATTTCTCTACTGATCTCCAGTAGCATATTGGGCACCTACTGACCTGGGGAGTTCCTCTTTCAGTATCCTATCATTTTGCCTTTTCATACTGTTCATGGGGTTCTCAAGGCAAGAATACTGACATGGTTTGCCATTCCCTTCTCCAGTGGACCCAAAAAAGATGTCCTTTTCATTACAGGGGATGGGCATGCAGAAGTAGGAAGTGAAGAAACACCTGGAGTAACAAGCAAATTTGGCCTTGGAGTACAGAATGAAGCAGGGCAAAGGCTAATAGAGTTTTGCCAAGAAAAAGCACTGGTCATAGCAAACACCATCTTCCAATAACACAAGAGAAGACTCTACATATGGACATCACCAGATGGTCAATACTGAAATCAGATTGATTATATTCTTTGCAGCCAAAGATGGAGAAGCTCTATGTAGTCAGCAAAAACAAGACCGGGAGCTGACTGTGGCTCAGATCATTAACTCCTTACAGCCAAATTCAGACTTAAATTGAAGAAAGTAGGGGAAACCACTAGACCATTCACCTATGACCTAAATCAAACCACTTATGATTGTACAATGGAAGTGAAAAATAGATTGAAGGGACTAGATCTGATAGATAGAGTGCCTGATGAACTATGGAATGAGGTTCGTGACATTGTACAGGAGACAGGGATCAAGACCATCCCCATGGAAA
This sequence comes from Capricornis sumatraensis, assembly GCF_032405125.1. Taxonomy (NCBI): domain Eukaryota; kingdom Metazoa; phylum Chordata; class Mammalia; order Artiodactyla; family Bovidae; genus Capricornis; species Capricornis sumatraensis. The sequence continues at coordinate 34,391,446 of NC_091086.1, forward strand.
AGAAATGCAAAAAAGCAAAATGGCTGTCTGACGAGGCCTTACAAATAGCTGGGAGGAAAGGAGAGAAGCAAAATCAAAGGAGAAAAGGAGATATAAGCATCTGAATCCAGAATTCCAAAGAATAGTAAGGAGAGATAAGAAAACCTTCCTCAGCGATCAATGCAAAGAAATAGAGCAAAACAAAAAATGGGAAAGACTAGAGATCTCTTCAAGAAAATTAGAGATACAAAGGGAACATTTCATGCAAAGATGGGATCAATGAAGGACAGAAATGGTATGGACCTAACAGAAGCAGAAGATATTAAGAAGAGGTGGCAAGAATACACAGAAGAACTGTATAAAAAAGATCTTCACAACCAAGATAAACACGATGGTGTGACCACTCACCTAGAGCCAGACATCCTGGAATGTGAACTCAAGTGGGCCTTAGAAGGCATCATATGAACAAGCTAGTGGAGGTGATGGAATTCCAGTTGAGCTATTTCAAATCCTGAAAGATGATGCTGTGAAAGTGTTGCACTTAATATGATAGCAAATTTGGAAAACTCAGTAGTGGCCACAGGACTGGAAAAGGTCAGTTTTCATTCCAGTCCCAAAGAAAGGCAATGCCAAAGAATTTTCGAACTACTGCACAGTTGCACTCATCTCACATGTTAATAAAGTAATGCTCAAAATTCTCCAGGCCAGGCTTCAGCAATACGTGAACTGTGAAATTCCAGATGTTCAAGCTGGTTTTAGAAAAGGCAGAGGAACCAGAGATCAAATTGCCAACATCTGCTGGATCATGGAAAAAGCAAAAGAGTTCCAGAGAAACATCTATTTCTGCTTTATTGACTAAAGCCTTTGACTGTGTGGATCACAAGAAACTGTGGAAAATTCTGAAAGAGATGGGCATATCAGACCACCTGACCTGCCTCTTGAGAAATCTGTATGCAGGTCAGGAAGCAACAGTTAGAACTGGACATGGAACAACAGACTGGTTCCAAATAGGAAAAGGAGTTCTAAAAGGCTGTATATTGTCCCCCTGCTTATTTAACTTATATGCAGAGTACATCATGAGAAACGCTGGGCTGGAAGAAACACAAGCTGGAATCAAGACTTGCGGGAGAAATATCAATAACCTCAGATATGCAGATGACACCACCCTCATGGCAGAAAGTGAAGAAGAACTAAAGAGCCTCTTGATGAAAGTGAAAGAGGAGAGTGAAAAAGTTGGCTTAAAGCTCAACATTCAGAAAACGAACATCATGGCATCCGGTCCCATCACTTCATGGCAAATAGATGGGGAAACAGTGGAAACAGTGTCAGACTTTATTTTGGGGGGCTCCAAAATCACTGCAGACGTTGATTGGAGCCATGAAATTAAAAGATGCTTACTCTTTGAAAGGAAAGTTATAACCAACCTAGATACCATACTAAAAAGCAAAGACATTATTTTGCCATCAAAGGTCAGTCTAGTCAAGGCTATGTTTTTTCCAGTGGTCATGTATGGATGTAAGAATTGAACTGTGAAGAAGCTGAGCGCCGCAGAATTAATGCTTTTGAACTGTGGTGTTGGAGAAGACTCTTGAGAGTCCCTTGGACTCAAGGATATCTAACCAGTCCGTCCTAAAGGAGATCAGTCCTGGGTGTTCATTGGAAGGACTGATTTTGAAGCTGAATCTCCAATATATTGGCCACCTCATGGGAAGTGCTGACTCATTGGAAAGACCCTGATGCTGGAAGGGACTGGGTGTCAGGAGGAGAAGGGGACAACAGAGAGAATGAGTTGGCTGGATGGCATCACCAACTCGATGGACATGAGTTAGGGTAAACTCCGGGAGTTGGTGATGGACAAGGAGGCCTGGCATGCTGCGATTCATGGGCTTGTAAAGAGTCAGACACGACTGAGTGACTGAACTGAACTGAACTGAACTGATGGAGAAGACTCAAGAGCCCTTTGGACCACAAGGAGAACAAACCCGTCAATCCTAAAGGAAATCAATCCTGAGTATTCATTGGAAGGACTACTGCTGGAGCTGAAGCTCCAATACTTTGGCCACCTGATGCAAAGAGCTGACTCATCTGAATGCTGATGCTCATCTGACGCTGGGAAAGATTGAGGGCAGGAGGAGAAGGGGATGACAGAGGATGAGATGGTTGGATGGCATCACTGACACAATGGATATGAGTTTGAGCATGCTCCGGGAAATGTTGCAACGCTTCGCATGCTGCAGCCTATAGGGTTGCAAAGAGTCAAACACAACTGAATGACAACAACAACATAGCAGCAAACAGGTGGTTTAGAGCATGATCCCTGGGGAAACACCACTTTTGTTCGCATTCTAGCTCTGCCACATACTGGTTTTACAATCAGGCAAACTGAGCTTTGTATGCTGTGATTGCCTTGTACAAAGTGAAAATAATAATAGTATCTAACTCATATGACTGCTGTGAGCATTAAGTGAACCATAAGCAGTCACAGCTCAATCACTTTTTTTCTGTATGAATGGCAATTTTATATGCTTTAACATGTAATATGCATGTGGCAATACATATGGTAATATATGTAAATTGCTCCCAATGTGCATGGCACATGATAAGTCATCAACAAAATTTATTACCAAATGATACTTACTAGTATTACTTTTCTTAATACATATAATAAGATTTCTCAAACGGCCATCAAGATAATAAATGCTGAGGAGAGTTTGGAGAAATATAATGGAATATTACTCAGCCATAAAAGAAATGAAATAATGCCATTTGCAGAAACATGGATGGATAGAGGTTATCATACTAAGAGAAATAAATCAGACAAAGACAAATATCATATGATATCACTTATATGTGGAATCTAAAAAGAATGATACAAATAAACTTATTTACAAAACAGAAATAGACTCTCAGACATAGAAAAGAAACTTATGATTACCAAAGGGGAAGAAAAGAAAGAGATAAATTGGAAATTTAGGTTTAACAGATACACACTACTATATATAAGATAGATAAACAAGGACCTACTGTATAGCACAGGAAACTATTGATATATTGAATATCTCATAATAACATATAATGGAAAAGAATCTGAAATATATTTATACATATATAACTAATTCACCTTGCTGTACACCTGAAACATTATAAATGAACTAGGCTTCAATTAAAAATAAATTTTAAAAATTAAATACTATATCTGAATAGACTATAGAAACAGGGAAAAGAAAAAAGAAAAAGTTTTCATTGTAAAAGAGCCATGAACCTGTAACATGAGAAGTCATAGCTCAATTAAGGAACAGCAGTGGAAGGAGCATAAAAAGGCAACCAAAAAGAAAGATACATTACATTCAGGTTCATCGTCAACAGAACAAGGTTCTTAAAGCTGTGCGTTCTGCCATTTCCTTAGTTCACATCTGTATCTCCTCATACCTGTGTGTGTGCTCAGTCATGTTTGACAATTTGGGGCCCCACGGACTGTAATCCACCAGGCTTCTCTGCCCACAGGATTTTCCAGGCAAGAATACTGGAGTACGTTGCCATTTTCTACTCCAAGGGATCTTCCCCACCCGGGGACTGAACTGTGTCTCCTGCATCTCCTGCACTGGCAGGCAGATTCTTCACCATTGTGCCACTTGGGAAGCCCCTCCTCCTGCCTGGGTAACCACAAGTTCCCCCTAATTTAATTTTCTGACTTCAGTTTTTTTAAATATAAAAGATTATGTGGGGACACATAAATTTCCCTTAGTATTTTTTTTTTTTATTGAAGGATAATTGCTTTACAGAATTTTGTGGTTTTCTGTCTTACCTCAATAAGAATCAGCCATAGGTACACTCATGTCCCCTCCCTCCTGGACCTCTCTCCTATCTCCCTCCCTATCCCACCCTTCAGCCTGTTGCAGAGCCCCTGTTTGAGTTCCATGAGTCATACAGCAAATTCCTACCAATTATCTGTTTTACATATAGTATTGTAAATTTCTATGTTGCTATTTCCATACATCTCCCTTTCTCCCTCCTCTCCTCTCACCGTGTACCATAGGTCTGTTCTCTAACTCTGTTTCTCCACTGCTGCCCTGAAAATAAATTCATCAGTGCCATCTCTTCAGATTCCATATATATTTGTCTGTATATTTATATTTCTCTATCTGAGTTACTTCACTCTGTGTAATGGGTTCTAGTTTCATCCACCTCATTAAAACAGATTCAATGCATTCTTTTTACAGCTGAGTAGTATTCCATTGTATATATGTACCACAGCTCCTTTATCCATTCATCTCTCAATGGACATCTAGGTTGCTTCCATATTCTAGCTATTGTAAATAGTGCTACAGTGAACATTGAGGTACATGTGTCTTTTTCAGTTTTGATTTCATCAGGGTATATGCCTAGGAATGGGATTTGCTGGGTCATATAGTGGTTTTATTCCTAGCTTTTTAAGGAGTCTCCATACCATCTTCCATAATGGCTGTATCAGTTTACATTCCCACCAGCAATGCAAGAGTGTTCCCTTTTCTCCACACCCTCTCCAGCATTTGCTGTTTGTAGACTTTTTGATGATGGCAATTCTGACCGGTGTGAGGTGGTATCTCATTGTAGTTTTGATTTCCATTTCTCTAATAATGAGTGATGTTGAGTATCTTTTCATGTACTTGTTAGCCATCTGTCTGTCTTCTTTGGAGAAATGTCTCTTCAGGTCCCTTTCCCACTTTTTGATTGGGTTGTTTGCTTTTCCAGTATTGAGTTGTATAAGCTGCTTATATACTTTGGAAATTAATTCTTTATCAGTTGTTTCCTTTGCTATTATTTTCTCCCATTCTGAAGTCTGCCTTTTCACCTTGCTGTAGTTTCCTTTGCTGAGTGAAAGCTTTTAAGTTTAATTAGGTCCCACTTGTTTATTTTTGTTTTTATTTCCATTATTCTAGGAGGTGGGTCATAGAGGATCTTCCTTTATGTCATCAAGTGTTCTGCCTATGTTCTCCTCTAAGAGTTTAATAGTTTCTGGTCTTACATTTAGGTCTTTAATGCATTTTGAGTTTATCTTTGTGTTTGGCATTAGGTAGTGATCTAATTTGATTCTTTTGGACATAGCTGTCCAGTTTTCCAAGCACCACTTATTGAAGAGGCTGTCTTTGCCCCATTGTATAGTCTTGCCTCCTTTGTCAAAAATAAGGCACCCATAAGTGCATGGGCTTATCTCTAGGTTCTCTATCTTGTTCCATTGTTCTATATTTCTGTTTTTGCGCCAATACCATGCTGTTTTGATGGCTGTAGCCTTGTAGTATAGTCAGAAGTCAGGAAGGTTGATTCCTCCAATTCCATTCTTCTTTCTCAAGACTGCTTTGGCTAATCAGGGTCTTTTGTGTTTCCATATGAATTGTGAAAATTTTTGTTCTAGTTCTGTGAAAAATGACATTGGTAGTTTGATAGGGATCACATTGAATCTGTAGATTGCGTTTGGTAGAATGCACTTTCTTCTCAAGTACACATGGAATATTCTCGAGGATAAACCACATCTTGGGCCACAAATAAAGCCTCAAGAAATCTAAGAAAACTGAAATTATATCAAGTATCTTCTCTGACCACAGTGCTCTGAAACTAGATATCAACTGCAGGAAAAAACAGCAAAAAACACAAACTCGTGGAGATTAAACAATACACTACTAAATAACAAAAAGGTTACTGAAGAAAAAAGAAAAGAAATCAAAAGATGCCTAGAAACAAATGACAATGAAAACTTGATAACCCAAAACCTATGGGATGCAGCAAAAGCAGTTCTAAGAGGGAGTTCAGTTCAGTTCAGTCGCTCAGTCGTGTCTGACTCTTTGCGACCCCATGAATCACAGCACGCCAGGCCTCCCTGTCCATCACCAACTCCCGGAGTTCACTCAGACTCATGTCCATCAAGTCAGTGATGCCATCCAGCCATCTCATCCTCGGTCGTCCCCTTCTCCTCCTGCCCCCAATCCCTCCCAGCAACAGAGTCTTTTCCAATGAGTCAACTCTTCACATGAGGTGGCCAAAGTACTGGAGTTTCAGCTTTAGCATCATTCTTTCCAAAGAAATCCCAGGGCTGATCTCTTTCAGAATGGACTGGTTGGATCTCCTTGCAGTCCAAGGGACTCTCAAGTGTCTTCTCCAACACCACAGTTCAAAAGCATCAATTCTTCGGTGCTCAGCCTTCTTCACAGTCCAACTCTCACATCCATACATGACCACAGGAAAAACCATAGCCTTGACTAGACGGACCTTAGTAGGCAAAGTAATGTCTCTGCTTTTGAATATACTATCTAGGTTGGTCATAACTTTTCTTCCAAGGAGTAAGCGTCTTTTAATTTCATGGCTGCAGTCACCATCTGCAGTGATTTTGGAGCCCCCCAAAATAAAGTCTGACACTGTTTCCACTGTTTCCCCATCTATTTCCCATGAAGTGATGGGACCAGATGCCATGATGTTCATTTTCTGAATGTTGAGCATTAAGCCAGCTTTTTCACTCTCCTCTTTCACTTTCATCAAGAGGGAGGTTTGCAGCAATACAATCATACCTCAAGAAACAAGAAAAGCATTCAGTAGACAGCCTAACGCTACATCTAAAGCAGCTGGAAAAAGAAGAATAAAAAATCCCCAAAGTCAGCAGAAGGAAGGAGATCATAAAAATCAGAGCAGAAATAATTGAAAAAGAAATGAAGGAAACAATAACAAAGATTAATAAAACTAAAAGCTGGTTCTTTGAGAAGATAAACAAAATTGACAAACCACTAGTTAGACCCATCAAGGAAAAAAATGGAGAAAAATCAAATCAATAAAATTATGAAAAAGGAGAGGTTAAAACACACAACACAGATATACAAAGGATCATAAGAAAATACTATGAGCACCTAATTGTTAATAAAGTGGACAACTTAGAGGAAATGGACAGATACTTATGAAAGATTAGCCTTCCAATACTGAACCAGGAAGGAACAGAAATTATTAACAAACCAATTACAAACACTGAAATTGAAATAGTAATCAAAAATCTCCCCCAAAACAAAAGCCCAGGGCCAAATGGCTTCACAGGGGAATTCTATCAAACATTTAGGGAAAATCTAATGTTTATTTTTCTGAAACTCTTCCGAAAAATTATAGAGGAAAGACTTCCAAACTCATTCTAAGAGGCCACCATCATCCTGATACCAAAACCAGACAAAGACAACACAAAAAAAGAAAACTACAGGCCAATATCACTGATGAGCATAGACGCAAAAATCCTCAACAAAATTTTAGCAAGCAGAATCCAACAGCACATTAAAAAGCTCATACACCATGATCAAGTCGGGTTTATTCCAGGAATGCAAGGATTCTTACTATATGCAAATCAATCAACAAATTGAAAGATAAAAACCATATGATCATCTCAATAGATGCAGAAAAAGCATTTGACAAAATTCAGCACCCATTTATGATGAAACGCTTCAAAAATGGGCATAGAAGGAACATACCTCAACATAGTAAAGACCAAATATGAAAAGTTCAGAGCAAACATTAATCTCAATGGTGAAAAACAAAAAGCTTTCCTTTTAAGATCAGGAACAAGACAAGGATGTTTACTCTCACCACTATTATTAAACATAGTTTTGGAAGACCTAGCTAGAGCAATTAGAGAAGAAAAAGAAATAAAAGGAATCCAGATCTGAAAAGAAGTAAAACTCCGACTATTGGCAGATGACATGATACTATACATAAAAAACTCAAAAGAAATTATCAGGAAATTACTAGAGCTAATCAGCGAATTCAGCAAAGTCACAGGATACAAGGTTAATACACAGAAATCACTTGCACTCCTATATACTAACAATGAAAAATCAGAAAGAGAAATTAAGGAATCACTACCATTCACTATTGCAATAAAAAGAATAAAATATCTAGGAATAAACCTACCTAAGGAGACAAATACCTGTATATGGAAAACTGTAAGACACTGATGCAAGAAATCAAACATGACATAAACATATGGAGAGATATTCCATGTTCCTGGGTAGGAAGAATCATACTGTGAAAATGACTATACTGCTGCTGCTGCTAAGTCGCTTCAGTCGTGTCCGACTCTGTGCAACCCCATAGACGGCAGCCCACCAGGCTCCCCCGTCCCTGGGATTCTCCAGGCAAGAACACTGGAGTGGGTTGCATTTCCTTCTCCAATGCATGAAAGTCAAAAGTGAAAGTGAAGTCACTCAGTCGTGTCCGACTCTTAGTAACCCCATGGACTGCAGTCTACCAGGCTCCTCCATCCATGGGATTTTCCAGGTGAGAGTACTGGAGTGGGGTGCCATTGCCTTCTCTGAATGACTATACTACTAAATGCTATCTACAGATTCAATGGCTTCAGTTTTTCTTCTCTAATCCCCTTAACATCATGCTCTGAAATTAATCTTCCTAAGACACTGATGTTCATGTACCTTTTCTTCCCAAAAGAATGAATGAAATTCAAATTCCTCAAGTCCACCTTGAAGAACTAAGTTAACTGGCCCAGAACGATCCCAAAAGCCTATATTCCCCATCTACCCTACCCAAATCAACTGCTTCATTTCAATCAAACTATTTCTAGCTTTGCGAATATGATGTAAACACTTCCACTTTATCTCCATCTGGCTCCACATTTCAGGGCTCTTGGTTAAGGCTCTCTTCATACCTCAAAGTCCATTTCAAATCTACAGTATGAAAAGATCAGCTTCTCCATTTCACTCCTATCTCTTTCATATCTGATCTCCTCAAGTAAAAATGATCTTTAACATTACCTTTCATTTTTGTGTGTGTACTCTATTTTCTCATGAATCTATAGGCACCTTAAGGATAGGAATCATGTCTGAAATCTCTTTGTATTATTCACTGAATCACAATAATTGCCTCATAAAATTATTTTAATATTTATAGGATTTTTGGATTTTGGATGAGAAATATTGGTAGAATTTTAAAAACAATACAAACCTTTGATGCACTTATTCTTGATTCAGATGTGAATTTTTTTATATAGTAAACTTTAGAAGAAAACAATGAAAAGTTTAATTCCCATCTTTCTTAGATCTATACTAGTGAATGGAGAAGGAAATGGCAACCCACTCCAGTCCTCTTGCCTGGAAAATCCCATGGACAGAGGAGCCTGGTAGGCTGCAGTCCTTGGAGTCGCTAGGAGTCGGACACGACTGAGCGACTTTACTTTCACTTTTCACTTTCATGCATTGGAGAAAAAAATGGCAACCCACTCCAGTGTTCTTGCCTGGGGAATCCCAGGGACAGGGGAGCCTGCTGGGCTGCCGTCTATGGAGTCGCACAGAGTCGGACACGACTGAAGCGACTTAGCAGCAGCAGCAGCATACTAGTGAAAATTCTCTTGGCTTGGTCATATAAATAGAAAATTGGAATCCAAAGACAAAATCACAAAGGGAGAAGACTCAAGAAAACTACAGGGCACCTTGCTATTTATCCTTTTAAATAATGGAATATAAGGTTACATATCCATGATTGACTGTAGTGAGAATACTCTAAGTGAACATGTAGTTCTTTCTAATGAGCTCTGTGGCTACATTTGGAAATACTTTAGATATGTGCAAGATCATTGGGAATTTATCTCACTGGATTCTTAAAATTCGTATTACTATAAAATAAGAATCCACAGGATTTTAAAGATAAACATTTTAGTGCACAAAGCACAGATTTTTAAAATGAGGCTCAGAAAGATTGTCACAAGTTCAAAATCAACAAATTGACTTTCAACTCTTTTTGTACACCAATCTAATTCTCAGTCTTGAATATGGTGAATTACTATGTAAATATTATATGTTCACATGTGAAGCAAATAATAGCAAAATACCTTTTTTTTAGAAATGGGGCCATTTAGGTAGTTTTCTTCCTTTCCCTTTTAACTCAATTCATAGGTACGAGTTGGCATGTACATACTACATAGTTGTAAAGAATATAATAGTGTACAAGTTAAGCTACTATTAAAAAAAGACTGCACAATAAAACAGTTTAAATGAAATAGATATTTACTTCTCTCTCTTGTTTCAGTTTGGGTGGGCCAGACTGAAAGATAATTCTTCTTCAAGTTGTCATTCTGAGGCCCAGAGTCATAACATCTTAGTGCTCTGTCATCTCTCAGAATTTCTGTCACCCTCTGCATGTTTGGAGTTGACTCACAATCAAGTTAGTGGCCCAGTTGATAAGAAGAGAAAAGAGTAGAAACCCAAGTAGTTTATCCTCAGTTTGGAAATATTAAAACATCTCTTTTGATCAGATAGGAGTGGTTCAAACTAGTCATGTGGTCAACATTAGCTGCAAGAAAAACTGAAAAATGGAAACCATCTGAGAAGACATGTACTCAGCCTAAACTTGGAGGACACCAGTAATAAAAGGGAAAAAAGAGAAAATGGAAATAGTTGATGTGTTTAACCATGGTAAGTACTTGTGTACATGCATGGATTTATTTGTTAACTTATTCATTTCATCACTCCATAAGTGTTCAGTGGGTGTCATGTTATGTAGGAGATACTATGGGTGGTGCAGAAAAATTAAACTTGTCCCAGCCGTGAAGCAGTGTACACTGTAGTGGAGGAAATTGTGAAAAGGAAATGTCTATGATGAGAGTCAACATAATTAATAAGAGAGAACATCAGGTCCAAACTTTAAGCCATAAAGAGCTCATGATGACTGCAGTGCTTAATCTGTATTCATTCATCTTTCTGTCTAAATAGAAATTAAGTAAAGTGATCTTACTCAGATAAGACTTCATTGTAAGAAAACAAGGTAGATATGATTGGAACTAACATCTGGTTAGTTCTGAGGTTGAGCATCCAAGGAAATATTCGAGGAAAAAGTCTTACTTTATAAATATTTCAAGAAACAAAGTTAATTATATGAAATATTTAGTATTGCTGATGCAGGGTTTCAAATGTGTCAGTTCAAAATGATGGCTCCAGTGCCTTCCACTATGCAGTGTTTCAGGGAGAGCCAAACACAGTTCAGAAAGCAAAAGGCATTTCTTCCTTCATATTCTCCAGGCCTATGTTCTAAAGTGTCAGATGCTCACCTGAGTTTCAGTCTTAACGATCACTTTGAGCTGCAAAATAAGCAGATAAGCCTCCAGCCAGACACCTCCCTCTAAATACTTAATCTTCTCCAAATATCGTGATCATCACCCATCATCTTCTTCAAACATGATGACCATTATTCATCATCCTCTCTCAACCAGAGAAAATTCACCTATTCCCTTTCACTATCTCTTTTTGCTCTCTTTAGATTCCATAATGTAAATCACTTAAAATAAACGTCTTGTGAAAGCAACCAAATTGGCAAAGCCTTCTTCATAAATCAAGGTATAATCCTTTCTTCAGTGTGCTTCCCCAAATTATTCAAAACAGTTATGACCTATGCAATACAGAGCAGTATTTTTAGGTATAAGGGAGAAAGGTTCTCTCATACTCACCCCACTCATATCACCACTCTCCTGAAAAAAAACAGAGACTGAATGCTTCAAAGTTTTTTATTTTCCCACCAATCTCCCCAAATAAGCCTATAGTTATGTATCAGATTGTAGAAAACACAATACACTGAAAACTAAACAGAAAATACCTTGGTTCTATAAAGAGCTATCAGACTCTAACACATGCACATTTTAATGAGCTTGACTTCTCACTTCTGGGGTTGAACATCAAGCATCTGATACGGCCAAATAGCAAGAGAAGTATGATTGCGTTAAAGGATATTGTTGTTGTTGTTTAGGCGCTAACTTGTGTCCAACTCTTTTGCAACCCCATGGACTGTAGCCACCTCTCCTCTGTCCATGTGATTTCCCAGGCAAGGACACTGGAGAAGGTTGCTGTTTTCTTCTCCAGGGATCTTCCCCACCCAGGGATTTTCCCCACCCAGGGACTGAACCCATATCTCCTGCATTGGAGTTTTTTTTTACCACTGTGCCACCTGGGAAATCCAAAGAACAGTATTATCAAAGCAATTGTATAATATCTTTCCAGCAGTAGACTGAATAAATTAATATTTCTCTTTGTTTTATACATTTCAAAAAATATTTTAAGACAACACATAATGACATTTTATATGCTACTGATTATAACTTCAGACGTCAATTTTCCACAAATACTTATTGAGCACCTACTATGTGCAGTGAACCAAGAAAATTCATGGGAATACAATAGTGCAAAGAGGAGTCACACTCTTATATAATCATTGTAAAATGCATAATTATGGGCTAGATTTGCTTTTTTATTATAAATGGTTAACTCTACTCAGACGTTGATTCCTTTAACAATAATAGAAATTAGCACACACACCTCTGATGACAGCAACTTTCTTATTTTATGTAACCATTCTTCACACTGAGATTCCTAAATATTTTTTTTAAATCAACTCTATGGAGGTATAACTTACAAATTTCCCTGTTTTAAAGGTTAGATGAGTTGTGACAAATGTGCAAACCCATGCAACCAACGCTGTAATCACTTTCAGTTTATCTTAAAAGAACTCATATCTGGACCGCTTAATTGAAGGGTGCACAGTAATGACTGTGGAGCAGATCGGCACTTAGACATCAGCGGCTCCCTCCTAACGTGCTAAGTAGAGTCATTATGCAAAGTGAATTACTCTAAGGGTGAGGATATCCTCAACAACCTCACTCCTACTTGTGGGTTGAAAATTAGGTATAAGAAGGCCAATTGCCAGATAATGCTGTTGCTCTGAGGCTTGTGTACAAACTGAAAGGTTGAAGTGCACGCTTTCAGCACCAGGATCCGTTCCCAGGGGTTTCCCTCTCCCCTCCAGGGCTTCCACCAGCCAAAGAAATACCGCTCCAACCTCGGCGCCCTCATCCTCACGCTCACCCCGCAGACAGGCGTATTGTCCTGTCTGGAGTGTCCTCTTCACCAACACATTCCAAACTGCTTTGGCTCGGGAGAATCTAAACTCGGGGCCTGATGACAGATAACTAAAATCTTTTAAGAGAACTCTGAAAAGAAAAAAAAAAAGAAAGGCGGACCTGGAGCTACATGTCAACTCACACTGTGCTGTCAGCTACTTTAGCTGACTGAGAAATACAATTCTTTCAAATGGAAGACGTTTCAATGATAACCTTGTTGGGAAATGATATCAGAGGACAAAAGGTGTCACTTTAAAATGTGTAACTTAGTACTATCAGCACTGTTCATTTCTGGGCTCCTTTTAACTCTTAAAACTACTGCAACGTAGGTGTCACTTATACCCAAGACTAATATATCAAGGATCCAAGATTATGTGTATGCAGAATAAGCATATTGTCTAGGTAGAAAGTGTGTAATATTGTTTATGCTTCAGCAAATTTAAGGTAAAAGTATTCATTAAACTAAAAATATGCTCTAGTTGAGTTACCTTAAATTAGATATTTATCTTTATTTCTCTTGGTTCTACCATTTTCATTATGAGGCCCCCAGTTAGCGCTCAGAGATTCCTTACCACTTATGTATTTACTAACAGTTCTAAACAGAAGAGGTTGTTTTTAGTTTAGTAATGGTTTGTGTCACAACTAGCAGCCTTAGTGGAAGGTTGAAATAGACTCTAGAAGTCAATGTTTATATTGAGAGAATAAAGCAAACTATTTAAGCTTAAGTAACTAGATAATTGGGCTCAATGGTAAAGAATCTGCCTGCCAATGCAAGAGATGTGGGTTTGATCCCAGGTTTGGGAAGATCCCTTGGAGAAGGAAGTGCAACCCACTCCAGTATTCTTGCCTGGGAAATCCCATGGACAGAGGAACTGGTGGGCTACAGTCCATGTGGTCTCAAAAGAGTCAGACAGGACTTAGTGACTCAACAGCAACAACTAGATAATTAGTCAAAGGCATATATGTGTAGATTTTGTTACCCATCCAGTTGTTAGATTGTTTCTATTTTCATTTGTATACTCAAAATGCTTTTACACTTTGAAGCTATTCCTTTAATTTCTGAAAACTGAAGTTACATTCAAACCAAGTCATTTATCAAATTATTTTTAATTCATGACTTAGATGAAAAGATTTGTATACTCAAACCTTCTATTATGAATAATAGACTTTTCCCCCAAGCTATTGACCTCATAATTTTGAAATATAAAGGCCTTGAATTTTTAGAAAAATAAACCTGTTCTAAGTTTAATACATGAGGACTAAGATGATTTTATAGTATTTTAAAACAAAGTTTGCCATAATAATTTTATTGAAAAAAATGCTGCTAATAACTCCACAGACAAAACGTCAGTATTTCATCTTGTCTCATTAGTGAACTAAAATATTTTAAAACTCAATTAAAATTATTAGGAAAGCAGGTATGCATCATTCAGTTTTTTCTGTGGTAGTTTTTTTTATATGCATATTCAGTAAAACAATGTTCATCTTTTTAAAAAAAGGTTATTTGACTCTATTCTCAATAGTTCTCAACTTGAACTTAGCTACCTCTCAGTTTAACATAGAAACCGCTTTGTTATCTGACATTAACTTTAACTCTAAGTGTCAAAATTCCGTGGCCCAATTTGTGAACAATTCACTGCAGAAAAGGGGGGTGGTAATTTTTTAAATTAACCCTTTAACAGAGCAAAAATAATCCAGAGTCTTGACTGCTCTTTAAAATTATCTAATCTAATTCAGCATTTACTCAAGAGATATTTTTACGTATCTTCTACATGAAAAGATCCCATTCTCCAGAGACTCTGCCCCCAGTATGAACAGTGAGGAATAAAAACATGGGAAAATAAGAAAAGGCAAGGAGTCTAAGTCTCTTTTAGATCCCCAGGCACTTTTTCATTTCTTTTTGTAACTATATGTTCTCCTGAGTCAGAACTGGAAATAAATCCTCTTTGGGCTTGGCCAAGAGTGAAAAGAGCAATCACCAGTACTAATCCTCACAAGCACATTTGCTTTAACTCACATGGTCTTCCCAGTGAATTTTTGAAAGTCACATCTCTATCCTGAAGCTGATCAGCAAGGTGATGATTCCTTCTTCATTAAAAATATAGGCTACAAACCGGGGCCCTATGACAACCTGGAGGGATGGAATGGGGTAAGAGGTGTGAAGGAGGTTCACAAAGGAAAGGACTTGTGTATACCTATGGCTGATTCATGTTGATGAATGGCAGAAACCAACACAATTTTATAAAGCAATTTTCCTTCCATTAAGAATAAATTTTTAAAAATATGGGATGCAGTCTATCCACAGAATTCTTCTTTTCAGTCAGAGGATCTTCTTGAGTTGCTTCTCTCTAGGGACGATTACAGTAAGATGCAACTCTGTGGAATGGGATTACATCATAGGAAAGAATCAGCAAGATGTATCTTATTGCATTTTCTCAGAAAGAGCTGTGTACCAAAAAATGCAATTTCTCCACTGTTTACTTGAATCATTGACTCCATGACACCACCTCTAAAAAGCCCTGGAAGAGTCAATCTGGCAGCATATTCCTTATTATGGGAAGAAAAGTCATTTCACTTTTAACTCTATTGTTACCAAAATTTTTAAATGAATTTGAAATTTTCCCTGTGTCCAATGAACACTCTAACCAGCTTAAGTTTCATATTTCTATTGTCTCTTTCCTTAAATATTTTTCTATTATTTCTCAATTTTTTTCCCATTAAGGTTATTATAGAATATTTAGCAGAGTTTCCTTTGCTATACAGTAGGTCCTTATTGGCTATTTATTTTAAATATAGCAGCGTGTACATGTCAGTCCCAAACTCCCAGTCTATTCCTAACCCCATTCTTCCCCATGGTAACCCTAAGTTCATTCTCTGTCTGTGAGTCTGTTTCTGTTTTATAGATGTGTTCATTCATACCACTATTTTTTAGATTCTGTGTATAACTGATATAATACGATATTTGTATTTCTTGTCTTACTGCATTTAGTATGATAATCTCCAGGTCCATCCATGTTGCTACAAATGCCATTATTTTGTTCTTTTTTAGTATTAGGGCTGCAACCAATAAATGCTGGAGAGGGTGTGGAGAAAAAAGAACTTTCCTACACTGTTGGTGAGAATGTAAATCAGTGCAGCCACTGTGGAGAACAGTATGGACCTTCCTTAGAAAACTAAAAAATAGAACTTTCATATGACCCACCAACCCCACCCTTGGGCATATGTCTGGAGAAAAACTTGGTTCAAAAGTATATATATACCCCAGTGTTCATTGTAGCACTATTTACAATAGCCAAGACATGAAAGCAACTTAAATATCCATCAACAGATGAATCTATTACTTCTTATTTTATTATCCAGTATGGACATACTGAATAAATATATAAAATGATTTCTCAAAGGACTGTTTTTCCATATGTTTTTTTAAAACTTCACCTACAATAACCAATATTACTGTGGGAATACTTAAGCATTACAATAAGCCCTCATAACTGAATTGCTTTTTCTAAAATAAAAAAAAAAACTATTTTGAAAATTGCACTGAATTCTTGTTTTTACCTCATAAAACCTACCCATAGAGCTTTAGTTAGCTTCCTCAAAAATAAAGATTCCAGATACTCAAGAGCAACTATGATCCCACAAGTGCTTCAATTTCACATGCATGAAGATGCATAAGTTGCACTACATTTCTAAAAGTGTAAGTACATTTGCTAATATAGGTCATTTTTTTTTGACTCTTAGATACAGATAGGGAGTATAAAATAGAATATTTTTAAAAGTGCAAAGTTTTAAAAAATAATGAAAATATTTAAGAAGGCTAGCACCATTATAACAACAGTACATATAAAACTAAAAATACCAAAATATATCAAATATACTAAAGCTAGCTTATAATTGTTCCTTTGTATTAAAAGTGTGTATACCAAGTTGCTTTAGTCATGTGCAACTCTTTGCAACCCCACGGACTGTAGCCTGCCAGGCTTCTCTCTCCGTGGGATTCTCCAGGCAAGAACACTGGAGTGGGTTGTCATTTCTTCCTCCAGGGGATCTTCCCAATGCAGGAATTGCACCTGCATCTTTTATGTATCTTTCATTGGCAAGCGGGTTCTTTACCACTAGCGCCACCTGGGAAATCCTTATTCTAACTGGAGCCGATTATACAGAGTGAAGTAAGCCAGAAAGAAAAACACCAATACAGTATACTAACACATATATACGGAATTTAGAAAGATGGCAATGACGACCCTGTATGCAAGACAGCAAAAAAGACACAGATGTGTATAACGGACTTTTGGACTCAGAGGGAGAGGGAGAGGGTGCTTGGGGCTGGTGCATGGGGATGACCCAGAGAGATGCTATGGGGAGGGAGGTGGGAGGGGGTTCATGTTTGGGAACGCATGTAAGAATTAAAGATTTTAAAACTAAAAAAAAAAAAGAAGAAGTGCAAAATGCATGTAAAAACACAGCAACAAACAGAAGCATTGCAACCTGAGAAGACTCTAATATTATTGACAAATAAATTAATATTAAAAATTCAAAATGTACAAATCATATATGAATAAGGTGACTATGAGAATTAAAATTGTTAAACATGTATATGTTATTTATTTCAATAAAGTATTTATTTTATTTATTAATAAAATAAAATAAAATGCTTATAGACTAAAACTTTATTCTGTGTAGAAATTAGTATGATATAGAAGAAATTATTTCATCTTTAGAAAAATATGCAATTATTCCATATACTCTTTGTCTAGCTAAGTATCTGATATTTTAGAACTTGATAATATAGCTAACACACAGATACAACAACCCTAAAATCACCCTTAGGGAATTAAAAACTAAATACTGCTGCTGTTAGTAACCTCAGGTATTCTGAGGAGTATGAACTCATTCAGCCCACCATGATGATCATATAGTTAAAAAAAAAAGAATAACATTATCAAACGCTGGTTAAATAACTGCTGTGCTCAGATATTAATTAACTTCCTAAAAGCACCTAGCTGTAAGGTGTCAATCCTAATTATGGCCAACACTGAATCTCATTAATGTGCAAAGTTCCAATTGCATTAACATCACTATCCTTGCTTTACAGAGGGGGACACTGGAGTTTGGAGAAGATAAAGCCCTTGTCCATTTCCCTATTAAGTAAGAGAGCCACGATTTCCACTATATTCTCTGTGACATTGAGTCTCTGTGTTTTGCCTCACCACCTTGTGTCTTATGGAGGCATGAGACCTAAGCATATTTTTAGTTTTAAATATTAATAGATACCTAAGTATACTTAGTTAGATACCTAAGTATCACTGATGGGCTTCCCTTGTGGCTCAGCAGGGAAAGAATTCGCCTGCCTTGCAGGAGACCTGGGTTTGATCCCTGGGTTGGGAAAACCTGCTGGAGAAGGGAAAGGCTACCCACTCCAGTATTCTGGCCTAGAGAATTCCATGGACTGTATAGTCAATGGAGTCCCAAAGGGTTGG
The DNA here is from genome assembly GCF_032405125.1 of Capricornis sumatraensis. Classification (NCBI taxonomy): domain Eukaryota; kingdom Metazoa; phylum Chordata; class Mammalia; order Artiodactyla; family Bovidae; genus Capricornis; species Capricornis sumatraensis. The sequence goes on from NC_091086.1 coordinate 34,409,803, forward strand.
ACACAACTGAGCGACTTTTACTTTCACATATCACTAATAATATCAATAATATCCTATGTCACATTTTAATTAATACAAAGAGCTAAATTTTATAACTCACAATTGTATCAGCTATATATGAATGCTTCATCTTTTTTCAGAATTCTGTTACAAATGGTATCTCATATGTCCTTCCAAGGACTTCCCCACTGGCTCAGTGATAAAGAATCTGCCTGCAATGCAGAAGGTGCAGGAGAAGCAGGTTTGATCCCTGAGTCAAGAAGATCCCCTGGAGGAGGAAATGGCAAATCACTCCAGTATTCTTGCCTGGAAATACCCACGGACAGAGGAGCCTGGCAGGCTACCGTTCCTGGGGTCGCAAAGAGTCAGACATGACTAAGCACTTGTGACTAAGGGAGTGGCTTTTATTAAGATCTCTGGAGTAGTGAAGAAAAGAAATTAAGTGACCCGAGTGAAATCACACACAGACCTTCCTTCACAGGAAGGTCGAACCCAGGGTCCCTATTATTTCTACTAAATATGGTATCAGTATCTTTAATGACAATGTAGCAGTGGTAAATAATGTTGCATATCATAGGATCTTAAGATTAATCACAAGAGCAATGTTCATTAAAAACATTAAGTTTTCAAAAAACTTAGATGAACTGATTTTAAAAACAGAAGCAGAGTTACAGATGTAGAAAACTACCATATGATTACCCAGGAGGTAAGGGGGGAGGAACAATTGGGAGCCCTGGACTGTCATGTACACATGACTATATAAAACAGATAATCAACAAGAGCCTACTGCAGAGCACAGGGAACTCTACTCAGTACCTGTAATGCTTTATATGGGAAAGGAATCTAAAAAGGAGTGGATATATGTAAATGCACAACTGATCCTCTTTGCTGTACACTGAAAACTAACACAACATTGTAAATCAACTATACACCAATAAAATTTTTTTTAAAGTCACAGAGCTTGTCAGATAAACCAGTAAAAAACACATGAATATGAAATAAAACTGTAATGTTTTTCTTAAAAAAAAAAAACCCACAAAGACTGAAAAGAAAATACTGATCCAGTGACATCATCCTAAACATTTTATTCCCATGACTACACTATAATTCAGGATACGAGTAGTATTTAAGCAAATACTGTTTCAAATGTTGACTTAGAGAAATCCCTATTTTACTTGTACAATTTTTTACCGTGGGGCTTATCAGCATGGATCTAGACAAAATATCCAAAAAATGAATCAATTATTAGACATTTTAAGTAACATTAGTCTATATAACTGATGTCTAAAAAAAAAGAAGAAGAAGAAAAGTCACATATCAACTGTCTAAATTTAAACATTTCCTCGATTAAAACTTCATGAGGATTTCCTTCAATTCTTCAGTTGAAACTGAGAGTCTGAATGGAAAAAATATTTTATTTCAGCATAACTTGCTTTCCTTTTTTTTCTCAAAGAACAGCAAGCTGAGACATCTTGGCCTGTATAACTCATCACTGTCCATGTAAACGGTAGCTGCCCTGGGGCTTGAAAGATGTAGGCAATGTTTTTTCTTTTTAAATCTTTTTCTCTTCAAAAACTTTGGTACCTAATTAGTAGATATCTCTGAACTTTTCAGTGTAGGTCAGGGTTAAACCTGTGGGAATATATGCTGTAGGTCTGTTGTAAAATAAAACCTCTGCTTTAAAAAGTATCGCCTTACATTACATGGAAGTGAGGTATTTCGTTCTCTTTCTTCAAGGTTTCCCTTGAAGGGAGTACATACTCCTCTACAATTTATTCCAAGCACCCTCTGAGAAAAGAGAGGAGGTGTAGGGAAGAGAGTCCATTTTTCTACCCTGGACTGAGAAAGGTTCTGTCTTAATAGCTGATATGTTTAAAAATTCTTTCATACTTATTTGTAAATGTGTATATGGATTTTTCATATGGAAAATATTCATATGGATTTTGCATTAGCAAAAATGTGATGGTGTTTTAGTTCCTGTCTTTTTCATTTCATTAATGATAAAACTGGAAATTATTGAAGGAAATTGCTCCTCTGTGAAACCCCTCTACTGCTCTGCTGCTCAGATGCTTTAGTGTCCAACTCTTTCTGACCTATGGACTGTAGCCCACCAGGCTCCTCTGTCCATGGGATTTTCCAGGCAAGAATACTGGAGTGGTTTGCCATGCCCTCCCCCAGGGGATCTTCCTGACCCAGGGATCGAACCCAGGTCTCCGGCATTGTAGATGGATTCTTTACCATCGGAGCCACCGGGTAAGCCCTCTCTTGCTCAGAGACGCCCATTTTTCTTTCCCTGGCTTCTGTGCTATTATTTTATGATAAACTTCTAATGATTCAAGGATAGTCACCTGACACCTCTCCTGCACACTGAGAAAGCAATATCCCCAGTATTGATAGCATTAACAACTCTGAGCTCTGGTATTACTCCATAGGACTTAAGTATTCATGCCTGTTACTTGCCCTCTATTATTTTGCACTTTTAATATCGTGATTTGTTTCTTGTTTTGCCCAAAGTCGGATAAAAATAGTGGTATTTGTGTCTGTTTTCTGACTAATTTGTAATGCCTAAGTCAAATTGGACAAACTCCCTAATATCTTTGGCTCAGTTTTATTACCTATAAAATGAAGATAATACTACTAGAATCACAGGTTGCTACGAAAATTAAATGTGTGATTGTTCTTTGGAAAAGAACACCATACGGTGTAGTCACATTTGTGATGAAAGTCCCTTCAAGAGGGAGTAAGTCTTTTTAAATTAAAGAGGTGGTCTTGTTCATTTTCTAATTAGTGTAAATTGTCTAATCATTGTTATAAAAAATTCATCTATTTTAGGATTTTCAAAATGGATAGAGACACTTTGGATACACTTGTCATGCACAAAAAATGCCTGGAAGTATCAAGTCTCTTTCATGCTGTCTGGACAATCCTGTTTCTTGCCTGTGTCCGTCCAACACACACTGCTCACACCCAGCTCCTATCCAGGCTGAATGCCGTGGGTTAAGATTCTGATCTGTCAACAGTGGGCAAAAAGTAGCACTTGGCAGCTCATTCATTTTGAAAGACTACATCTTTGGCAAAATCTACTAAGTTCTATACTATGTCTACGATAGAAATATTCCTGTGTTCACTATTTTTTTTTCTCTTAGCATAGTATTTTGTATACATAAGAAATTAATAATAATTTTTAAAGAATCCAGTTCAAAATTATTATCTATCTTTATGTTTTATTCTCAGATCAAAATAGAGACTGAGGTCACAGTGTTCCAAATAAGTTGCAGTATATATATATATATATAAACTGTGCATCCCCCTGACATGCTAATGGATGATTTAGGGTTCCAAAAGAAGTCACTTGACCACTTGACCTGAAGACTTGGAAAAATTACATCTCAAAGTATCAATTTACATATCAATATCTATTAAGGATCATTTGTAACCTGTAGGTTACTTCTAATTTAGAACTGCTTGTTCCTCCATACTTTTAAGAGCATATTATGAGGGCAATGTGAAACTTGGGTTATTATATTTTAAAGCAGACTGCATGAAGAGATGGGAGAATAAGGAAATGTAAATCTACTGGCTTGAATTCTAGTTTAATGGACAGTTAGCTGCGTGAAGGCAAGAACTATGTTTTTGCTGACTGTTCTTTTCCCAGCATCCAGAATAATGCCAGGTATATATTAGGCTTCAGCAACATCTGTGAGTTTTAATATATAAGTGAATCTATTAAGTATCTATAAGATATCATCCTAAGTGCTACAGAATACAAGAGTAAAAATGACGTAGTTGCTATGTGTATCTGGGTACAACACCAGGAGCCACACCTTACATCCTAGGAGCTCAGACCAACCAAGGGAGTGTAGTCTTTACCAGCAGTCCCTCTGGGAGTCAGTCGGATGGCCAGCCAAGTGGGAGGAGATGGAAGAGGGCTTCTCCCAAGGCTCCCTCCATTCAGGTTTTGCACTTGCCCCATCTTTTGGCTCCATGGACCTCCACAGTCTGCTGCTGTCATGTCTCCCCGCTTATGCTTGCCAGACCCCCAACGAGGCACAGGCTGTGCACTTCTGAGTCTAACCCATCCTTTCAGGGTGTTTTCTACAGCAGAGCCTTCAGGTCCCTAGGGGCACAAGGCATTCTATTTCACAGTAGCCTCTTTCCCAGGACAGAGCAGGGATGGCCGGACGTGGCCCACTCAGGCAGTCTCCTGATGCACAGGCAGCCGTGATTGGTTCTAACATTTCAGCTCCACTAGAGGCATGCTCTCTCCACTAACAGGTGACCTTCTCTCAGGGAGCTTCAGTCTCTTCCTCTAATTGAATCTCTCTGGAGAAACGCACAAGCCTTCAATCAGATTTGCATTTTCCTGAACCCCAAATACAGTCTGGGTTCATGTCTTCTAACACATACTCATAATTCCAGAACTTAACCAAGCAGCTGTTTCACGATCCCGGGCCCCATGACAAGTAAGGAGTTCTCAAAACAGTCTATGCCATCTAGAGGCTGCTCTGCCCAGAGCATTCAACTAGACCTGCCGGAAAATGCCTCACTAATGCTGCTTGCCAGCCTTGTGGAGTGTGATCTCTGACCCAGGCTGATGCCATTCAGCACAGAGTGTGATAAATTCCATAATGCAAGTCTTCCAAAAGTATGATAGGAATGCAGAGATGAAACTGGATTTGAGATGGAAAAAATCATCCATCAGTTGAGTCTTGTAGGATGAACACTATTTCCAGACAAGCAGCTAAAGGAAGAAACAGTGTGCCATGTGGAAGTGGCAGAACAGAATAAAAAACAAAAGTTTAGAGTCTGGAGGTTAAAGAGTCAGAAAATAATATATAAAATAAGGAGAAGAAATAAGACAAGATACAAAGGAGAATTTTTACATGAACTGCACAGCCCACACAAAGCAAATATTTAAAAGATAGAAACAGACTTACAAACATTAAACATTATCCTTCTAGTGAGTTTTAAACATATGTGATATACTGTTAACATGGTTTAAAACTGCTGTGTACACTATAATCTCACTTATAGAAAAATTTGAAAATATTCGGATAGAAAAAAGTTGAAAGCAGATGTTAAGAATTGCTATCTCTGATTGCTAGAAATATAATAAAATTTAATTCTATTTTTCTTAGTTTTTGTTCTTTTTTTAATATGGACCTTGTGATGTTATTACAATGTATTAATTATGATTTTAAAATAATGCTAACAAGAATACACAGAAAGGGCGGAGAGTTCCCAAGCATAGATTTTTCTGAAATTGAGGTTCATCTCTAATTTTTACAAGGCTATATTAATAAAGAAGAAAACAATATTTTAATATATGCATGCATTTTATTACTTTATGATGAGTTTTTCAGTTCAGTTCAGTTCAGTCGCTCAGTTGTGTCCGACTCTTCGTGACCCCATGAATCGCCAGGCCTCCCTGTCCATCACCAACTCCCGGAGTTCGCTCAGACTCATGTCCATTGAGTCAGTGATGCCATCCAGCCATCTCATCCTCGGTCGTCCCATTCTCCTCCTGCCCCCAATCCCTCCCAGCATCAGAGTCTTTTCCAATGAGTCAACTCCGCATGAGGTAGCCAAAGTACTGGAGTTTCAGCTTTACTGGCATGTAAATGATAACTTGGCTTATTTTCCTATCACAAAGTAGATACTGAAAGTGACAATTATGAAAAAAGCTAAATTTATACAGTTGTAATGAATTTCCCAGAGTATGAATGCTGATGGACCAAGAAGATGAGGCCAACCTTAGTATAAGTACATTTGGGTCATGATTGAAAGACTCTGAGGAAGGGCTCTAATGTAAAAACATCTCTCCCATTCATCTGTGCTCTTTGTGGACAAAAATCCTTACTATTTACGTCACTTTGAAAGCAATAGTTAACACTGAAGTGCTGTCTAAGATGAGCAAGACTTTTAAAGATGATCAGTTACTTTAGTTTGCATTCATTTCCAGGTTCCCAGTGGTTGAAAGCAACTGAAAAATGGGAAACTTGAGTTCTGATCAGGGGCAGGGCAGACTCACGTCCTTCGAGTTGGTGATGCCATCCAGCCATCTCATCCTCTGTTGGCCCCTTCTCCTCCTGCCCCCAATCCCTCCCAGCATCAGAGTCTTTTCCAATGAGTCAACTCTTCGCATGAGGTGGCCAAAGTATTGGACTTTCAGCTTCAACATCATTCCTTCCAAAGAACACCCAGGACCAATCTCCTTTAAAATGGACTGGTTGGATCTCCTTGCAGTCCAAGGGACTCTCAAGAGTCTTCTCCAACACCACACTTCAAAAGCATCAATTTTTCGGTGCTCAGCCTTCTTCAGAGTCCAACTCTCACATCTATATGTGACCACAGGAGAAACCATAGCCTTGACTAGACGGACCTTTGTTGGCAAAGTAATGTCTCTGCTTTTGAATATGCTATCTAGGTTGGTCATAACTTTCCTTCCAAGGAGTCAGCGCCTTTTAATTTCATGGCTGCAGTCACCATCTGCAGTGATTTTGGAGCCCCCCAAAATAAAGTCTGACACTGTTTCCACTGTTTCCCCATCTATTTCCCATGAAGTGATGGGACAAGATGCCATGATCTTAGTTTTCTGATGAGGCTCTAGAAGTGTACAGAGGCTGCTGAGCACCTGTGAAGAGGCTATCAGATGGAAAAACACCCTCGCCATTTTCCTCAGTCCTAATTGGCTTCCTCGGAGAAGGCAATGGCATCCCACTCCAGGGCTCTTACCTGGAAAATCCCATGGATGGAGGAGCCTGGTAGACTGCAGTCCATGGGATTGCTAAGAGTCGGACAAGACTGAGCGAATTCACTTTCACTTTTCACTTTCATGCATTGGAGAAGGAAATGGCAACCCACTCCAGTGTTCTTGCCTGGAGAATCCCAGGGACGGCGGAGCTTGGTGGGCTGCCGTCTATGGGGTCACACAGAGTCGGACACGACTGAAGCGACTTATCAGCAGCAGCAGCAGTTGGCTTCCTGCCCACCCACATGTTCTCAGGTAGTCAGAAGAGGATACAGAAGGGAGACAGAAGAGCACTGAAGATATTTGCTTACATTATTGGACGACTGAAACACACACACACACACACACACACACACACACACACATACACAAAGCAAGGAGCAAAGAAGAAATAAAAGGAAAAGAAAGGACAAGAGATGGGAGGGGAGAAGAGACTAGAAAGGAGAGGAGGAGAGGGAAGGGAAAGGAAAAGGAAAAGGAAAATACATTTTTCCCACCCCCAAAATTTTAAACTCAATGTAGCTCTCTATTTTCAAGAATAACAACACATTTCAGTAATATGTAATGGAATCTCATTAACTGAAATCTTGTAAAAATTCTTAGTTGAGTTTTTTTTCTTTGCTCAGAGGAAAATAACATACAAATTTATAATGGGTTGGGATGGATTCTAAAGGTACTTTCTCAGCTTGCTGATGATTTATGACGAGAGAAGGGCTACCCCAGCACATATTTGCAGCATGTTTGTCAGGGGATGGGTAGGCTCCAAACTCAAAATGTCACTAATTCCCATAACTAGGTCAGTGTAGAGACTTGTCCTCTTGAATTAACTCAAAAATACCTACTACTAGGGGATCAGAAGTTCAGAGATTAGTAAGCCTCTCAAATTTAGTCGTGTAAGACTCTTTATCCAGTTTCAACATCTGACTTTTTTCAGCAGGCAGTCATGCACCCTAAAAAGAACATTCGACAAAACAAATACATCCTAGAGCTGACAAATTAAGGAGATCTTATTCACATTATAAAAGGTTTACCTTTGATTTTTAAAGTTTCTTTAATGCAGTTTAAGTGATTTGTTTCACAAAAATTGCAAACTTACTACAATGTTATAAAAGCACTCATGTGGGCAAAGTGAGTTGCATCTGTATTAATTAAATATAATTTCATTGTCATCAATATAATTTTCCCTTTAAAATTTAAACGTAGTATTTTGTATTTATGAAAAAAGTAGTGATTGATGGATAGATAGATGGATAAATAGATTTAGAATTGGAACACAATGAAGATTACATTATTACCTGCATACTAGTATAAGAGAGTTTTGTTATCAGAACCAATGCAATACATTAAGGTAAAGAGATCTATTCAGTCAAAGGTGTTAACTAAAGAACAGAAGAAAAAGGAAAGCCCTCTGACACATTATAGGTGCTTTCACAGAATTAAAGGGTAAATTTTTATGAGTTAAAAAAATGCACATTGGGCACCTAGGTTCTAAGATGCATACACATTTATGCTTACTTCCATAGTTTGCAACACTACAAAATCCATGGAACATTTTAACTTAGATAGAAAAAGGACAGTTGCTGCTCAAAAAGAAAGCTAAATAAATTGATTTTATATTTTGTCTTAGCATATTTTTCTTCTCTCTCTTTTTTAAATTGATAATTCAGATTTAAATCCTTGAAACTATAAAACTGGAAACGTATAAAGTTTGCTGTGTCTGGTTTCAAAGATGGTCATTTTTTTCCCTTTTCTTTCTATTCTTTCCTTCTTTTTTCTTTTCTTTTTTATGCACAAAATGTCTGCCAAGCCTGAAAATGATGCAGATCATGTTTCGATGTCTGTTAGGTGGCGCTTACCAAGCAGTCTGGCTCTGGTCAGGGATTTTTCAACTGCTCGCTGTGGTGGAATTACAGTAGGGGGTTAGGAGTGGGGTGAGTGGGAGGGAGACTTTGTTCCCGTTGCATTTAAAATTACATCTAATCTTATCAGGGCGCTCGTCATTGTTTCTGGCGGCCAGGAGCAGGTACAGTACTGCTTTTGTTCAAGTCAGTAGCTTTGTTGAATAAAGTTGAGGGAAAAGCCAGGACTAAATAATATTCTCTCAGAAACTCATGTGCTGATTGAAAAAAATGCTTTGAAAGAGAACAAGAGAAAGGTGGGGGTGGGAAGAGAGACAGGTAAAGTCACAATAGAAAAAGTACCAACGTAGGAAGAAAAGAAGCAGAAACTTAAAGATTAGAAGAAACTTGTACAGAAAAAAAGTTTATTCAAAAATACTTTTATTCTTATCCGCTAAAATGTACTGGCTCGTTTTCTTTGGCCATATGTAATCGTAAAACTCAGGGACCATACACTGTCTATTTCTACTATTTGAGAAAATTGAAAGTTAAAGTAAGACTAGTTGTTGCTGTTGTTGTTTTTAAAGGCACAAAGCTACAAAGTATATTTTCTCTTTGCACAAATATATATTCCTAAACTTTGTTTGTCCCTCATTGATGATCCTGACTTTTTACTATGCTAAAATATCAGTTGAAGAGTCTTTGTCACAAAACTTGAGGTTGTGCTAGACCTAAGATAAGTGGTAATAAATCCAAGTTCAAAAAACTTGCCCTAACGAGTTTTGAACAAAACAGAGACACTAGAATTCTAACAGCCAGAATAATATAATTTTCAGCAAGAAAAGAAACCACCCAGTTTTCCATGTGTCAATAAAGAGTCCAAGTTAATTCAGACAGAAATAATTGGCACTAAGATTTACAAGAGATTCTAGTACTGTCCTTTGAAAATTAAGATAGAAAGTTGTTTGAACACATTCAGTTTTTAAATGTGGCAAATTAACCTAGTTATTCACAGACATACTCTAGAAGTTTCTGCTCTAAATGACTGAATTGAATTTTTATCAATTATAATTAAATTATATTAAAATAGTTTAAACAAAATTTCTGAAGCTCGGAAAATACTTTTCACTGTGCACTTTAAGAAAATTAAAAATAAAAATGAATGAATCTCCTGATCAGTAACAGTTCTATGGAAATTTTACTGTCTCTTATTCTCATCTTTTTTAGCTTATAATACTTCATTTTCATATTATGATCAAGAAAGACCTTAAGCTATGTGTTATGGAGGGGTACAAATATAAATTCTAATTAAACACATTTTAGTGATGTGCTCTTTCTCCACATTATACTTACTGTTAGACAAATATTTTGACACTTTCAAAACAGTCAGAGGAGAGAATACAGGTATGAAAACTACAGTTTAAGAGATTTTAAAATTGCAAGGTCACATTTTGTTCTTTGATAGATCGCCATAAGTAATACATGACTAAAATTAACATTCACATTATTTTTGGTAGATTAAAATCAAGTGTGCACTAGTCAAAATATTTTTAAGTTATTGTAAGTTCTTTAGCTGTCACAGTTTATTCGCATTTCCCTTTGTTGTGCATAGAATCATTTGATTAACAGCCACTGTATATCATTATAGTAAGTTGCTACAATGAATTATAATTTTATAAGCTTTCTTTACATCAAATATAATCAGATATTCTATACACATTTTGTCATTTATATCAATTTGTCATTTTTAAAAAATAGTGAAATGTCATCTATTTAAGTGGATTATTCTTCAGTATAAAATCATGGAGAAACTACTTTTAGACATTGTCATTCACTTTAATTTTTCAGTTAAAACCTTTATATCACATTTCAGGGTCACATTCAAAAATCACCTACTGCTATTGATATTATATTATCCTTTATAATTGGATTATAGAACTCAAGGAACAAGTATATAGGTCATATTTATAAAAGCCCAAATTTACTAAATGTTCCATTAACAGACTTAACAATGAGGTTTTAAAAGTTATTTAGTGGCCCCTAAAATATCCTTTTCTTGGTTGACCTTTAGCCTAAATGTCTTTTTCTTCTGCTCCTAAAAATTCTTACATATCCTTTTAGCACTGGATATTGTTTCAATATTCAACAATACGGTTGCAATTCACAAGAGATATGAAATCACGATTCTCACTATTAGTCATAGTAAACAAAGACTTCCTCACTTTACATTTTTTGTAGAAATGAGAAAGGAATTGAATGTTAGATATTTCTTTACTTATTGAATTCCAAATTATGCACTTACTTGTGATTACCTTCCTTAAATCATTTCTGTAATTTTCACTAAATATATTTTACTTTCACTGTTCCCAGACTGATCTTAATGACAAGCTAGGCTTGAGATGGAAGGCATAAATGAGGGAAGAAGAGTAGAAAAGCTGCCTAAAAATAAGAGTTGGGGGATAGAGTAGGTTTTCCCCCAACTCTTATTTTTAGGAAACTTTTCTATTCACTTACCATTCTGAAGCATTACCTACTTTATTCTTTTTTCCTAAGCTGCCCTCTTTATTCCTCAATTAAATATCATAAAGTTATATTCAGTGTGGGGGAGGGGGTACAGTTTGCTTGGGATTTATTACAAGGAAAATCCAGGGAAATAAGGTCATATATCTTCAACTATATGTAGTTGTGCTATATATCATTTAGAGATGGTTAAATCTAATCATCATTGCTGATTTTGAAACTAAGAAAGGTGACATATAAGAAGATGAATTACTTTCATCATGAGCTATAGACCATCAGTAATATCAATCTGAGTGCTAAATTAAAACAGGTTTTTAAGAGATATGCTAATTGTTTGACCCTCTTGCAGTTTGGAGTATAAACTTCCAATTTTTTAACAAAGCTTCTTTCCATTCAAAATTACTTAAGGATAACTAAATTTGTTATTTTCTTATTTATGTACTCTTGTGAAACTTTCATCTCCTAGAATAAGGGGCCAGAATAAGGGGCTACATGTTCACTGACTACTGCCATGGTCTAATGTCATGAACAAATGCCTTAGATGGTGATGCTTAAGGCAGATCTATCCTGTACTTAGACACAACTCCCACATCAACTATAGTAAAAATCACATGCTCAAACAAGGCTCAAAATCAATGACTTCCTAAGGAGGTCCTGAAGAGTTGGACATGACTTGATAACTGAAAAACAACAACAACAATAACAAAAAGTTTTGATTTGAGTAAGGGAAAGCTCAGACCTGTATTAAAATTTAATTCATTAATAGTCAATGACAAAGTGTTCCCATGACAGGCTACAAGTGCATCTCATCTAGCTGCAAATTTCCTTATGACAAGTCTCCTGTCACGACTCTATCCCACGCCCTGTGCTCTTAATTACAAGCTGGGGGAGACCTTTGTGGTGGCATAGAAGTTTATCATGCCCATCTATGGGCTTCTCTACCATCCTCCATTCCACTGTGCCTCCCTCAAATTCAAGAAGCTCAACAAAAAAGAGGCAATATTGGGGGGACAGGACTCAAGGCCCAGGAGCTCTACCAATTTGACCTTTATGCTCAATTAATATTATTTCACTTACAATGTGATGAAATTACTGAACAGTCTTTAGAAGATAGAAAACCTCCACTCCCATAGAAAATTAGGCTGAGTTCCTGCCAAACAGTTTTGATTTTTTTGGCAACAATCCCACTCATAAACTGGAAATATTTTTTCCAAGGAAATAAAAAAATAATAAAAATTCCTAATTTAAAATGCAGTACTAATACTCAGCCATACTACTAACAGGGTACGTTACAAATCAAGCAGCCCACAACAAATCCAAAATAGCTAATAGCTATGCCTTTGTAAAGGCTCTCGTCAGATAAAAGCAAATTGCCATTTTGATATCAGGAAATAAAAGAGAAAAGTCAAGAGCCCAAGATTTGACAGTCTGTGGCTTTAGGTAGAGAGGGAAAAATTCTAAACATTCTTCATAAACGTTAGCTTTAGCTAAATAGGAAATTTCCTAGTGTGAAAAATACTAACAGAAATGCCAGATAAAGTATCACCAACTCAGCCAATGTTTAGTTGACCAAGCAACACTGTAATGCAAGGAGTTTATTTCACAGGTACCTAACTTGTAGATCTAATATTTGATTTATTGCAAAATTCTTCTTGCCATCATAAACTTTCTGGTCACAAATCTCTAATACAAGTTTATTTTCTATTTTTCACTCAGTTTCAGAAACAGACTTCTCTTTTCTGAGGAAACCAGCTTCCAAAATAATTGACCATATTTAACCATAAATTTAAGTTCTGGTGAGTTGAAAATATAGTCTGTACATTTCTCATCTTTTCGACAAACACGGTGCTTTATCAGACCTTCTTTACGCTAATTCTGTTCATTTTCACTATATCAGCAGAATTAAAACAAATGTAAGTTATCTGCTTAGAAGTACTGAATGTTAACTTATTTTTCCATAATTACAACACTGCATTTTTACATGGCAGTGTTTACGAGACAGATGTGCCTCAGCAAGCTGGTTTGATTAGCAAAACATGGTGAAGTATGCTGTGGTCGATGGTCTCCTCTGACGGGGTGAAAAGGAAGCCAGTACAAATGTGTTTTGTACATGAATGGAAGACCCAACCGCTACAAAGCCTTAGCTTCATAGCACAAAAATCTGGGTATCATCAACTCTAAATTCTGTTTTCAACCTTAGAACAATTAAGAGAGAAAGTAGTGTTTTTCAGCTGGATGGAGGTAAAATGAGGGCTTTGGGAATCTTGAGTTTATTCTGGTACATGTTTGGAAAATCTCTGAAGCAGCCTGATTGGAGGTTGAAAAATGGTAATAGAAACAAGAGAGATTTATCAGAGGGATTATTTGCCTATTCACTTCTTATATAGACACCAAATTGTGTTGTTGCACTTTTACTCTATTTTCTTCTGCATGACTTCCCACATCATTTTACAAAATTTTTCATCTCATGAATCTGAAGTTGCTGATCTATGTTGGGGAAAAAAAATTTTTTTTTTTTTCTGATAGATCTAGCCATATGTGTTTTGCTCTTGAGCCAGACTGTAGGCTTCTGCTCACACTCCGAGTGAATTCAGGAGGGGCTGCGATGAGTTGAAATAGCCTGTTTGATGCTTTGGTTTTTACACTTCAGTAAGCAGCCCAGTCTCTTTGGCTCCTCTCACAAAACCACCCTGATAGATAGAAGTCATGCTGGAGAACTTTCTGGTGAAGCCTCCCTAAGATTCACAATAGTTTGGTCGACTATTTATTGAATTCCCCAATTTTCCTATTTAGACTCTATCTGAAGAAAATAAATATCCCTTATATTAAAACTTAGCCCTCAAAATTTATAACAAAATCTTTTCTCTTCAGTCTAAAAGAAAATGTGTGCAAATTTTCAAGTTTATCTAAACCAAAATTATGTTCCACTAAATAACTTGTTGATGAGCTAGAAATCCAAAAATGTTTTTCTTCTTCTCTCTCCCACTTTCCTCTTGGCATTTAATACTCCACCTGTTTGAAGTTGTTGAAACATTCTGAAATTTAGTGTAAGTGCTTGAAGAATCTTGAGCAAAAAAATAATAATAGAAATACATTTCTATTGTGATTTGAGAGGAATATATCTTTCCTCCCCTGAGGGCTTAATAAATACTGCAACTTTCCCTCTGATTTTTAAAAATGCACTGACAGCTTTCCTAATGTTCCTTAATCAGCTTTAATTTCTTAGTGTTCTGAGTCGGTAGAATTACTGTATTTAGAAAAGATAAAAAGAATCACTTAGAAGGAATCTTTTTTCTTTTCTTTCATTCTATCTTAAAAATATAAGGCATGGAGAGTGATAATGCACCAAGTTCCAATAACTTTTGATAGTCACCCACCAAATTGTTCACTTGAGAGAAATACCAAAAAGGAAAGAACAAAATGTCTGGTTTTCATCATATTAAAACTTTATGATTTACTCTGTTTTGTCATGTAGGTGGTAACCATGAACTTCCAGCATGCATGCTGGCAAGTTGGGGTCCTAGCAGATTTCCCCACAGCATCTGCTCTGGGAATGCTAAGATGTCCCAGTTTTGCTGTGCAAGTAGATGAAACATATGCAACTGTGGTTATTTCACCTGAGAAAATAGACTTCAAAGGAGGCAAAGTTTGCCCTGGTTTGAGAAACAGTGAACCACAGGATCTGAAATGCAGTGTGTGGCCCATACGCACTCATTGCTTTCTCTACCCAGCTGATTCTGGTCATTCATGGACAATGTGTCATGGAAACATATGTACATAACAGACCTTAAGGGCAACCGAGAACTATACCATCTTCCTACTTAAAGAAGTTACTGGGATCCAATAAATTATTTTACAATGTATTTCCTTCTAGATAGTAACTGAGATGTCATTACACAGTGAATCCATACATCTTTGGGAAACTTTTTTCAAATAACTAAATTTGGTCAACCTTTATCTGATTGCAGATGACCTCTGGGAGGAATTCCTGGCGGAAGAAAACCTCAAATAATTTCTGCTTGAGGACCAAAGTGCTGCTGCACACTGTCAAAGATCCATGTTTGAATTCTGGCTCTGCCATTAGTTTACTCAGCAATACTTAATGAAAGCCTATCTTCCAGGCAGTACAGTCATCACTGGATACATGACACGGAATAAGAAAGTCATTGCCTTTGTTTTGTGAACTTTGAGTCTAGTAAAAGAATCAGATGAACAAATAGGCTATTAGCAAACAGGATGATAAATGCTATCACAAAGAAGTACAGAGTATAGAAGTCCCTGAGAAGTGCACTTTATTAGTTTCTTAGAGCTGCTGTAACAAATTGTCAAAATTTGGTAGCTTAAAACAACGCAAATTATTATAACATAAACCGAAAGACATGTCTAAAATGCATTTCACTGGGCTAAAAGCAAGGTAAGCAGGGCTATGTTCTTTGCAGAGATTCCAGGACAGAATCCATTTCTTTGCCTTTTCTAGCTTCTAGAATGCCTGCATTTCTTAGCTTGTGGCCCCCTTTCCATCCTGAAAACCATTTGTTGCCAGTAGAATTTTTTTCATGTCATGTCTCTTTGACATTGACCTTTCTGCCGTCCTATTCCACTTATAAGGACTCATGCTTTCATTGGGTCCATTCCAGATAATCCACAAGAGTGTCTCCATCTTAAGAAGAGCTGATTAGCAAATGAGAGTCCATCTGCAACCTTAATTTCTCCTAGCCAGGAAATAACATAGTCACAGGTTCCAGAGACTAGCACTAGAATGCGGACATCTTTGAGGACCATTACTTTGTCTGTCATAGGCAGACTGGCAGTGGGGAGGATAAAGAGTAAGGAAAAGCTAATTAGAGGATTGAAATGTAAGATCAGTCTTAAAGGATAAGTAGAATTTAGATAATTAAAGGAAGGTCTAAGCAGAGCAAAATGTAGGTTTCTCTGTTTTGTTGTTGTTGTGTAAATGATATTTAAATAATTAAAAATTAATTAAGGTGTATGGCCTTCTCATTGCAATGGCTTCTCTTGTTGCAGAGCATGGGCTGTAGAGAGGTCTCAGTAGCTGCGGTACATGGGCTTAATTGCTCTGCGGCATGTGGAATCTTCCTGGCTCAGTGATCGAACCCATTTGCCCTGTGTTGGTAGGCAGAGTCTTAACCACTGGACCATGAGGGAAGTCCATAGGCTTCTCTATTTTTTATTATGGAAACAGGATGTATGGTGACCCAGAAGGCAAAAAGATCATGACCCATGGGAAGATGTGAGGAAAAAATTGAGTATGGCCTGAGCAAAGATTGTGAGGGTGAGAGAATCTCTGACAAGAGATAAAGCCCAATCATTAAGCAGCTGTGCAAGACCTTGGAAAATATGATGAAAGCTTAGAAATACATTACTAGAATCCAGACAATTGATGTTGGGGACCTGTATAAAGGTGAAGAGAGGAGCTGAGCACATTTGAGCACACATTTGAGCAACATGTCCCTGGCTGGGTCAACAGAGGACAGTGATTGCTACCACCAAGCTTAGAGGAACACTGAAGGGGGCTGGGATGTTAACAGAATAGAAAAGAAAAAGTTGGATGTAGAAGCCTTCAATAGAATGACACAGACAATCCTGGGCAGCTCTCCATGGAGGAAGCCATAGTCATCCTCCCTCTTTTCAAAATGAATTAATTATGGTTTTGATTAATGCTACAAAAGAGAAGTTCAGAGTGCCGAGAGTACAATCAGGATCCCTACACTTAGCCATGGAGCGGAGAAAACTTAGGAAGCAATACTGAAGTCGAGATGTGAATGATAATTAAGAAATAACTAGGTGAAAGGAAGGGACTTCTGGGCAGAGGGAACAATAAACACACAGGGCCAGTGGTGGAAAGGAGCATACCCTGTTTCAAAAGCCAAAAGGCCAGCACCTTCAGAGAGAGAAGATGAGGACAAAGGAGAATCAGACAAGTCAAAGCTGGTGGAGGCCAGGGCAGAGTGGGGTCAGAATCATAGAGCTCTCTAGGGTCTTTATGGATTGAAAACTTGGTCTTGTGAGCAGTGAGATGTCGTTTATATATATATATACAAAAGGATGGCATGGTCAGATCACTCCTTTATAAAGATCAGCTAGCTGCAGTATGAAGCAAATATCCAAGAGGGTAAAAATAACCTACCTGTGAGAGTGCACAGTGGTTTGCATGTACAGAAACAGTGTGCACACCTGAGGGAGAAGCAATCGCTGCAAGAAGTGAAAGTGGACTACAGTTGAGTCTGCCTTGCAGAAAAGTGGCATAATTCATCCCCCAAGGTGACGGCTCTTCTTTTGAGAAAACATCTTCACAATATAAGCGGTTTCTTTCCCTTGAGAAAGTTCAGGTCCATGATCTGCATGGTCTGGGTTGGATGGATGGTGTGACAAAAAAGACAAATCTGTACTGTTACTCTGAGTAGTAAAGAGACAAAATGTTGGCTTTCCTGCAGGCAGCTTAGAGGGGCCTGGGACTGAGGAGGAAAAGGAGCTACCAGGAAGAACTAGGAACAAAAGTCAGAGGGCTCCTGGCACATACCTGGAGGCTGGAGCATACAGACACATGGTCATGGAAAAACTGATGGAAGGGGATGGCTGACACATTACTGGGAACATTGATGCCTGTACTTGACATCTAAGTTGAAGTGTTTCTGGACCTGTGATTACTTTCTGCAACCTTCAAATCTGCAGTAAAAGGCTGCCACTCAGGTGAGCCTCAGTTTACCAGTACTTTGCTGGCCTGCAGGCAGAGGGACCAGATCTCCCACTAGGCCAGCACAGGCAGGGAGCACCCCCAGGAATTAATGCGCGTGGTCAGGAAAAAGCAAAAGCATATAAAAGTCATGAAAGAGCACCCCCAGAGAAGCATGCATACCCTAGGGGGAAAAAAAAACAAAAACAAATAGGGAAGATTCTGGGTTTCGCACAGTAGATTTCATGACAGTTGGTTTAGATGAGAAAGTCAAGTGTGACCACAGGCAATTTACAGATAGGAAAGTGGGAAACATCCCAATTGTAGCTGTTTATTATATTTGGGGTTAAACCAAACTGATACTGTTTCATAGCTGTTACTATTTAATGTTCACTCTGAACCACGAAAGTCTTAACATTTTCTAGAAGTCTCCCTTTGGGGCTGTTTTTTCAGATATAACTAACAGCTTACCTAATAAAGAAACAGACTACAGTGTCAAATGTTACATAATACACAAAAATGAACTCTAGTATTCTCTTGATCAGAAATACTCATCTAAATACATCAACATGCTGCAAAGAGGCATACTGTGACATCGCTTCTGCTGTTTTTCTAACAAATCATGGCTAAAAGGACAAAAGTCTGACCTTTATATGGTAAACTCTCATAGAAATGGCAACCAGAGTTAAGTATCATAACCAAGAAATAAGCCTCATATCATGTGGTCCTTATTAAAATACCAAAACGCAGGAAAACTTTTAACAAAGCATTTCTGTTCCGGAGACTTGCCCAAGCATTTTTTTCCTTTTTTTAAAAATTTCTAGTTCACTTGAGTTTACAGAAGGATTTCATCTGCTTTTGTAGATTCACTGTCATGATGAGAACATTAAGAGGCCAACTGTTACCCAAGAAATTTTGTGACTCTTTGCAATAAAATAGGTGCATGTAAAAGCAAAATAAAAATTCATGTTGCTTTGTGTGGAACATTTAGACAAACCTACACACAGAGTCATAGCTATCCAGATAAATAATAGAAAAATCTTAGTCTAAAAAAAAAAATTATCCAGGTAATTGTGAGAAAGGCAGAACCTCCCTCTCTTCCCTCTACTGTGTTAGGTACGGCTTGCTATGAAGTCCATATTCACGAAAATGGCAGTTCGTAACTTCATTATGTTTTTGGTCACCTGCAATTATTTAGAAAATTTTACAGCCAGTACTAAGCTCAAAGTCAAGGAAACTGTAAATGGTCTTTTTCTGTAAGTACTGTCTTCTTTTATCTTCTTTTATTTATTTATGTTTCAAAACACACAGTTCATAATAATGGGCGCATGCCTGAAAAAGTAGGTTTCCATGACATTAGTTCTATACAAGACAAACATGAATTATTTTGTGAGATAATACTAATGTTGCCTTTGCCTTTCCACTACTCAAACCTATCTGAACCTGAGCCTGTGATGGGTCAGTCAGCATAACTATCCCAAACCAGGTGGAAATAGCCAGGGGTATTTCTTGTGCTCACACATTTGTGGAGCACTATGTGGTAGGTGTTTTGTCCTATTAAATATAAACTCATACTTTGCTTTTTTAGCAAGAATTTCTTCAGCTATAAGATTTGTCACACCACAAACTTTGTTTCTATCATTTTCTAATAACTAACAAGTCAAAAGAAGTACAACAGTAACAAGAGAGGAATTCTGTTTTCCCAAGAAAATCACTGTCTACCACATTGTCAAGAGTTGAATTTCTTAATCCTCGTGTTTAATCAAAGAAGATTAGAATTATCTGCTCTTATTTTCTTTCATATTAGTTTGCTTTTGGAATTCTCACACAGGTGACTGTACATAGTCACCTTTTTAAAAAGAAAACATATGATCAAAGTCAAAACCAACTTTCTTCAACCTTAGTTACAATAGCAAACAGGTGTTTAGCACTACTGAGGTGGTCAGCACCCTGCTAAGCACTCTCAGTTGTATCTTACTAATTTGCACAAGAACTCAGAGCAGTTAAAAAGCATTATCAGTAGATCAGAGGTTCTCAAACTTAATCCTGCATGAGTCACCTAGCATGCTTGTTCTAACACTTGCTGCATCCACCCAAGACTTTCTGATTCAGGAGGTCTAGGGGAAAACCTGAGAATTTGCATTTTGAAGAAGATTCCAAGAAATGCTAGTATTGCTGGTATATGTGCAACACTTTAAAAACCACAGTCAAAGATCAGGTTTCAGAAAACGATGACCCACAAGCTAAATCCAAGCACCTGGGCTTCCTCTTGTTTGCTCCACAAACTAAATTTGGTGTTAGTTTTGAATAGTGAAAAGAAATTCAAAAGAATATTTTGTCACACATAAAAATCATATGACAATCAAATTTCCATAGTCATGAATAAGGCTTTATTGGAACACATCATGCTCATTCATTTATATAATATCTATTCTATGGCTGCTTTCATAAAGCAGCAGAGTTGAGTATCTATGAAAGAGACAGCGTTGCCTGCAAAGCCTAAAGTATTCACTATCTGGCCCTTCAAAGAAGATTTTTGCCAATTTCATACAGCATGGTGAATATAGTTAATAATACTGTATTATATATTCAAAAGCTGTGAAAAGTAGATTGTAAAAGTTCTTATCACATATAAAATAGATATAATTATGTGTGGTGATGGATGTTAACTAGACTTATGGTGATCCTTTCAGAATGTATACATATATTGAACAATTATGTTGGATACCTGAAGCTAATGTAACATCAATTATACCACAATAAAAAGAATTACGTGAGAAGATGCTCAATATCACCAATTATGAGAGAAATGCAAATCAAAACCGTAACAAAATATCACCTCACATTGGTCAAAATGGCCATAATTTAAAAATCTACAAACAATAAATGCTAAAGAGGGTGTGGAGAAAAGGGAATCCAACTATACTCTTGGTGGAAATGTAAACTGGTACAGCCATTGTGGGGAACAATATGGAGGGTCTTTAAAAAATTAAAAATAGAGCTACCATATGACCCTGCAATTCCACTCCTGGGCATATATCCATAGAAAAATATGATCCTAAATGACACGTGCACCCCCAATGTTCATTGCAACACTATTTACAAAGCAGGATATGGAAGCAACCTAAATGTCCATCAACAGATAAATGAATAAAGATATAAAACAGTATTCATGTACCACATCTTTTTTACAGCAGTATAAAACAATGAAATAATGCTATTTGCAGTGACATGAATGGAATTAAAGATTGTCATACTAAGTGAAATAAGTAACATGTGCATGCTTAGTTGCTCCCTCATGTCGAATTCTTTGGGACCCCCATGGACTGTAGCCCGCCAGGCTCCCCTGTCCATGGAATTCTCCAGGCAAGAATACTGGAGTGGGTAGCCATTCCCTTCTCCAGGGGATCTTCCCGACCCAGAGATCAAACCCAGGTCTCGTACATTGTAGGTGGATTCTTTACTATTTGAGCCACAAGGGAAGCCCCAGAGTAAATCAGACAGAGAAAGATTAACATCATATAATATTGCTTATATGTGGAACCTAAGAAAAATAGCACAAATGAACTTATTTATAAAACAGTCAAGATGTAGGAAAAAATTTATGGTTACTAAGGGAGAAAGGGGGAAAGCAGGAAGTTGGGAGATTGGGGCTTGATGTATACACACTACTATCAATATATATAAAATAGATAACTAATAAGAACCTACCGTATAGCACAGAGAACTCTACTCAATCCTCTGTAATGACCTGTATGGGAAAAGAACCCCCCAAAAAAGTAGACGCACATATATGTATAACTGATACACTTTGCTGTACAACAAGAGCTAAAAGAGCATTGTGAATCAACTGTACTCTAATAAAAATTAATTAAAAATTTTAAAAATTTTAAAATTAGAATAAGAAAATAAAAAAGGAGATGACAACTGAGCAAAGAAAGTATGTGTCATTTGAGACAGGAACCCAGATCCTTAGAAATTCTGCAAAAAGCTAGAACAAAGAGGAAAAGCTACAAAGAAAAAAAAAAAGAATTGCTAATCCCTGCCATGGATGGAAGCAAGGTAGAGATATTATAGCTCACAGGAGTTGGTGTTGGGATTTGTATCCAGATCCAAACTTCAGAGCCCATATTTCTAACCATTTTTAAAAGGTGTAGAAATTCACTATTGTTTAAAATAATTTGTGTGCATTAGTGACATTAACAATCTCTGGCACTTTTTCATTAGTTCAGGAATTGTTTTCTTTCAAACTTTTTTCATTCTCACCAAACCCCGTCTTTCTTTTCCCATCCTTGTTCCATTAGCATTATGTATCTGTCTCCTTTACCCAGAGGAGTATTTTTATGGAAAGACGCTATTTCATTCACCTGAGGCTGATTTAAATTTGGTGGCTTTTTTCCTCAGAAAATGAGTCTGTTGCTTCAACTGCATACTTAAAACGAATAGAAGCATATATGTTTCATAAAAGATCTCTCAGATTATTTCCATATTTCAGAGTAGTAACTTGTGATGGGAAAAGCAGAAAGGCTTCTGAAGTTCAGCCTGGATTATATAGGAATAAAAAATGAAGTAATAACGATGACCTCATAGGTTCAGGCAACAGGGGCTGACTGATGTGGTTACGTTCTCTGAAGACAGAGCAGGGTGGTGTATTTCACAGGGATCTCTGTTCATCCACCAAGCAAGGGTACTGTCTGCAGCCAACCCTCCTAAACCATCACCCACCTGTCAACACTGAGCCATTCAAAATGGCATCATTCAGCTTGAGCTCTTTTTCTAATTCACCATTTCTTTGTTATGAAACGGGGGAGGAAACCCTCAAAGCATTATTTAACATGCATGGACAATGATTTGAGAAAAACGTAAAGTCGATTTGTAGAAAATATGATGTCAGGAAAGAAAAGGTCTGTATGCTTAGAGCTCTTTTTGAAAGCATAATCGAATGTATCCACTTTTTGTCAACCACATTTGACCAGCTCTGCTATGTTTCATCATCATAAATAAAATATTTTACCCATAAATAATTAAAATGAGATAGAATTAGACAAAAAAATCTATAAGTAAACAGACATCTGGGCCTGTTGATATTTTATTAACCAGTAAAGACTTAATAGAAATGGGAAATCACTCTTTGCCAAGTAATTCATTGAAGGTTTTAATCAATTTCAAATGAAAACCTCACAGTTAAGTCTAATTATATCACTTTCAGTTTCAAGCATAGTAATTATTAGCTCTTTTGTTAATTAATATTTTCAAGATTGCAGCACTAATTATCTACAGATTTTTAAGGTGTTATTTAAGAATATAAGTCCAAAAGAGACGATGCTTTCCCACTGGTATTTAGGCTAGTTGCCAGCTTGTCTCCTTTCTGACAATGCTGGCTTTGAACCAGGAATAAAGAAAGGAACAGCTGACATTTAGAAAACAAAACTTCATACTCTACCAATATTTTAAATAATAGCTACAAAAGCAGAAATAGGAGCTACTTTTTAAAATTCAGCTAACATAACATATCTGGGTTGGTGTTCTACAATTCATATTCTACTTTTAAAAATGAAATTCACACCAAATTACATTTTTTTTATAAACTAAGGAATCTTACTAGCATTTAAAAAATTAGCACATGAAGATTCTTCTTGTGGATATCTAGTAATTATGATTATTAAACACATACACAGAAATGGCAAAAGACTGATGGTTGTTTAAGCCAGGTGATACACAGGATTTATTGTACATTCTACTTTTGGTTGTGTTTGGAAATTTTCATAATAAAGTTTTTAAAAAGAAAAATACATAAATATAAGAGCTCATGTTTTTATACTTATGGAGCTATTAAAGAGATTTAATTAATTTTAAGTTCAATAAATCTTTAGAAAACCTAACTAAAGATATAGCTCAAGCATTTACTTTTGATATTCTTATTCTAAAAAATGTTAATAAAAGAATTATTGATGTTCCAGCCCAGAGTACAGTTACTCAAGTTAAAATAGAGCTTTAGACAAGCATGTCATAATTTCTGAAAAACTGAAAGCTTGGATTCAATGCTAGTCTGTTTTGGATAAATCATAATGCTAAAGATTATTGAAACCCAATAAGAGAGAAAAAAATTTACCTGGCCAAGTTTTACTGCTGCATTAACAGCTTCCTTTTTAAAGTCTTCTAACTCTTGCTGCTGTTTTCCATTGTGAACATTCTCTCTTAAAGAGGTGAGCTGTAAAAGTAAATATGAAGGCTCCAACTGAGCTATACGGTAAGACTATGCCTGACCCATTAAAGTAAGCCCTGGGAATTTTCAGAAGGGTTAGAGCTTTAATGTCTTTTACCTGTGCCAAATTTGTTGCAAGTCCCCAATGTCAAAATTACAGCTAGGCCCCCAAACCTATGTCAGCAAATGTTTTTAACTTCCTCCCCACACCAAACTAAATCATACATCTCTCAGAACTGATTAATTTGAGGAACAGCTAATAGAGCTGTCAGTGAGCAAATGATCAGGAGGTAAAGGTACCGAGAGGAGAAAGGAATCAAAGGACAGCAACAATACCCAACTTACGTGGAATAGCAACTAAAGGTGAAAAGTCTTAAATGGCGATAACATGAAGGCTGTAATTTATCATCTACAGATAAATCGGCTATGCATCAGAGCCATATTTTGGCTTCCAACAGAGAAGTCATTTCTCTGATTTGCGAGGAAATTTTTCAAGGGGCTTTATAAATTGGGAGCTCAAATTGGTCAATGCAGAGATATCTAAGAGAGAGAGAGGTTTCCACGTGTTATTGAGAAGAATCTTGGTGGTAGAATAAATTCAAATTTTGATTCATGATGCAGTTTGTAAAAGAGCTGACTTTTAACTGGCTTTTCCTCCTCCACCTAATCCTTCACCCAAGTATCCTCAGCATGTATTTGGTTTCTCTAAATTCTCCTGGATTTGTGGACCCACCAGCAGTATAAGGGACAAAGGATCAGTGACCATAAAAACCCACAAGTGAGCAAATATAAAGTAGGTGTATGCCTTTTCCAGTTTTTCCCATTTTATCAAGTGTGTAAAGGTTCATGCTGCTTCATTATGTGGTGAAAAGCAATAAGGGCAAAGACAAATTAAATATAATATATTCCAAAAAGCATTTTGCTGAGAGGATAGCTACCACTCAAGAGGAAAGGGGTAGATGAGTGAATATGATATACCCTTCCCGTCACGCTTTCCTGGCAGACTCCTCCCTCTGTCAGGCTTGTAACTCCAAACACTTTCCTTCCTATAAGGAGGGAGGATCCATAGAAACAGGAATTTTTGCTCATTTTTTTCTTAGGTAATATAGTCTTAAAACCTAGCACATAGTTCTTGTTTAGCACGTATTTGTTGAATGAAAGAAGGAGTACTCTTATAGTTACTGAGACTACAGAGTGATGTTAGTGTGAGATTCCACCCCATTTTAAGCTTTCCTTATTTGGAATTCCATTCTGTATTACATCTTCCTTTAAAGATTAGGCTTCCTGTTTTAATTTGTTCTAGAAATCTATGACTTAAATGGTAATTTAAGGAAAGAAAATATTTTGAAAGACTTACTTTCCTTTTGCGACTATAAAATGTAGATAGAAAATAATTGAGGTAACTGTCCCAAATTATACTTCATTTGTGATAGTTCATTAGTACCTAATAATGAATGCTTTTTTTCATATATACATTCCAACTTGATTTTCTCAAGCCAGACTCTTCCCCTCCAGTTGGTATTCTTCTTGGCAAGGCAAGACTGGGAAGGAGAGGTGAAGGAGTTAAATTCCTGGAAATATTTTTTTCCAAGAACTTCTACTTAGTAGCACAGTTATAATAGTTACATTCTTCCAGGATAACGTCCCCAGTGACTGATTTTCTTTTTTATGGATTATAAACTTGTCCTCAACATAATTTTGGTATTCCTTTGATGATCCGTGTTTAGTTGAATCTGCTACCTAACAGATGCCTGAATATTTAGAATCCCAAAGGACTACAATATCCTGTGGTTTCAAATTCCTAAGCAGTTGATCCCGCCATTCTTGTTTTATTCTTGCTTTCCTACTATCCTAGGAGCCAGTAGCAAATGCACATCATAGTTTTTTTTTTTTTAATTAATTTTTATTGGAGTATAGTTGCTTTACAAAGTTGTGTTAGTTTCTAGTGTACCACAAAGTGAATCAACTATATGTGTGTATATAGACCCCTTTGTTCCTGGATTTCCTTCCCATTTAGGTCTCCAGAGAACACTGAGGAGAGGTTACTCTCTGTCCTCACAGTTAATCCAAATGGATTTAAGAACAAGAAGAGCTTTTCTCTTTTTTCCCCCTGGTCTGATGTCCCTCAGTTTTTTTTCAATAGTCAAAACTTATTTTCACCTACCTTTAAATATTCTATTTTTAAAAAAAGAATAAAAGAAACTACTAACAAAATGACACATACACAATAAATTTGAAGAGAGAAATAAAAATATGAATTCTTAGTTGATTAACTGTATTTATATACGGATCCACTTAAAGGTAAAAAGCAGGATGGAGCATGAAGTCAGATTTTCAACCAACTATAGTATTTTCATGAGGTTTATCAATGCAGAGGATCTAGTGCAAGGAATTAATCACCTGGAAGGAACCATCAAATCTTAAGAATTCAGATTCCCACTATACCTGAATTCTGTTTGGCAAAAAAGATGGCTTAAACTTTCACAGAAAATAATACTAAAATATTTCTAAAATAAAACTGGGCTAACCGCATAGTAACAATTCTAATCAAGATGTAATATCTTAAGACTAAACAATCATAATTCCAGAATAAAAATCAGCTAACTTTTACTCAACATCGAACATGCCAACATCTGCTGGATAATGGAAAAAGCAAGAGAATTCCAGAAAAACATCTATTTCTGCTTTATTGCCTATGCCAAAGTCTTTGACTGTGTGGATCACAATAAACTGTGGAAAATTCTGAAAGAGATGGGAATACCAGACCACATGACCTACCTCTTGAGAAACCTATATGTAGGTCAGGAAGCAACAGTTAGAACTGGATGTGGAACAGCAGACTGGTTCCAAATGGGAAAAGGAGTATGTCAAGGATGTATATTGTCACCCTCTTTATTTAACTTATATGCAGAGTACATCATGAGAAACGCTGGGCTGGATGAAGCACAAGCTGGAATCAAGATTGCTGGGAGAAATAT
The DNA here is from genome assembly GCF_032405125.1 of Capricornis sumatraensis. NCBI lineage: Eukaryota > Metazoa > Chordata > Mammalia > Artiodactyla > Bovidae > Capricornis > Capricornis sumatraensis. The sequence goes on from NC_091086.1 coordinate 34,436,789, forward strand.
CAATAACTTCAGATATGCAGATGACACTACCCTTGTGGCAGAAAGTGAAGAGGAACTAAAAAGCCTCTTGATGAAAGTGAAAGAGGAGAGTGGAAATGTCGGCTTAAAGCTCAACATTCAGAAAATTAAGATCATGGCATCTGGTCCCATCACTTCATGGGAAATAGATGGGGAAACAGTGGAAACAGTGTCAGACTTTACTTTGGGGGCTCCAAAATCACTGCAGATGGTGACTGCAGCCATGAAATTTAAAGACACTTACTCCTTGGAAGGAAAGTTATGACCAACCTAGATAGCATATTCAAAAGCAGAGACATTACTTTGCCAGCAAAGGTCCATCTAGTCAAGGCTATGTTTTTTCCTGTGGTCATGTATGGATGTGAGAGTTGGACTGTGAAGAAAGCTGAGAGCTGAAGAATTGATGCTTTTGAACTGTGATGTTGGAGAAGACTCTTGAGAGTCCCTTGGACTGCAAGGAGATCCAACCAGTCCATTCTAAACGAGATTGGCCCTTTAGAGGTGTTCTTTGGAAGGAATGATGCTAAAGCTGAAACTCCAGTACTTTGGCCACCTCATGTGAAGAGTTGACTCACTGGAAAAGACTCTGATGCTGGGAGGGATTGGGGGCAGGAGGAGAAGGGGACATCAGAGGATGAGATGGCTGGATGGCATCACCAACTCGATGGACGTGAGTTTGAGTGAACTCCGGGAGTTGGTGATGGACAGGGAGGCCTGGTGTGCTGCAATTCATGGGGTTGCAAAGAGTTGGACACGACTGAGCGACTGAACTGAACTGTTTACTCAAGGTTTTTAAGCCACTAAATGTTCATTTTAATAAATTCAGCATTGTAAAGAAATATGAAATCCATATTTGGACTATAATACTCTAAATGAAAGTGGATTCTGACACTATATAGAAGAGTATATAAACAATTGAGTCAGTCTGTACATTTTCTAAGAACACTAACAGAATCAAAAATTCAAATGACTAAAATTAATCAACCATTTTACAAATGTAAATAGAGGAAACTGGGGAGGATGGAACAGGGAATAGTGACTGACTGAAGAATAAATACTGGCTAATGCAGAAAATAGGAAAATTAATCAGTGGAATAATTAATCAGGGTGGTGGTTGCGGTTTAGTCACTATGTCATGTCTGACTCTTGCAAAGACTACGACATTGACTGGAGCCCATCAGGCTCCTCTGAAAATGGGATTTCCCAGGCAAGAATGCTGGAACGGGTTGCCATTTCCTTCTCCGATAATTAATTGCACTTCTCAGTAATTAACAAAGCTATTTATTTTGGGGTAACATTCTACTTAGTCTATTGCCTTTAATCTGAGTTGGTTTAACTAGCTGATCTTGTAGACCTTGAGTTTCTGTGGCTCAGAGATTATGCATACTGATGGTAACTGCAGGTGTGTAACTAACACACAGCCCTGTAGTTACCAGTCTTCCCTTTACTAATGGAATCAGGGTAACCAAAATTTCTGCAGAGTAATAACTGCAATCAATAGTTAACACCTTCTGAGACTAAAAAAGACTAAAAAAGGTAGAAATTATTACTAGACCATCTCCATTAATGCATCCATTAGTGACTGTTTGAACTTCAGCAATACAACACAACAATACAACAACAACTCCAGTTAACCCACTTATTCATCCCTTACAACATGCCAGGTATACTACTAGCCACAGTTTTTTACAGCAATATACAGGAAACTAAATTTTTTGACCACGAGGAGCTTATATTCTACTGGTGAGGACAGGGGATGCAGGTGATAAATAAAGACATAACTAAATAATTTCCAGTGTTAGTAAGTGCTATATCCCAAACAACAAAATCAGAGTAACCTTCTAGAGAGTAAGTTGGAGAGTTGTTTTCATTAGGGAACTTAGGGACAACTTCCCTAAGAAGGCAATATTTGAATCAACTCCTGAACAAATGAGAAGAAGACAGCCATAACAAATCTGGAAACAAGCATCCAAGAATGTGGTCAAAAGCTTCTGGATAGGAAAAAAAAATGTGACGTACAGAACAAAGACCAGGATTCTGGAGCAAAATCAATGAAATACAGAAAGCAAAGATATACAATCTGTCAGGTAGGCAAGGACTAGATCATGAGAAGGTTTGTGGGGAATTTGGAAATGAATTTAATTATAATGGTAAACCAGTCAAAGGCTTTAAACAGATCATGTTAGTGCTTCGAAAAGATCTCTTTACCAGTGTAGGTCATTACAGAGTATTGAGTAGAGTTTCCTCTGCTATACAGTAGGTCTTTATTAGTTACTTATTTTATATATAGTGGTGTGTATGTGTCAATCCCAATTTCCCAATTTTCCCCCCACTTAATCTTAAAAAAAAGTGAATATATGTATAATCATAAGAACTTGAGCAAACTCTGGGAGATAGGGCAGGACAGAGGAGTCTGGCATGCTATAATCCATGGGGGTCACAAACAGTCAGGCATGACGTAATGACTGAGCAACAACAACAACAACTGATTCACTTCACTGTACATCTGAAACTTACATAACATTGTAAACTGGCTATATTCCAATATCTTTTAAATTTTTTTAAAATTTATTTTTAATTGGAGTATACTTGCCTTATAGCTTCCCTGGGCTCAGATGGTAAAGAGTCTGCTTGCAATGCAGGAGGCCTGGGTTTCATCCCTGAGTTGGGAAGATTCCCTAGAGAAAAAAATGGCTACCCACTGCAGTATTCTTGCCTGAAAAATCCCATGGACTTAATATCGTGTTAGTTTCTGCTGTACAGCAATATTGATTAGCTGTAAGTATACATATAGCTCCTCCCTCTTGAGCCTCCCTCCCATCCCCCATCCCACCCGCCTAGATCATCACAGAGCACCAAGCTGAGCTTCCTGTGATACACAGCAGCTTCCTACTAGTTGCTATTTTACACATGGTAGTGTATACATGTCAATGCTACTCTCTCAATTTGTCCCACTCTTTCCTTCCCTTGCTGTATCCACAAACCCATTCTCTACATCTGTGTCTCTATTCCAGCCCTACAGATAGGTTCATCAGTACCATTTTTCTAGATTTCATATATATGTGTTAATATACAATATTTTTTTTCTCTGATTTACTTCACTCTATATGACAGACTCTAGGTTCATCCACATCACTACAAATGACCCAATTTCGTTCCTTTTTATGGTTGAGTAATATTCCATTATATCTACATACCACATCTTCTTTATACATTCACCTGTTGATGGACATCTAGGTTGTTTCCATGTCCTGGCTATTGTAAATAGTGTTGCAATGACATTGGGGTACATGTGTCTGTTTGAATTATGGTTTTCTCGGAGTATATGCCCAGTTGTGTGATTGCTGGGTCATATGGTAGTTTTATTCCTAGTTTCTTAAGGAACCTTCATACTATTCTCTACATTGGTTGTATTAATTTACATTCCTACCCACAGTGCAAGAGGGTTCCCTTTTCTCCACATTCTCTCCAGGATTTATTGTTTGTAGATATTTTGATGATGGCCATTCTGATTAGTATGAGGTGATACCTCATTGTAGTTTTGATTTGCACTTCCCTAAAAATGAGCGATGTTGAGCATCTTTTCATGTGTCTGTTGGTTATCTATATGCTTTCTTTGGAGAAATGTCTGTTTAGGTTTTCTGCTCATTTTTAAATTGAGTTGTTTCTTTTTATGATATTAAGTTGCTTGTGTATTTTGAAGATTAATCCTTTGTCAGTTGCTTTATTTGAAAAATGTTCTTTTTTTCCCCCATTCTGAGGGTTGTAAATTTTTAAAAAATTTTTAAAAAGGATCGCTTTAGCTGTTAGGTGGAAAGTTTCTACAACAAGGCAAGTGTGGTTGTAGAGAAACCAGTTAGAGATGGTTGTGATTGACAGGCAAGCGAAAGAGTGACTTGAATTGGGATTGTAGCAGAAGAAATGATGATAACTGCATACATTTTAGAGGCAGAGTTAACTGAATTTACTGAAGTCTGGGGTGTGAGAAAAAAAAAGAATCAACAATGACTCCTAGGATTTTGGTCTTAAAAACTAGATGGAGGATGGTACCATTAACTGAGATGTAAAAGGCTTAGAGGGATTATTAGTAGTTTATTTGCATCATGTTAATCCTGCAGTGTTCATTAAGCATCCATATGTGAGGTATGGAGTTATACACATGATGCTGGAACTTAAGAGAAAGATCTGGCTGATAACAGAATTCTAGATCTTATCAGCATATGGCTAGCCTAGAGGTGGTCTATGAAGTTCTATCTGATAAGTCAAATTATACTTTCTTAGGATAAGAATCTGCTAGAGGAAGTAGCCAGCGAGAAAGCAGGAAAACCAAAATTGGGCCAACAGGTATCCCAGAAACTAAGGAGGAAAAAATTATTCCAAGAAGCAAGGAGTGGTCAAGCCCACCAAACATGGCTAAGGCACTGAGACTAGAGGCTTAGAAGAGTTTTAGGTCACTGATGACCTTGATGAAATTTCTAGTTCTTACAAAACTCTGATACAATATTAATCATTATTTATTATTTTACATATGAAAAACTTAGACTTGGGGAGGTTTAGTCATGAATAGCTTCCTATAAACTTGCTGATCTTAAAGACTATGGTTTTTAAAATGCTATATTACTGCTGCCTCAAGTCACTTATAGAAGCAACTACAATTAAATGTTTTATATACTGATGTATATGTTATAGACTTTAGCTTTACTTATTTAATATATGGACTGGGAAAGTACTGAATCCTGTAGTCAGTAACTACAGACATTAAACAAAGTAATTATCACAAGTCTCTATCCTCAGAAGAAAGACAGAGCTCTAACTATCTGGAAAACAACAGTTGAGGGCTTCAAGTATCTAAAGAAAATCTTGGGATATTTGAAATTAAAAACTTTAGAAGGAGGTCTCCAAAAATGCAAAATCTATTGTATTTCATTGAGAAAGAAAAGAGTATTTTCTTTACCCTCGTTTGCATTTTACATAGAGTAATATCGCTGAACTCTTAAGAATTCATATGGAAGAACATCTTGAAAGTATTCATTTTTATCCTACTGTTCACTGATGTGTGCTGAGCAGTAGGAGGTTCACTGATGCCTATTGCATTCTTGGAGTAAAAAGGGGAATTTGTTCTACTTTTTGACATTTCCATGTTCATTTTTTCCCTAAAAAACTCAAAAGCTAGTACACAACAAATAGAATAGAGTTATGAAAGTTGGGGTTTTTTTTGTTTTTGTTTTTTTTTGCTTAAAACTTCCTTACTGAATTTAAATGGATGATATATTTTTACTGATCTAAATATATGAGTCCTATTATGAATATCTTTGTGTACTTAAGAATTAGGAAGCAGAATGTTTCAGTATACTTTCAGGTTATTGCAAACACACCATAAAACAAAGAATCTAAAAGTAGAATTCCCTACTTTGTACTGATAAATTGGGAAAGGCTGATCCAAACTCTCACCCATTCAAAATTAGAGAATACTTGCACCCATATATATATGCACACACACACACACACACACACACACACACACACACATACACACATATATTTAATGAAGTGTGTTTTTAATCATTTATCATTTATTCACTCTTGAGGGAGTTTGCTAAATCATCAGTAGCCTTATTTTCTAGGTCCTGAAATTGGTTTATCCCTTGTTAAAGAGGTTATTTTTAAGGTTTTGTTGGTTTTAGATGATAGTTGACTAGGAACAAAGAATGCCCAAATCCTGTCCCTTCCTCACTTCAGTAGCTTTCTGAAGAATACAGTATATGGGACACAAAGTCATTTGATTTTTAATCACAGTCATACCCATTTATGCTCAATGCAGGGTCCTCCAGGTCCCTAGAGCCTAACCTGCGAGTTTGAAGGGATCCCTTTCCTTTTGCTGAACCCAAAACCTCCCCATCAGTATATTGAGAGAGGGAGGCAAAGGAGACAAGTAAGCTTAGGAGATGACTTAGCTCCTTTGGAAGAAGCAGAGAGTGGGCAGGCACCAGAGTGGACAGGCACTGGACAGCAGCCTGCTGTATCAGCTTCATGCAAGGAGGAGAATACCACAGATACAGGACTGGCTTCCATACCTCTTTGCGGGCAGTGGTCTGGTTCCCTACAAAACATGCCACAAAGAGGGACCTGAATCGGATGGAGTTACATGGGTAGCTGTTCCCTTCTGCACTGAGAGAAGAATCGATGGGACAGGGGTTTTCCCTTGGCACCTCCCCCATGACTACCCAGCAATAGCTATCCTGCCTCTATGCTCATTCTGTCCTCCACCCAGAATGCCCAGCCCAGTTCAATCTCTGGAAATTCCATCTATCCTTCAAAGTCTAACTTAATACTTAGAATGGCTAAGGTTAGCACTGGAAGAATTCAGTTCCTCAAATTTCATTCACTTGGAGTTCTTAGTGCTTTCACCCAGCACCACACCCCTAACACTATGGTTGTGGCAATCTCCCTTTAGAGTTCCGGTCCAAGTATGTGTGAAACTCTTTTCTTTCTTTAAAGATACTTTTGACATGGACCATTTTAAAAGTCTTTATTGAATTTGGTATACATTGCTTCTGTTTCTGTGATTTTTTTTGGTCCCAAGACAGGCAGGATCTTAGCTGCCAAGAAGGGATCCAACAGGCACCTCCTGCATTGAAAGGCAAAATCTTAACCATTGGACCACCAGGGAAGTCCTAAAACTCTTGACTACTACTAACACACTAGCTGACATTGTTACAAGCACTTTACCGAATATAAGAAAATAAAAAAGAAATAATTTTAAGCATTGAAATTGTCTGGCTTACAAAACCTAAACCATCTTAACCTGAGCACTAAAAAGCTGGCACCAAGTAGCAATTCCCTGGAAATGCATCCCATATTTCCCAGTTCTTTGTCTGCCTCTATATAACTGGTGCCATTTTAACCCTGGACCACCAGGAAACTGTCCTCTAACATACGTTAGCTTACATTAGGCTTGAAACATTCATATTGGTTTTTGTCTAGAGCTCACCTAGAATTTGTTATTAGTCGTGATCCTTAGTTACATGTAATCTATTGGTAATTGAACACTGAAATGACTTGGTTGATCCATGAGACATTAATCACATATAGGAGTTGTCCCCAGTATAGGCCCAAAAGTATAATAGAGTAGCTTAAGCTAGGTTGTGGTAACAAGCCCCCAAATCTCTGTGGCTTAACACATAAGAATTCATTCTCTCAATCACCGAAAGTCTCCTATGGGCCTGGGACTTCTCCACAGAAGCTCCCATCCAGGAGCTGACTCAAGAGTACTTTCTCCTTGTGTGTGCGTGCTCAGTTACTCAGTCGTGTTCAACTCTTTGTGATTCCACGGACTATAGCCCACCAGGCTCTTCTGTCCATGGAATTTTCCAGGAAAGAATATTGGAGTGGGTTGCCATTTTCTCCTCCAGGAGATCTTTCTGGTGCAGGGATCAAACCTGCATCTCCTGTATTACCAGTGAGCTTATGTCCCCATATTCTCCATACATGGCTTCCTAGAAGGGAGATGGTGAAGACTGTACAGGGTTTTTCCCCTGTCTCATCAGAGACGCATCACATGTGTATAGACGTTCGCAGTCTGCTAGCCAAAACCAGTCACACAGCCCAGCCATGGAGATTACATACCCTGAATGTGAGCCTCAGATAACTCTGCTAAAAATAGATTAGGGGCCCCAATTCAATGCCTTTCAGGGGCCAGGAAGGTAACAAATTTGTGAGACTGCCCCCTATAATAAAGAGTACAAAATTTTACACCCTAATATGAGTTTAATCATTTTCAAAGAACACTGTAGTGTCTTCCTAAAATTCTAAATTTAGTCAGCTTTACTTAAAGACCAAGGAATTCTGGGACAAGAATAACTTGTGATACAACCATCTCACCTCTCCTCTCCCAACTCCAATGCCAGCTTTGTCACCCGAATGAAGGGATTTCTGGGATGAGAAGGTAGGTAAAGCATGGAAGGAGGAGTCAGAGAACAAAGTGGTGCTCTCTAGCCTCCAGGCCCAAGTGAGTGAAGGATCAACAAAAAGAAGTCCTCCGAAAAGATCCCAAAGGACCAGTTCCCAAGAAGACGCTGCCAATCTATTAGGTGTAAAGTAATAGTCTATTGCCATTTCATCTTAGTTTATTTATCTTTGTGTTTTCCTAAAGTATGTGTGCAAGACATTTGCTTATGGTACTTTCTCATGCCCATTTTTCTGCTGTCTTGATTTACTTTGTTTTATCATATTGCCAAAATAAAAATTGAACAATAGGGAAATTTTTCAGAAAAGCATAATCCCAAGAATATGTTCCCAACATTGCTGGTGAAATGCACATTTTGCTGCCGTTTTGAAAAGTAATCTGAGAAAGCTTATTAATTTAAAAATACAGCTGCCTTCTATCAAGCAATCCTATTCCTAGGAATATATCTTAAAGCAGTCAAATAGTAGTATATAAAGATATATGGAAAGGGCTATTTACAGATAAATTATTCAGGGTTGCAACAAAATGTAACTGAATGAAAACAAAATTAGTGTTTTATAGTTGGGTTTATTATAGCTGAACAAATCATAGTGTATCAACAGCAAAATAATATGCAGCCCCCCCAAATAATATATTAGAGTTGCCCCAGTTGATATGAGAATTTCTATAAGATACTGATTAAAAGGAACAGTAAGAAAAACACATATTCCATGATCTCATTTTTGGAAAGCCATGGCCAAAATTCCTCCATTACTATATTTGTGCTCATGGACTGCAAGAATTAACATCATTAAGATGTTACCTAAAGCAATCTATAGATTCAATGCAATCCCTACCAAAATCCCAAGGACATTATTCACAGAGATAGAACCAAAAATTGTAAAACTTTATACAGAATAGAAAATACTCTGAAGAGCCAAAGCAGTTATTTTGAAAAAAAGAACAAAGCTGAAAGCATCAAACTCCTGATTTCAAACTATGTTATGAAGCTATAGTAATCAAAACCAGACCACTATCTCAAATCAAACACAGAAATAAACTTAAAACGGGTTAAAGACTTGAATGTAAGACCCCAAACCATAAAAACTCCCATAACAAAACAAGCAGTATGCTCTTTGACACCAGCCTTAGCAGTATCTTTCTGGATGTGTCTCCTCAGGCAAAGGAAACAAGGCAAGCAGAAACAAGTGGCACTACAGCAAACCAAATATCTTCTGCTCATAAAAGGAACTATCACAAAAATGAAAATGCAGCCTTCAGAATGTGAGAAAATATTTGTAGATTATACATCAGATAAGGGGTTAATATCCCAATATATTTTTTAAAAAAACTCATACTATCCAAAAACAAAAAGACCAAACAAGCTGATTTTTATAAAGGGCATAGGCTTGAATAGAAGTCTTTCTAAAAAAGATATACAGGTGGCCAATAGGTACATGAAAAGATGCTCAATGTCACTAAGCATTAGGGAAATGCTGATCGAAATCACAATGAAATATTTCCTTGTGCCAGTTAGAATGGCTGTCAAAAAAGCAAGAAATAACAAGGGTTGGTGAGGATGAGGATGTGCAGAAAAGGAAACCCTATACACTGTTGGTGGGAATGTAAATTGTTGCAGCCACTGTAGAACATAGTATGAGGATTCCCCAAAAAATTAAGAAGAGAACCTCCATATGATCCAGCTATTCCACTTCTAGGTATTTACCTGTGCTTGTTGCAGCATTATTTAAAATGGACAACATATGATCACAACTTAAGTGATCATTAATGGATAACTGGATAAAGAAGATGTGGTTAATATATACAATGAATACTGCTCAGCCACTAATAAAAAGATGAAATCTTGCCATTTGAGACAACATGGGTGGACCTTGAGGGTTTCATGCTGTGGGAAAAATCAGACAGAGAAAGTCAAATACTTTATGATTTCACTCATACATAGAATATGAAAAACAAAGAAACAAAAATAAGTGAAAAAATCAAACCCAAAGAAAAATAAACATGTAGATACAGATGACAGATAAGTGGTTACCAGAGAGGAAGGGGTCAAGGTAGTGCAAAATGGGTAAAAAAAAAAAACTGATATGTTATTATACAAAAATATTGCCTTGATTAAAAATTCTAATAATTAAAAAAGATAATTATTTACGATGGAATATTATTCAGCCATGAGATGAGAAAATCCTGCCAATTGTTACAACATGGATGAAACTTAAGGACATGATACTTAGTGAAACAAGTCAGAGAAAGACAAATACTGTGAAGGGGAGCAACAGGATGAGATGATTGGATAGCATCACCGACTAGTGGACATGAACTTGAGCAAACTCTCGGAGATAGTGAAGGACAAGGAAGCCTGGCGTGCTGCAGTCCATGGGGTTGCAGAGTTGGAGCATGACTTAGGAACTGAAAAACAACAGTCTGTGGAATCTAAAAAGAGCTTAACTCATAAAACAAAGTGTAAAACGCTTGTTACAAGGAACTGAGGGGGTGTGGGACTAAGAAATATGTTGTTTAAGGTACAAATTTGCAACTTGTAGATAAGCCCTAGAGATCTAACACACAAGATAGTGACTATAAGTAACAGTTTTGTATATAAATATCCAACTTGCGAAGAGACTAGATCTTAATTATTCCCATTATAAAAATGAAATGATAAGCATGGTGATTTACTAGAGGTGAGAGTTAAGGCTATAGTGGCAATCAGAGAGCAATATAAAAATGTATCAAATCAAAATGCTATGTACCTTAAACACAAGCTATTTGATAAATATATTTCAATTAAAAAAAAAAGCTTACTCCCTTCTATGTGTACTTTATAACTAATGATGCTGCTTCCCAGTATTTGTGAGCCAAATCATATTATTGGTAGATTGACAGTATTAAAGATTACCATTTGCATTCATATGTCAGGTACTGTGATGGATGCTTTACTTAAACCTTCACAATAATCCTTCAAGGTAGAAATTATTATTCACATCTTACAGGAAAATCCAAGGTTTATAAAGGGTAAATAACTTGCCCAAAGCCAGGAGATAGAACTGAGAGTAAGAGACACTGCATTCTTTGTTACTTAGATGCTTCCCATGTAAATAAATTTGAAGTTTAACATCAAGTAATTATTTAGCCTTAAGATATAACACTAAAATGTACATAGGCAAATATGCAAAAAAGATTACGCAAAAAGTGATTAAAATGTGGAGCTGGAGTCAGATAAATACAAGACTAAATCCTGGAACCATCCCTAGTAACAGTGTTGCTTTGACAAGGTTATTTCATTTTTGAAGCTTCGGTGTCTCATTTGTAAAATAATTCACTATCTTATAGGGTTGTAGAGAGTATTAAGTGGGAAATATGTCTAAAATGTTCAGTATAGGGTTTGGAATCTACACCCTCAATAAATATTAGAAATTATAACCCTTATCATTAGTTTCTGCAAAATATAGATATATTAGGAGTGGTAAAATGTATTAAGCTCCTCTTGGCCCTCCTGCACCGATGTAGCCACTGTTCCTCGGATGTGGGGCTGCAAAAAAATAGAGGAAAACAACAGACTGGGAAAAACTAGAGATCTCTTCAAGAAAATTAGAGATACCAAGGGAACATTTCATGCAAAGATGGGCTCAATAAAGGACAGAAGTGGTATAGATCTAACAGAAGCAGAAGATATTAAGAAGAGGTGGCAAGAATACACAGAAGAACTGTACAAAAAGAGCTCAACGACCCAGATAATCACGATGGTATGATCACTCACCTAGAGCCCGACATCCTGGAATGTGAACTCAAGTGGGCCTTAGAAAGCGTGACTAGAAACAAAGCTAGTGGAGGTGATGGAATTCCAATTGAGCTATGTCAAATCAAGATGATGCTGTGAAAATGCTGCACTCAATGTGCCAGCCAATTTGGAAAAGTCAACAGTGGCCACAGGACTGGAAATGGTCAGTTCTCATTCCAATTTCAAAGAAAGGCAATGCCAAAGAATGCTCAAATGACCACACAATTGCACTCATCTCACATGCTAGTAAAGTAATGCTCAAAATTCTCCAAGCCAGGCTTCAGCAATACGTGAGCCATGAACTTCCTGATGTTCAAGCTGCTTTTAGAAAAGGCAGAGGAACCAGAGATCAAATTGCCAACATCTGCCAAATCATCAAAAAAGCAAGAGAGTCCCAGAAAAACATCTATTTCTGCTTTATTGACTATGCCAAAGCCTTTGACTGTGTGGATCACAAGAAACTGTGGAAAATTCTGAAAGAGATGGGAATGCCAGACCACCTGACCTGCCTCTTGCAAAATCTGTATGCAGGTCAGGAAGCAGCAGTTAGAACTGGACATGGAACAACAGACTGGTTCCAAATAGGAAAAGGAATATGTCAAGGCTGTATATTGTCACCCTGCTTATTTAACTTCTATGCAGAGTACATCATGAGAAACGCTGGACTAGAAGAAACACAAGCTGGAATCAGGATTGCTGGGAGAAATATCAGTAACCTCAGATATGCAGATGACACCACTCTTATGGCAGAAAGTGAAGAGGAACTAAAAAGCCTCTTGATGAAAGTGAAAGTGGAGAGTGAAAAAGTTGGCTGAAAGCTCAACATTCAGAAAACGAGGATCATGGCATCTGGTCCCATCACTTCATGGGAAATAGATGGGGAAACAGTGGAAACAGTGTCAGACTTTATTTTTTTGGGCTCCAAAATCACTGCAGATGGTGACTGCAGCCATCAAATTTAAAGACGCTTACTCCTTGGAAGAAAAGTTATGGCCAACCTAGATAGCATATTAAAAAGCAGAGACATTACTTTGCCAACAAAGGTCCGTCTAGCCAAGGCTATGGTTTTTCCAGTAGTCATGTATAGATGTGAGAGTTGGACTGTGAAGAAAGCTGAGTGCAGAAGAATTGATGCTTTTGAAGTGTGGTATTGGAGAAGACTCTTGAGAGTCCCTTGGACTGCAAGGAGATCCAACCAGTCCATTCTGAAGGAGATCAGCCCTGGGATTTCTTTGGAAGGAATGATGCTAAAGCTGAAACTCTAGTATTTTGGCCACCTCATGCGAAGAGTTGACTCATTGGAAAAGACTCTGATGCTGGGAGGGATTGGGGGCAGGAGGAGAAGGGGACGACAGAGGATGAGATGGCTGGATGGCATTACTGACTCGATGGACATGAGTCTGAGTGAACTCCGGGAGTTGGTGATGGACAGGGAGGCATGCCGTGCTGTGATTCATGGGGTCGCAAAGAGTCGGACACAACTGAGCAACTAAACTGAACTATGAACTCTTAACACTCTTGAATATATTGCCATAATGCTTTTCAGAAAGAGTGAGGTTGATATTCCTGAGGCATTATGAATATGACTCTTCCCTGCACCACTGCCAATACTATCTTAGAAGTAAAAACTATTTTTGATATTTGAAAAAATAGTATCTTGTTATTTTAAATTGCATTTTTCTCAGTAAGACTGACTTCTTTTCAGAGATTTTTCTTATCTTTGAACTTACTTGTGAATTATCCAATCAAGTTCTTCTGAAATTTTCTATTTGGATTTAGGGTCTTCCCAGGTGGCTCAGATGGCAAAGAATCAGCTTGCAATGCAGGAGACCCAGGTTCAATCCCTGAGTCAGGAAGATCCCCTGCAGAAGGAAATGGCAACCCACTCCAGTATTCTTGACTAGAGAATTCCATGGACAGAGAACTCTGACAGGTTAGAGTCCACGGGGTCACAAAGAGTCCAACATTAATGATTTTCATTAATTTTTGGATATTCATTTTATTTTTTCACTTAAATTTATTTTTTTTAAATGAAGCAAAGATGAATATTTTTAATGATAAATGGTACAATTCACAAACAAGGACATTATAAACCACTGGACACCTAGCAACAAAGAAACAAAGATACATAAAAAAATCAGAGGAAATATAAGAGGAAAGAAAAATATATGTAATTATAGCGAGACATATTAACATTTCTAGATTTAGTGTTTTTTATATTGAGATTTATCATAGTAATTTATGCTTGCTCATATATTCTTTAACAGTTAGTAGGTTTTTTAAAAAGTAGGCAAATATGTAACATGGTGGTAGCTATACAAAAAGCTTGAAAGAAAAAAATTATAAGTATCTGCTCTGACTCACGTAAATTCAACAAACATTCATTGTGCATCTACCAAGAGGAAGGAGCTGTAATACTACACGCAGTATAAAATGCATTCTCTGTTCTCAAGGGGCTTCTCTAATGGTAAAGAATCCACTTGCCAATGCAGATGACATGGGTTTGATCCCTGGGTCAAGAAGGAGCCCTGGAGGAGGAAATGGCAACCCACTCCAGTATTCTTGCTTGGATAATCCCATGGACAGAGGAGGTTGGCAGGTTACAGTCTATGGGTCGCAAGAGCTGGACGTGACTGAGCGCACACATGCTCTGCTCTTAAGTAGCACCTAGTCTAGTCGAAGATTCAAACCCTAGAACAGAATAAAGAGCTATAAGAGCTGCAATATGAAAAATAATCAATGATAAGTAAGCAAGACCTACTTTAGGACAGGGAATGATTATGGTGATTTGTGTGTCAGGTAGATTGTACCAACAGGTAAGGTGTGGCTTGGGTGGTTTTTAATGAAAGGAAGAAATAGGAACAAAGCAAATGAGTTGGTGTATCATTTTGAGGAAGTCATGAGAAAAAAGTAGATGTCAGAATTCATATGTTTTTCTCAGAAACTCTGAATAGATATCCCTATCAGGGAGAAAATGATCTTTAATGTCTATCTAAAGAGTTTAGGTTTTAATGAGCTTGCATCATCATTGGAAATATCAGGTCTGGTTTTATCACTAACCCAGTATTGGCTATAATAAATGTTTGTCTGAAGAATGACAAAAATAAAGCTTACTTTTATTATTTCACTGCTCTTTAGATCTATTCTCAGATGAAAGATTCCCTCTCATTCAGTGGGACATTTGGGGTCCAAATGTAAAGCTGACTTCTATTATGATACCCAATTGCAATCATATCAGTTTATTTGCAGCTGCAAAGATAAGAAACCCTGCCACAGAGTGGCTTGAGTAAGTAGAAGAATGTTTTTCTCACAGGACAAGAAATCTGGAGACAGGGCGTAGCTTTTGACAGTGGTTCACAGGCCTAGCTGGACTTCCCTGGTGGTTCTGTGGTTAAACACTAGCCTGCCAATACAGGAGACATGAGTTCGATTCCTGGGTTGGGACGATTTTATGAAAAAGGAAATGGCAACCCATTCTAGTATTCTTACCTGGGAAATCCCATGGACAGGGGAGCCTGGTGAGCTACAGTCCACAAGGTCCCAAGGAGTTGGACATGACTGAGCAACTAAAGAACAACAACAAATCACACAACCTTTTCTTGATACGAGGGAAGCTAAGAAAACAAACCGTGTAGAGAAAACAAAGTTGAGAACTGATCTTAAAATAGCCAGTCTCAGGCTCTGCCATAGTTACACTACAAGAAGAAAAGATCAAGCCAGTATTGCATGAAGCTTCCTGGTTAGCACTGTAATATCATGGAAGAGAAGAGTATGGATAAGAATACTCAGTAGCTCATATTAACAGCTTTCCAATTTGGGTTGAATAAATTTGCAGGACGAGAATAAAGACACAGACGTAGAGAAGAGATACGTGGACTCAGAGGTGGGGAGAAGGGAGTGAGATGAGTTGGGAGATTGGAATTGATGTCTGTGCAGTGTCATGTGGAAATCAGCTAGTGGGAACCTGCTGTATAGTGCAGGGAGCTCAGTTTGGTGCTCTGTGATGGCCTAGATTGCAGGGGGGTGGGGGGCAGTCAGAGGAAGGAAGTACACATACAGCTGATTCACTACATTGAAGAGCAGAAATTAACACAACATTGTAAAGCAACTGCACCCCAATTTTTAAAAAGTGTAAGTATTCAGATCATTCTTATAATGGAGTTAAGCAGAATGAGAGTTCTGAATGACCAAATATTTAATGTCAAAGAGAGCAAAGAGGTTCTTAAAAGGTTTTTATTCTTTATGTTTTTAAGTGAATTCAGGGTTGGCAGAACCCCCATCACTGCCTACATTATTGATGGGGATATCTGCAAAGAAGCAGATCTTTTGCCAAGAAAGGAAATATGAATCATTGTATCTAATAAGATGAGAATTTTAGGAAACAGTCTACATAGCTCATGAGTGAAACTAGCAATTAATCTTGACATGTTTTGTAAAAGGTTTGGTTGCTTAACATTTCTCCCAAGGAATTTTTTTTTTTTTTTTTAAGTTTACTGTAGGCAGGAAAGTAAAAAGACTGACATGTAGGAAACTGAATGTTTCTTCCCTCCAAAGGCCAACTGTACCAGTTTTATATTGAAATATGAGGTGCATCATGATTGGAGATTAGACAAAGGCGTTCACCAGTGTGCCCTCAGTCCCAACTTGCCGAGGGAAGCGATGAAGTGGCGCCATTGCAGACAGGGAGTCATGACCAATTTATTACTCCATTCTAGATGTTACATATGTATGCAAAGTTTTATTTATAAAGATAATTTATGTGGCAGTTGGGTTGTGTGGTAATCACCAAGACATAGTGTCTAAAACTATACAATGTCACGCTAGCATGTAGACAGAAATTCTCTTGTGCGGATTTGCATATGAAAGCTTCCTGAGAGATATGCTGCAATCCACATGCATCTGTTGACTCTCCACAGGCTTCTTTGCAGAAGAGAAAATGAAAGCCTGATATTTCTAAGATTCATTGTTTCCATCTCTCTTTGGGTGGGTTTGCATTTTGCTAAAAATAAATGATGGAAATCTTTTGTCAATAACTCAATATGGTTCTATTATGTTCCTTTAATTTTAAGCTTTAATTGACCTTAAAATACTAATGTTATTGTTTAATATCTGTTCACATTTAACAGAAGTTCAAGTAGAATGCACTCAGTGTTGACCAGGAACTTGGGCTAATAAAGTCAGAGTCACAATATCTCTTTGCTCTCAGAGCCAATATATTTATTGACAACTTTTCTATTAAAATTTAAATGGAAATTTATATTTTGAAGAGAAGTAAGGAACAATTTTAGCTTTTTGAAGCCCAGAAGTCTGTTCTCTCCTTTTTATGTCTAGTTTTTATATTCTTAAAATGAATAACCTCCACTGTTTAATTGCTTTCATCCTATTGAAATTCACACACACTATTTGCTTAGACTGATACATTTACTCACAATCTACAAAGCACAATCAGTAGAACAATCACTATATTTCCTAAGCCAACAACAGGGAAACAGAAGACAATTCAAGGCTTGGAATTCCATAAATATCTTCATTATTCATTGTTTTCTTTTCTCCACCCTTGCCCCACCTCCACTCTTCTCTGGGTTTCACTCTCATTCAACCCCTCATTATTGCCATCTGTTGCTTCTCAGCAATATATTTCACAGAAATACACAATAAGCATTACATAAAATTCAGAGAAGAACATTTTCCAACATCTTCAGTCATCCAATGCATGCAAATTTAAAACCATAATGAGATACCACTACATGCTCCCTAGAACCAATAAAATCACAATTAAAGAATAAAATAAAGAGAAGATGAAACCCTGATATTTGTAAAATTAATTAAGTTGTTGCTACCCACATTTAGGTCTACACTTTGCTAAAAATTAATTATGGAAATCTTTTAACAACTCAGTACAGCTCTATGTTCCTTTAATTTTAAGCTTTAACTGACCTTAAAATATTGATTTGTTATTTATCTGTTCAATTCATGTTTAACAGAAGTTCAAATAGAATAAGCTCAGTCTTGAAGGTCCATCTAGTCAAGGCTATGGTTTTTCCAGTGGTCATGTATGGATGTGAGAGTTGGACTGTGAAGAAGGCTGAGTGTCAAAGAATTGGTGTCAACTGTGGTGTTGGAGAAGACTCTTGAGAGTCCCTTGGACTGCAAGGAGATCCAACCAGTCCATTCTGAAGGAGATCAGACCTGGGTGTTCTTTGGAAGGAATGATGCTAAAGCTGAAAGTCCAGTACTTTGGCCACCTCATGTGAAGAGTTGACTCATTGGAAAAGACTCTGATGCTGGGAGGGATTGGGGGCAGAAGCAGAAGGGGACGACAGAGGATGAGATGGCTGGATGGCATCACCAACTCGATGGACGTAAGTCTGAGTGAACTTTTGGAGTTGGTGATGGACAGGGAGGCCTGGCATGCTGCAATTCATGGGGTCGCAAAGAGTCAGACACAACTGAGCAATTGAACTGAACTGAACTGATTAATAACCTGGGCTAATGGGGACAGAATCACAATGTCTATATTTGTTTTCACTGCAAGGTTGGCAATACTCAGTGTTGGTGGATGTGGAACAATTGGGACTCTTGTTTGTTTCCACTGAGAATGTGTTAGTTAGTAAAATGCTACCATAACTTTAGAACTGAGTTTGACAGTTTATAGTGGATTTAAACATCCATTTATAACAGGCACTTGTTACTAGTTCAGGTTCTCTAAGAAGTAGGTGTCACAACTGGGTTGAGAGATGCAAGGAATTTGTTTGGAGGAGCACTTCTAAACAATAAAGGGTAGGATCCAGAGCAAGTGGGGAAATAGCCTTCAAACCATGATACAGGTCTGATACCTGTGAAACACAGAGGGAAGGAAGAAAGTATTGGTAGAAAGAGTATTGAATTTTGTACAATTTCAAGAAAGATGAGATCAAGAAAACTGAAGTCAAACTCATCCATTGGAAGAGTCTCACATCTCAGTGGCATGGGCGTCTCTAATTTCCCTATTGTGCTGAATCATGGCTGGGAAGCATGGGACGCCTGTGGGTAGGATGTGCAGATGGTGGTGGATACAGAGAGCTGACAGCTGGAGTTTTTTGTCACTCTGATCCACACAGTTTTAAGGCAATTTCACCTCAGCAATTTTAATCATCGATATTTACCTGAAGAAAGCATATATTCACACAAAGATTTTGTATATCTTAATACCTTCCTTATCTATTCTTCTCCAAAGCTTTATTGACACCTCTGTTACAGAACTTACCAGCTTATATTACTGACAATTGTTATTAATCTAGTTTTCTTTCTTGAGTGTGAAGTTCTTTAAAATATCATTTTATATTGTACCTTTTACTAATTGCATCAGCCAGTATTTCTGAGTATGTACATACAAAGACTTACATACATAAAGCAGAGAATCTTCATTCATATTAGTCAAAAACTGGAAATATGTCCAACAACAAATGAATGAATAAACAAACAGTGGTATATCCATTCAATGTAATTCTGTTCTGAAATAAAACAAAATTAACTACTGATACACATAACATCGTGGATGAATCACAAAAACGTGTGAGCAAGGGAAATCAGACTTAAAACATTGTATATGATTCTATTTATTTAAAAATTTAGAAAAGGCAAACCAAGCTATAGTGACAGAAAGCAGATCAGTGGTTGCCACAAAGGGAATGGAGAAAACTGTTGGGATGATGGTGTTCTGTATCTTGATGTGGTAGTGGTTACATGGACAGATACAGCTTTCAAAACTCACTGAAACATACTTTAACATGGGTACATTTTAAATGTACCTGTTAAATATCTCAAGTTAGAATATTGCTGAAGTTACTGATGTAAAACAAATAAGTAAAATTCACAACTGCATATTTTTCCAATCTTAACATATTAAAGAAATACACAAGTTGTTCTGTCTTATCCATGAATTAAGGAACTCACATTTTTATCTCAGCCATTGTAAAAGGAAGCACAAGAGGGTTCTCATTCCCAGATGAGACAGAGGAAAAGAGAGAGACTTCAGAGATACCTGGATTGAAAGAAATTCTTGCTGGCATGTGTGCATGCTCAGTGGCTTCAGTCATATCTGCCTCTTTGCAACACTGTGGATGGCAGTCCACCACGTGCCTCTGTCTGTGGGATTCTTCAGGCAAGAATACTGGAGTGGCTTGCCATGTCCTTCTACAGGGAATGTTCCCAACCCAAGAATCAAACCCATATCTCCTGCATCTCCTGCACTGCTGGTAGATTCTTTATTGCTGAGCCACCGGAGAAGCCCGGGAGAAATTTTTAGAAATATTATTAACAGGCAGTGCTATTGTTGAAAATAAAGATATCATCACAGACAGAGAAATGAAGCGGTAATAGCTTTTGGTGGTAACTTTTCCGCAATCAACATGTTATCAATATATACCAAGGGACAAATAAAGCTATAAAAGAATAAGGCTTAATTTATAACCCCTGCCTGAAAAAAGCCATCCTGGAATGTGAAGTCAAGTGAGCATTAGGAAGCATCACTATGAACAAAGCTAGTAGAGGTGATGGAATTCCAGTTGAGCTATTTCAAATCCTAAAAGATGATGCTGTGAAAGTGCTGCACTCAATATGCCAGCAAATTTGGAAAACTCAGCAGTGGCCACAGGACTGGAAAAGGTCAGTTATCATTCCAATCCCAAAGAAAGGCAATGCCAAAGAATGCTCAAACTACTGCACAATTGCACTCATCTCACACACTAGTAAAGTGATGCTTAAAATTCTCCAAGCCAGGCTTCAGCAATACATGAACCATGAACTTCCTGATGTTCAAGCTGGTTTTAGAAAAGGCAGAGGAACCAGAGATCAAATTGCCAACATCCACTGGATCATCAAAAAAGAAAGAGTTCCAGAAAAAAACATCTATTTCCACTTTATTGACTATGCCAAAACCTTTGACTGTGTGGATCACAAAAAAAATTTGGAAAATTCTGAAAGAGATGGGAATACCAGACCACCTGACCTGCCTCTTGAGAAACCTATATGCAGGTCAGGAAGCAACAGTTAGAACTGGACATGGAACAATAGACTGGTTCCAAATAGGAAAAGGAGTACATCACAGCTGTATATTGTCACCCTGCTTATTTAACTTATATTCAGAGTACTTCATGAGAAATGCTGGGCTGGAGGAAGCACAAGCTGGAATCAAGATTGCCAGGAGAAACATCAATAACCTCAGATATGCAGATGACACCAACTTAATGGCAGAAAGTGAAGAAGAACTAAAGAGCCTCTTGATGAAAGTGAAAAAGGAGAGGGAATAAGTTGGCTTAAAGCTCAACATTCAGAAAACTAACATCATGGCATCTGGTCCCATCACTTCATGGCAAATAAATGGGGAAACAGTGGAAATAGTGGCTGACTTTATTTTTCTGGGCTCCAAAATCACTGCAGATGGTGATTACAGCCATGAAATTAAAAGACTCTTACTTCTTCGAAGGAAAGTTATGACCAACCTAGACAGCATATTAAAAAGCAGAGACATTACTTTGTCAACAAAGGTCCACCTAGTCAAGGCTATGGTTTTTCAGTGGTCATGTATGGATGTGAGAGTTGGACTATAAAGAAAGCTGAATGCCGAAGAATCGATGCTTTTGAACTGTGGTGTTGGAGAAGACTCTTGAGAGTCCCTTGGACAGCAAGGAGATCCAACCTGTCCATTCTAAAGGAGATCAGTCCTGGGTGTTTATTGGAAGGACTGATGTTGAAGCTGAAACTCCAATTCTTTGGCCACATGATGTGAAGAGCTGACTCATTTGTAAAGACCCTGATGCTGGCAAAGATTGAGGGCAGGAGCAGAAGGGGACGACAGAGGATGAGATGCTTGGACGGCCTCACTGATTCAATGGACATGGGTTTGAGTGAACTCTGGGAGTTGGTGATGGACAGGGAGACCTGGCGTGCTGTGGTTCATGAGGTCACAAAGAGTCGGATGTTACTGAGTGACTGAACTGAACCTGAAAAAAAAATTAGAAATACATATCCCATTGGATGTGGGTCACTAAGACATTTTTAATCTAAATAAAACATGAAAATGACTGATTGAAGAGTGGTCTAATTTAAGTGAGGAAAAATTCATTTACCCCCTGCCAAGCAGAGTGTCAACCACCTATATAAAAGGGGAGCTGAAGTCAATTCAGAGATTATCTATGAATGTTTTCATTGGGGGATATTTAAATAATTACCAAAAAAAGCAAAAATTATCTTTTACACAACTGAGTTAGGTAATTGAATAAAACTAAATTAAAATATCTGTTGTAATAGATCAGTTTATATCTATTTCTACCTTCAAAATGCTTAAAATCATGGTTAAATATATAGTATTGTTCATTACTTTTGTAGTAAAAGATAAGGTTTTCCTTGGTGGTGTAGATGGTAAAAAATGAGTTCTATTCAGTTCAGTCGCTCAGTGGTCTGATTGTTTGAAACCCCATGGACTGCAACACACCAGGCTTCCCTGTCCATCACCAACTCCCAGTGCTTGCTCAAACTCATGTCCATCAAGTCAGTGATGCCCTCATGGAGTACTTCAAAAGATCTCCCATAGCATCTTATCTCAGTACCCCATAGCTGCCCTCCTTCCACAGTCTATCATTGAAAATGGAATATACTTTATGGACTCTGTCATCCATCATCATAATAATTAGAAAATATATAGAAACAATAATGATGTACTAATAAGAGGATGTGTACATGACCATATAAGGTGCTGTAAAAAGCAAGAAAATACTAAAACACATATAGCCTTTTGAATCACAATTTAGTCACATGCTAAGTAGAGATGATGTCTTCACTGCCTATATAACTGTCCAAACTTCTCTTGTCTCTCTTATATGTAGTTTGACTCAAGATGTTTATTCCACATTTGTTGTAGGTAAAATTAACAAGTGTATCTATGGGAATTGTAGGAGCAAAAGAGAAAAAACCCCTTGAGAACTTACTCCTTTTCTATTGGACATATAATTAGCAGCTCTGACTTTAACACAACACAGCATCATCCCTGAAGGCTACAATTTATCTAGCGAGGTTTCTCAGTAAATGATATACCATTAAAATTGGAAAAAATTAATATACAAGGATTATAATGACTTTCAGTAGACTGACATCAACAAATGCAAAATTCCTGAGAAAAAGAAGAAATTAAGAATGTCTGAACATAAGTTCAGTTCAGTCGCTCAGTTGTGTCCGACTCTTTGTGACCCCATGAACCGCAGCACGCCAGGCCTCCCTGTCCATCACCAACTCCCGGAGTTCACTCAAACCCATATCCATCGAGTCGGTGATGCCATCCAACCATCTCATCCTCTGTCATCCTCTTATCCTCATGCCCTCAATCCCTCCCAGCATCAGGGTCTTTTCCAATGAGTCAACTCTTTGCATGAGGTGGCCAAAGAATTGGAGTTTCAGCTTCAACATCAGTCCTTCCAAAGAACACCCAGGACTGATCTCCTTTAGGATGGACTGGTTGGATCTCCTTGCAGTCCAAGGGACTCTCAAGAGTCTTCTCCAACACCACAGTTCAAAAGCATCAATTCTTCAGCATTCAGCTTTCTTTAGAGTCCAACTCTCACATCCATACATGACCACTGGGAAACCCATAGCCTTGATTAGACGGACCTTTGTTGGCAAAGTAATGTCTCTGGTTTTATAGTTCTAATGGGAATTCTTAGATAAAAAACACCATTTCTTGGGAATTCTCTGGTGGCCAGGTGGTTAAGCACAGCTTTTGTTACTGTGGCCTGGGTTCAATCTCTGTTTGGAGAAACTGAGATTCTGCAAGTCATGAGGCTTGGCAAAAAAACCAACCAAACAAATGACAACAACAAAAAACACCACTGTTCCATTCCATTGGCTTTAACACTGTTCCTGTTTACTTCATACCAGTGTGCACTACACACCAGCTAGCCATTAAACTTAACACAATTATTATTCTGTAGTGTAGATGTTGAGACATCAATCACAAATGGAAAAACCAAAATTAACATTTAAAAAATAAGAATTTCCACAATTTTGTATTCCTTATGTATTCCTGCTGTCTTTCTCCATTCTAAAAACTCAAGGCATGTTAAAAAAATCAGTAGGTTTTTATTTTGTTTTCATATAAAGACCACTTAAACTTGAATTTTTCTTCTTGTCCTAGGTTAAAGACATTTGACTGGTAATTCAAATAAAGAAAGATTTTGTGATATAATATTCACTAAATTTTTGTTTGGTCTTTTACAGAACCTCAAAGCAAAATGAAGTAAGTTTCTGCTAGTGTGCTAAAGTTACCAAAATTATGAAAAATTTTCTCATATATAATTCAATTAACAATTATGCAATCCCCTTAGTTTCACCATTTGATGAAGAAAAGAAATGGCTATTCCCCAAATCTGGAATTTTTACTAATTAGAAAACAGTGCAAAAATACAAATATAAAAGAATTTTAAAGGCTGCATTACTAAACCCAGAGATAATTTATCATATTAAAAAAAATTATTAGCATCCTCTATGAAGTGTTAAAAGTGAAACTGTTAAATATAGTTGGAGGCTTTGCTGATGGCTCAGACA
This sequence comes from Capricornis sumatraensis, assembly GCF_032405125.1. Classification (NCBI taxonomy): domain Eukaryota; kingdom Metazoa; phylum Chordata; class Mammalia; order Artiodactyla; family Bovidae; genus Capricornis; species Capricornis sumatraensis. Next base: position 34,461,124 of record NC_091086.1, read on the forward strand.
GTAAAGAATCTCCCTGCAATGCAGGAGACCCAGGATCAATCCCTGGGTCGGGAAGATCCCCTGGAGAAGGAAATGGAAACCCACTCCAGTATTCTTGCCTGAAGAATCCCATGGACAGAGGAGCCTGGTGGGTTACAGTCCATGGGGTTGCAAAGAGTTGGACACAACGGAGCAATTTCAAAAAAGAGCAATTAGTATTAATCCTTTGACAAACTAGAATACAACAAAAATAAATAAATAGTACATTTTAGGTTTTATAAATAAGAATTTTTATTTGAAATGTTTGACATTAAGATATTTTTAGTTTTTTATAGATCAGTTAACCTCAGAAATATGATCCTAATTATTTTCAATTAATCTAAAATATTTTTGATATAGGGTGGGATCCATGTAGATTTTTCACTAATAATAATATTTAATCCATGCACAGACAGACTGAAGAATATCATATGTATGAACTCTTTCAATCCTCAGAGCAGTTCTAAATGTTAAATACTGTCATGACCCTTGTTTTATAGATGATAAAATTAATAACCAAAGAGTTTAAGTGACTTTCATTAGCTCAAACAGTATGAGGTGGACCCAGGATTCGAACCCATCAGACTGGCTCCATATTTCAGTGCTATACTATCTCCTCGTTTTTACTAATCAGAACAGATGTGTAAAAATATAAAGGAAAAACTATGTTAGTAATAAACTGGCCTTTTTGGTTTGGTTTAGAGGGAAAAGAGGGATGACAATTGCAAATAATATTGTATCTATAGTGAAATATCAACTTAAACACAAGCTGGTGGTCAGATATATTTGGCTATGCTTGGCAAATTGGTGGAACAACAACAGGGGCCAACCAAATGAGAAAATGATGGAATTAGCTGAGACCCCAGCCTCCACCACATGTACACACTGCTGCTGCTGCTGCTGCTGCTGCTGCTAAGTCACTTCAGTCATATCTGACTCTGTGCGACCCCATAGACGGCAGCCCACCAAGCTCCCCCGTCCCTGGGATTCTCCAGGCAAGAACACTGGAGTGGGGTGCCATTGCCTTCTCCAATGCATGAAAGTGAAAAGTAAAAGTGAAGTCGCTCAGTCGTGCCCAACTCTTAGTGACCCCATGGACTGCAGTCCACCAGGCTCCTCCATCCATGGGATTTTCCAGGCAAGAGTACTGGAGTGGGGTGCCATACTGTATTCAAAATGGATGACCAGGAAGGATCTACTATACAGCAAAGGGAACTATGCTCAATATTATCTAACAACTTAAATGGGAAGAGAATTTGTATATGTATAATCAACTCACTTTTCTGTACACCTGAAACTAGCACAACAGTGCTAACCAACTATACTCCAATACAAAATAAAAGGTTAAAAAAGCAAGTCAGGTTTGTTATTTGCTGCTAAAAGACGATCAATACAATATTATTTCCTCCTTATCTGAGTTTTCTCTCATTCTGTCTCAAAAATCTCACTTCCATTTGAAACCCAAGGTACGTCTTTTTTTGACTTCCATTGATTTCTTTCAGTTAGGAACACACTTAGGTATAACTCTAATATGGTGACAGTGAAGTCGCTCAGTCATGTCTGACTCTTTGTGACCACATGGACTATAGCCCACCAGGCTTCTCCATCCCTGGAATTTTCCAGACATGAGTACTGGAGTGGGTTCCATTTCCTTCTCCAGAGGATCTTCCTGATCCAGGGATTGAACCCAGGTCTCCCGCATTGCAGGCAGATGCTTTACCATCTGAGCCACCTGGGAAATCTAATATGGTAGTACTTTATAAATATAGAGGTACATGCTGATATTACTCTGTAATGCAGTTACTAAATATGTTAGTACTTTTTCCAAACTACACCTATAAACAGTATAGGTAAGCATTCAACAAATACAGATTGAACTGAATCATCAATGTCAAATCTTATACTATTATAATCACTTGTAATTTATTCTATATAAACATTCTCATCATAAGAGGAATCTTATTTTGTAGCACACTGCAAACATGTTTAGCAGAAGACAAGATGTTTATCTCTTAGCAAAGAAAGAACACTCAATCTGGATGTCATGTTGTGGCATTAAATTCAACTTTATTTAAAAATGCACATTTTCTTTATAGCTTAAATCACATAAAAATTTTTTAAAACATTCTACTTTTAACATGCTTCAGTCAGACTCCTACAACTGAAGATTACTTATCTTGCAACCTAGCCTAAAGTCAGCAATAAGGAGTTTCATATGAACCAGTAATTCCACTTCTGGACATATATCTGGAAAAAAATGAAAAGACTAATTTGAAGATATATGCACCCTAATCTTCCCAGCAGCACTATTTACAATAGCCAAGACATATATATGAAAACGCGTGCATGCGTGCGCAGTTGCTCAGTAGTGTCTGACTCTTCACAACACCGTAGGCTGCAGCCCATCAGACTCCTCTGTCCACAGTATTTTCCAGTCAAGAATACTGGAATGCATTGCCATTTTCTATTCCAAGGAATTTTCCCAAGCCAGGAATCGAATCCATGTCTCCTGCATCTCCTGCTTTGGCAGGCAGATTCTTTACCACTGATCTGCCTGGGAAACCCCATATATGAACATTACTCAGTCATTAAAAAAGGCTTAAATTCTGCCATTTCTAACAATGTGGATGGACCCTGAACATACTACACTTAGTGAAATAAGTCAGACAAAGACAAACACTTTATGATATCACATGTAGAGTATAAAAAATAAAACAAATGAATGGACATATAAAACAGGAGCAGATTCACAGATTAGAAAGCAAATTAGCAGTTACAAAAGGGGAGAGGGGATGGGAGTGGGACAAAACAGATAAGCAACAAAGATATATGTATAGCATAGGGAATTAAAGCAATTTTCATCTAATACTGTTAATGGAGTTTAACCTGCGAAAGTACTGAATCACTATGCTGTATACATGAAACAAATATATTATTGTAAAGCAACTATACGTCAATAAAAGAAATACATTAAAAATTTTTTTCAGGTTCCAAACAGAAGCCCCAAAGTCTATGTAATAGAATTTCAGGCAAGTTGTTCCCTTAGCTATAATATATAATGAAAATAGGTAGTAATTCTAAACTGCAGCATCACATTAATAACTAAACAAGATAAAGTTACTAAGGTATTTACTGGCAGATCATGACACAGGCATGAATAAATTTGAGAATTACGTTGAGGCAAAACATACTCAGGATCTACCAACAGAAAAGTCTCTCAGACGTCACTTGAGAAAAGAAGTTTTAGCCATCTTTTGTTTTTACAAATCCAACTATCTATATTCCACCCTATAGCAGATTAAGAGTAGCAAATCAAAACAATGATCAGAGAAAGCTCCAAGCAATCACTGTAATGGTTATTCCCCACCCCCACTTTTCCTCTTTGGTAACTATACATTGTTGTTTTTTCTCTTTTTTTTTTTTTTTTTTTTTTTTTGAAGTCTGTTAGTCTGTTTCTGTTTGGCAAATGAATTCATTTGTGTCAGTTTTTGATTCCACATTTAACAAATAAACACAAATTTGTTTTCCACATTATCTTTTCATTTTTAATGTCTAGTGCTAGTAATACATATGACATTCTCCGTGTTCTGAATCATATAAGACAGTACTGATGTAGGTACCAACAGACAATTCATCTTGTAAACAGATGATGTAAACTTACGGTATCAATAAATGCAGTACAGTACTGTAAATGCTTTTTCTCTTCCTTATGATTTTCTTAATAACATTTTCTTTTTTCTAAGTTACTTTATTGTAAGAGCACAGTATATAATATATATAAATATACAGAATGTGCTGTTAATCAACTGTATATGTTATAGGCAAAAGGTTCTGGTCAACAGTAGGCTATTAGTAGTTACGTTTGTGGAGTATCAAAAGTTATATGCAGATTTTCCACTATGTAGCGTGTTGGTGCCCCAAACTTCCAAGTTGTTCAAGGGTCGACTCTATTTGTTATTGTTGCCAAATCAGAAGCAAGTACCATAAGAGCAAGACACATGTAGAGTTATCTTGCTGAAACTGAGAAAGTATATATAAAATCTATTTTTAAGAAATAAGCATGAACCTCCAATGCAGGTGTCATGCAAATAAATCCTTGCACATTATATAGACTTGAGGGCCTCAGATTATTAACACACAATAGAAGTGTGTTGAGTATACTAGCAAAAGCAGTGGGTCCAGGCTCATATTCAAATTATAGGTCTACACTTTATAAGCTGGGTCTAGTATTTAACCCAAGTTGTCCCAGCTGTAAAAGGAGATAACAATAACTATTTTGTAATATTATTTTAAAGACTAAAAAAAAAAAAGCAAAAAACTGAAGTGCCCATAACACCGTGATATAACTGTATTCATTCAATACATTCTGTATAAGGGGGCAGAGAGGTATATAATACAATTTAGAATGTTTTTTTCATTTAAATTATTTTTCATTTAAAAATTGTCCCAATTTAATGTTTTGCATTAAAAAGGGCTTCAATTATTTTGAAACTTTATTTATATGAACTCCTCATTCTTGTAACTGTAACTGTTAGTCACTCAGTCATGTCTGACTCTTTGTGAAGCTATGGACTGTAGCCTGCCAGGATCCTCTGTCCATGGAATTCTCCAGGCAAGAATACTGGAATGGGTTGCCATTCCTTTCTCCAGAGGACCTTTCCAACTCAGGGATCAAACCTGGCTTTCCTGCATTGCAGGCAGATTCATTGCTATCTGAGTCACCACAGAAGCCCTCATTCTTGGACAATGCCAAATGAAGCATTATTACCTGTGAGTTAGAAATGTATACATCATTTGTATGCAAAATGCATCCAATTATTGTAATAAGTAGGATGTGGGGAAACAGGCTCTTATGCATACTGCTGAGGTGAGAGGAAACTATCAGTCTACCTGAAAGACAAGTTGATAACTTATATCAAAAGTTTCAAAATGATGTTCACTCTTTCATCCAGGAACTAGTAAACATATAATAAGATTAATAAAATATACTTATTATATATATTAATTATATATTAATAAAGGTTATATTTATTACTTTATTAATAAAAATGATTAATAGAAAGAATTCACCTATTTGAGATATTAGAAATATCCTATAGCTTTGTGAATAGGAAAATTGCAAGCAAACTGTAATTACAGTTCATTCAGATGAAAGAATATATATTAATGGATGCAATCCAAAAAGTGCATGTAATTGTCATAAAAACATGATGATAGTTTAATGCTAAGGGGAAAGGAACAAACTGCAAAGTGCATACTATACAGTGCAATGATAGGGTATATGATGCTGTTAAAGTGAAGCACTCAACATGTCAGCAAATTTGAAACACTCAGCAGTGGCCACAGGACTGGAAAAGGTCAGTTTTCATTCCAACCCCAAAGAACGGCAATGCCAAAGAATGCTCAAACTGGCGGGCGGTCCTAAGATGGTGGAGGAATAGGACAGGGAGACCACTTTCTCCCCCTATAAATTCATCAAAAGAACATTTGGACGCTGAGGAAATTCCACAAAACAACTTCTGAATGCCGGCAGAGGACATCAGGCACCCAGAAAAGCAGCCCATTTTCTTCGAAAGGAGGTAGGAAAAAATATAAAATATAAAAAGAGAGACAAAAGAGTTAGGGACGGAGATCCATCCCGGAAGGGAGTCTTAAAAACGAGAGAAGTTTCCAAACACCAGGAAACACTCACTGGAGTCTGTGGCGAGCCTTGGAACCTCAGAGGGCAACACAACTGGGAGGAAAAATAAATAAATAATAAAAACCCACAGATTATGTGCCCAACGGTAACTTCCAGTGGAGAAGCAGTACAGACACCTCCATCCGCCACTAGCAAGTGGGGACTGGGCAGAGAGGCGCGGGCTGCATTGGTTAGAGTAAGGACTGGGCCTGAATGCCCTTAGGGCAATCTGAGGGAACTAACTTCAGATAGCAAACCAGACCATGGGATAGCTACCCCGCGAAAAGCCCTAAACTAAACCACCACCAGGCCGGCTCACTGAACAAAGGGCTGACGAGAGCTAGCTGGCTGCGGACTGGCCCATCCCCCGCTGAAGACAGGCAAGTGAGGGCAGCCAGAGCAGGAAGGGAGCAATCGCGGCCCCAGACAGGCATCATCTACCAAATTGCAAGCAGGCTTCATTGCTAACCAAGACTTCTTAGGATTCTGGACGGTCAACATCCTCCTGAGAAGGTGCACCAGTTGTACACCCAGAAAACCGAGTGGCAGGGACGGGGGAAGTGATAAGTCACAGCTACTGTGCTCGCCAAACACCTGGTCACCTGAGCGGCTCGGACCTGGGAAGGGCACAAAACACAGGCCCAACCGAGTCTATGCCTTTGAGGACTACCCGAGTACCTGAACCTGAGTGGCTTAGACCTGGGAAGTGCATGCAACGCAGGGACTGCCTCAGACAATTCCGGCAGAGCAACCTAGAGCCTGAGCAGTGTAGACTGGGAAAGCACACACACCGTGAGTGGGGGCAAACTCAGTGTGGCCAAGACGTTGGAAGCACACGCCAGTGTTATTTGTTTGCAGTGCTCCTCCCTCCCCACAGCATGACTGAACAAGTGAGCCTAAAAAAGTGTCCACCACTACCCCCTTGGGTCAGGATGGAAATTAAGACACTGAAGATACCAGCAAACAGAAGAAGCTGAAACAGAGGGAACCGCCTTGGAAGCGACAGGTGCAAGAGATTAAAATCCTGTAGCTATCACCGACTACATTGGAAGGGCCCTATAGATCTTGAGAAATATAAGTTGGATCAAGAGACTATCTGAAAATGAACTGACCCCACACAGCCCACAACAACATCAGAGAAAGTCCTAGATATATTTTTACTATTTAGTTCAGTTCAGTTCAGTCGCTCAGTCGTGTCCGACTCTTTGCGACCCCATGAATCGCAGCACACCAGGCCTCCCTGTTCATCACCAACTCCCGGAGTTCACTCAGACTCACATCCATCGAGTCCATGATGCCATCCAGCCATCTCATCCTCGGTCGTCCCGTTCTCCTCCTGCCCCCAATCCCTCCCAGCATCAGAGTCTTTTCCAATGAGTCACCTCTTCGCATGAGGTGGCCAAAGTACTGGAGTTTCAGCTTCAGCATCATTTCCTCCAAAGAAATCCCAGGGTTGATCTCCTTCAGAATGGACTGGATGGATCTCCTTGCAGTCCAAGGGACTCTCAAGAGTCTTCTCCAACACCACAGTTCAAAAGCATCAATTCTTCGGCGCTCAGCCTTCTTCACAGTTCAACTCTCACATCCATACATGACCACAGGAAAAACCATAGCCTTGACTAGATGGACCTTAGTTGGCAAAGTAATATCTCTGCTTTTGAATATGCTATCTAGGTTGGTCCTAACTTTTCTTCCAAGGAGTAAGCATCTTTTAATTTCATGGCTGCAATCACCATCTGTGGTGATTTTGGAGCCAAAAAAAATAAAGTCTGACACTGTCTCCACTGTTTCCCATCATTCTTTAAATTCTTTTTAATTTTTTTTATTTTTAAGTCCTCTATTACTCCTTTAATTTTCATTTTTATAACCTACTATTACTTTGCAAAAAAAAAGACCCTATTTTTTAAAGCAAACCATACATATATTTTATAATTTTTGTGACATTGGTTTTTTTTCCTTTAACATTATATTTTTGAGAATCCAACCTCTACTCTAGATTTTTAATCTTTGGTTTTTGGTATTTGTTATCAATTTTGTACCTTTAAGAACCCAGTCTTCAGTACCCATTTTTACCTGGGAGTGAGATTACTGCCTTGACTGCTCTCACCCCCTTTGAACTCTCCTTTTTCTCCACCAGGTCACCTCTATCTCTTTCCTCCCCCTTCTCTTCTCTACCCAACTCTGTGAATCTCTTTGTGTGTTCGGGACTGTGGAGAACACTTAAGGAACTGATTACTGGCTGGATTTGTTTCTCTCCTTTTGATTCCCCCTTTTATCCTCCTGACCACCTCTCTCTTCTTCATCCCTCCTCTCTTCTCTGTGTAACTCCATGAAAATCTTTGAGTGGTCCAGACTGTGGAGCACACATAAGGAAGTGATCACTGGCTAGCTTGCTCCCCATCTTTTGATTCCCCCTCATCTCCTCCTGGTCACCACTATCTCCCTCCTCCCTCTTCTCTTCTCCATGTAACTCTGTGTACCTCTCCAGGTGTCGCTCACTGTGGATAAACTTTTCATCATTAACCTAGATGTTTTATCATTGGTGCTGTATAGATGGAGAAGTCTTGAGGCTACTGTAAGAATAAGACTGAAAACCAGAGATAGAAGGCTTAAGTCCAAATCCTGAGAACACGAGAGAACTCCTGACTTCAGGGAACATTAATCAATAGGAGCTCATCAAACGCCTCCATATCTACACTGAAACCGAGCACCACCCAAGGGCCAACAAGTTTCAGAGCAAGACATACCATGCAAATTCTCCAGCAACACAGGAACATAGCCCTGAGCTTCAATATACAGGCTGCCCAAAGTCATTCCAAACCCACTGACATCTCATAACTCATTACTGGACATTTCATTGCACTCCAGAGAGAAGAAATCCAGCTCCACCCACCAGATCACCAACACAAGCTTCCCTACCCAGGAAACCTTGACAAGCCACTCATCCAACCCCACCCACAGTGAGGAAACTCCACAATAAAGAGAACTCCACTAACTGCCAGAATACAGAAAGGCCACCCCAAACACAGCAATATAAATAAGATGAAGAGACAGAGGAATATCCAGCAGGTAAAGGAACAGGATAAATGCCCACCAAACCAAACAAAAGAGGAAGAGATAGGGAATCTACCTGATAAAGAATTCCGAATAATGATAGTGAAAATGATCCAAAATCTTGAAAACAAAATGGAGTTACAGATAAACAGCCTGGAGACAAGAATTGAAAAGATGCAAGAAAGGTTTAACAAGGAACTAGGAGAAATAAAAAAGAGTCAATATATAATGAATAATGCAATAAATGAGATAAAAAACACTCTGGACGGAACCAACAGTAGAAAAACAGAGGTAGAAGACAGGATAAATGAGGTAGAAGATAGAATGGTAGAAATAAATGAAACAGAGAGGAAAAAAGAAAAAAGAACTAAAAGAAATGAGGACAATCTCAGAGACCTCTGGGACAATGTTAAATGCCCTAACATTTGAATCATAGGAGTCCCAGAAGAGGAAGACAAAAAGAAAGACCATGAGAAAATACTTGAGGAGATGATAGTTGAAAACTTCCCTAAAATGGGGAAGGACATAATCACCCAAGTCCAAGAAACCCGGAGACTCCCAAACAGGATAAACCCAAGGCAAAACACCCCAAGACACATATTAATCAAATTAACAAAGATCAAACACAAAGAATAAATATTAAAAGCAGCAAGGGAAAAACAACAAAGAACACACAAGGGGATTCCCATAAGGATAACAGCTGATCTTTCAATAAAAACTCTTCAGGCCAGGAGGGAATGGCAGGACATACTTAAAGTGATGAAAGAAAATAACCCACAGCCCAGATAACTGTACCCAGCAAGGATCTCATTCAAATATGAAGGAAAAAAGCTTTTACAGACAAGCAAAAGCTGAGAGAATTCAGCACCACCAAACCAGCTCTCCAACAAATGTTAAAGGATCTTCTCTAGACAGGAAACACAAAAAGGGTGTATAAACTTGAATCCAAAACAATAAAGTAAATGGCAACAGGATCATGCTTATCAATAATTACCTTAAACGTAAATGGGTTGAATTCCCCAACCAAAAGACAAAGACTGGCTGAATGGATACAAAAACAAGACCCCTATATATGTTGTCTACAAGAGACCCACCTCAAAACAGGGGACACATACAGACTGAAAGCGAAGGGCTGGAAAAAGATATCCCACGCAAATACAGACCAGAAGAAAGCAGGAATAGCAATACTCATATCAGATACAATAGACTTTAAAACAAAGGCTGTGAAAAGAGACAAAGAAAGCCACTACATCATGACCCAAGGATCAATACAAGAAGATATAACAATTATAAATATATATGCACCCAACATACGAGCACTGCAATATGTAAGACAAATGCTAACAAGTATGAAAGGGGAAGTTAACAATAACACAGTAATAGTGGGAGACTTTAATACCCCACTCACACCTATGGATAGATCAACTAAACAGAAAATTAACAAGGAAACACAAACTTAAATGATACAGTAGACCAGTTAGTAGATATAATGGTCATCCATTCCAGTCCATTTTAGTTCGCTGATTCCTAGAATGTTGATGATCACCCTTGCCATCTCTTCTTTTACCACTTCCAATTTGCCTTGATTCATGGACCTGACATTCCAGGTTCCTATGCAATATTGCTCTTTACAGCATCGGATCTTGCTTCTATCACCAGTCACATCCACAACTGGGTATTGTTTTTGCTTTGGCTCCATCCCTTTGTTCTTCCGTAGTTATTTCTCCTCTGATCTCCAGTAGCATATTGGGAACCTAATAACCTGGGGAGTTCCTCTTTTGGTATCCTATCATTTTGCCTTTTCATACTGTTCATGGAGTTCTCAAGGCAAGAATACTGAAGTGGCTTGCCATTCCCTTCTCCAGTGGACCACGTTCTGTCAGACCTCTCCACCATGACCTGCCCGTCTTGGGTTGCCCCGCAGGCATGACTTGGTTTCATTGAGTTAGACAAGGCTGCGGTCCTAGTGTGACTAGATTGACTAGTTTTCTGTGAGCATGGTTTCAGTGTGTCTGCCCTCTGATGCCCTCTTAAAACACCTACCATCTTACTTGGGTTTCTCTTACCTTGGACGTGGGGGTATCTCTTCACGGCTGCTCCTTACCTTGGATGAGGGGTATCTCCTTACCGCCGCCATTCCTGACCTTCAACGTGGGATAGCTCCTCTAGGCCCTCCTGCGCCTGCGCAGCCACCGTTCCTCAGGTTGCTCCTCCAGGCTGCCACCCCTGGCCTCGGGCATGGGTGGTGTTAGGAACCAAACGACAGGCTCTAGGACCTGAGTCATGTTTACCAGAAAGAGACAGGATATGCGCTCATCCTGCCTGGCCAATCATGTAACGCCAGCTACTCCTGTAACTGAGACAAAGAACTGCCTGTATATAAGCTGCCATACTCCTTTGTTCAGGGCTCTTGTCAGATTCCCTTGTGCGGGATGAGACTTGGGCCCTAGCGCACTAGGAATAAACAAACTCCCTTCTTGCCTTTGCATTACTGTGGTGGACTTGCTCTCTCGGCCGGTTTGGAGATGCGGGATCTCCGTCCCGCTGGGGAGGACAACTGTCCTGGTAGAAGGGAGTAACCTTGTTAGGAGATAAGAGCTCTGAGCACTGGTGCTAATGTTGCAGAAGCCCAGATTAAATCTGGGGCCCAGTGTCATACTGGGGAGGCACCTGGGTGTAAAGTGGAGAGGCAAGTCCAGCGTAAGGCCGGGGCCCGATATCTTGCTGGGGAGGCGGCTGGCTCTGGTTACTGGATTAAGTCCAGCGTAAGGCCAGGGCCCGGTATCTTGCTGGGGAGGCTGCTGGCTCTGTGAACATCCTGCAGGTAAGATTGAGTGCATTGTTGGTGGCCACCTTGCATTTGTTATCTGTTTGTCTATTTGTGGTGTCTGCGTTGCTCTTTGTGTGCTCTGTTGGCTCCCAGTGTACTTTTCTGTGATCATGGACAAACAACTTCTACTCCTTTATCTCTTATGATTAACCACTTCTCTGATTTCAAGTCTAGAGCTCAGAATCTTTCATTACTGGTGAAGAAGAGCAAACTGGTGACTTTCTGTTCCGCCAAGTGGCCCACCTTTGACGTCGGATGGCCACAAGAGGGAACCTTCAATCCCCAAATTATCCAGGCAGTTAAAGAGAGGGTGCTTACTCCTAGTCCTGCCAGGCACCCAGATCAGACTCCCTACATTCTGGTCTGGCAGGATCTAGTGAGAAACCCACCAGAATGGCTTAAACCCTTTGTTCTCACTCCTTCTAAACCTCCTAAACCTCCCCGTCCCTGTTCCCCGACTCCAACCTCACCAACCCTGCAGGTGCTAGTCATGATGGCTTCCGAAGACAAAGAAGGAAAAAAGGAAGAGAACTGACCGAAGCCGGTCTTCCAGGAATCTTCTCTGTATCCTAATCTGATAGATTTAGAGACCGAGTTGTCCCCACCCCCATATGCAGATCCACATCCGCCTCTGCTTCCACAAGTTCCACAAGTTTCATCGGGAGAAGCCCGGAGGAGAGCCGAGCCCTCAGCTCCTCCCAGAGAAAGGGGCCCCGCCCAGGGAACTCGGGGAAAGGCAAGAAAAATGGCCGGCGTAGCGGAAGAAGACCCGGAGGTTCCCTCCTCACCGTTCATGCATTTCCGGTCTGGGCAGGGCCAGCCAGAGAGGGTGGAGAACGGACATATCAGTATTGGCCCTTCTCCACTAGTGATTTGTACAATTGGAAAACCCAGACTCCCTCCTTCTCTGAAAAACTGCAGGGTCTTATTGATCTTTTAGAGTCTATCCTGTTTACTCACAATCCCACTTGGCATGATTGTCAGCAACTGTTACAGGTACTTTTTACTACAGAGGAGCGTGAACGGATCCTGTCAGAAGCCCGGAAAAATGTACCAGGGGTGCATGGGAGGCCCACAATACAGCCTAACCTCATTGAAGAGGGGTTCCCCTTGGTGCGACCCAACTGAGACTTCGAATGCACTGAAGGTAGGGAGCGTCTCCGAGTGTACCGTTAGACTCTCATGGCTGGCCTTAGAGTGGCTGCCAGAAAGCCAACTAATTTGGCCAAAATAAATTCAGTGAGACAAGAGCCAAATGAGACCCCAGCAGCCTTCCTGGAGAGGATAATGGATGCTTTTAGACAGTATACCCCTATGGACCCACAGGCAGATGAGTCACGAGCGGCAGTTATGTTAGCATTTGTAAATCAAGCAGCCCCCGATATTAGAAGAAAGTTACAAAAGATCGAGAGGTTAAGTGAACAATCCTTGCAAGATCTAGTGAGGGCAGCTGAGAGAGTTTTTAATCATAGAGAGACCCCAGAAGAGAGAGAGGACCGCATTAGAAGAGAAGATAGAGAATTTAGAGCTGAAGAAAACCATAAAAATCAAAAAGAGCTGGCCCAGATATTTTTTGCCGGGGTTGAAAACAAAAACAGATTCCAAAAAGGGAAAAAATTGGACTCAAAAACTGAGAAAAAAAACGACAAGGCGTAAGCTTGGAAAAAACCAATGTGCGTTTTGTAAAGAGTTTGGACATTGGAAAGATAAATGCCCCAAGAAAAATCTAAAAGAGGGGCCCAAGGACCCCAAGAACGAGACTCCCTCCCCAGACAGTCATATCGTCTATGCGGGTGAGGATAGTGACTAGGGGGGTCAGGGCTCGAAGCCCCTCCCCGAGTCCTGGGTAACTATAAATGTGGAGGGGAAACCGGTTGGCTTCATGGTGGACACGGGAGCCCAATACTCAGTCTTACATCAAAAAGATGGACCCATGTCTAAGAAAAGTAGCTGGGTGCAGGGAGCAACCGGGACTAAGCGATATGGATGGACTACAAAACGGCACGTGAACTTGGGGGCCCACCAGGTGACCCATTCTTTTCTGGTGATACCTGAGTGTCCAGCGCCCTTGTTGGGAAGAGATTTACTGTCTAAAGTAAATGCCCAAATTCATTTCGACCACAGACAAGTGTCGGTTCTAGATGGGACCGGGCATCATCTTCAGGTCCTGTGTCTGGCATTAAAAGATGAATACAGACTCTACTTGCCAGAGGCCCCAGCGACAATAAGCCCCAAAGTACAACCATGGGTTCAAAGATACCCTCAGGCCTGGGCTGAAACAGCAGGAATGGGACTGGCCAAACAGAGGCCCCCTATCTTTGTGGAACTGAAAGTCAGTGCTTCCTCGGTGAGGGTACGACAGTATCCCATGAGTCAAGAGGCTCGACAAGGAATTACTCCTCATATACAACGCCTCATAGATGCTGGGGTCCTGAAAAGTTGCCGGTCCCCATGGAACACTCCCCTGTTGCCTGTGAAAAAGCCTGGGGGAACTGATTTTAGACCGGTTCAAGATCTACAAGAAGTCAACAAACGGGTGAGTGATATTCATCCTACGGTTCCTAACCCTTATACATTGCTAAGTAACTTGCCTCCAAACTACATTTGGTATACTGTTTTAGATTTAAAAGATGCCTTTTTCAGTTTGCCTCTTGCCCCTGCAAGCCAAGAGATCTTTGCCTTCGAATGGCAGGAAGACGGTGGTCAGACCCCTGTGCAGCTGACATGGACTCGCTAACCACAGGGTTTCAAAAACTAGCCCACGTTATTTAATGAGGCCCTGGACGAAGACCTCTGTGAGTATCGGGTTGAACACCCTACCATTGTTTTATTACAATATGTTGATGACCTCATGCTGGCAGCAGCTACAGAGAAAGAGTGCCAAGAGGCAACAGGTGACCTTCTCCAAACCTTGGGGACTTTAGGTTACAGGGCCAGTGCCAAAAAGGCCCAGATTGCCAAGCAAGAGGTTACATACCTCGGTTATAAGATAAAGCAGGACCAGAGGTGGATAATACAGGCTATGAAGGAAACCATCCTCCAGATCCCTGAGCCAGCTAACCCTAGACAAGTGAGAGAATTTCTGGGAACTGTGGGATATTGCCGGTTATGGATCTTGGGGTTTGCAGAAAAGGCCAGGCCCCTATATGAAGGGACCAAAAAAAACAAGGACTGGAAATGGACTGAGCCAATGAAAGAGGCCTTCCAAGAGCTCAGGCAAGCCTTGCTAGAAGCTCCTGCCCTTGCCCTCCCTGATCCATCTAAGCCTTTCCAATTATTTGTAGATGAAAAGCGGGGGATAAAAAAAGGGGTACTAACACAGAGATGGGGACCATGGAAGCGACCTGTAGCTTACCTTTCCAAGAGATTGGTCCCAGTGGCAGCCGGATGGCCACCTTGCCTCCGTATCATCGCGGCCACCGTGCTCTTAGTCCACGATGCTGATAAACTGACTTATGGACAGAGACTCTTGGTCTACACTCCTCATGCCATAGAGAGAGTTTTAAAGCAACCCCCAGGTAAATGGATTTCTAATGCCCGCTTGATGCACTACCAGGCCCTGCTACTTGACACCCCACGGATTCATTTCCAAACACCCTGCACTCTAAATCCGGCCACTCTTTTGCCCAATCCGGAGGAAAATAGCCCCCTCCATGATTGTGATGAGATACTGGCCGGGGTAACAGCAATGCGAAAGGACTTAACCAATACTCCACTGGATAACAGTGAGCTAAAATGGTTCACAGCTGGCAGCAGTTATGTAAAAGATGGACAGAGACGGGCGGGAGCCGCAGTAGTAGATGACTCTGGACAGACGATATGGGCAGAGGCCCTTCCCCCGGATACCTCAGCACAAAAGGCAGAGTTAATTGCCCTGATTCAAGCATTAGAGAGAGCCAAAGGAAAAAAAAATAACTATTTTCACTGACAGTCGCTATGCTTTTGGCACGGTACACATCCAGGGCCCGATATATCGGGAATGGGGGTTTTTGACAGCTGAAGGAAAAGAAATTAAAAACTTGCCTGAAATCTGTAGACTTTTAGAGGCTGTACAGATGCCTCGGGCTGTGTCAATAGTACACGTACATGGACATCAGAAGGGTTACAGCCCCACAGCACGAGGGAATCATGACGCAGACCTGGCAGCTCGAAAAGTAGCTGATAAAGATTTCATCACCCCTGTGTTGGCGATCGGACTTCCACCTCCAGGTATGGGAACTCTGCCCCCAACCCCTGAGTATTCATCCACAGACTTTGCTTGGATCCAAGAACACACCAACCTTCAAAAAGGTGAAGATGGATGGTACCGAGACTCAGACGGCTACTTGATACTCCCTGCTCAGTTGGGACGGCAACTATGTGAGCATTTACACTTGTCTTCTCATCTGGGAGAAAAGAAGACTCTGATGCTCTTTCAAACTGCGCGCCTGCGATTTCCCTGGCACCAGACAACTGTAAAGAACATAGTGCATGCTTGTAAGGCGTGTCAACAGATGAGGCCAGAAAAAGGACAACATGCAGGACTGAGGTATCGGGGAGAAGGACCAGGGCAACACTGGGAAATAGATTTCACCGAGGTAAGGCCAGGCAAGTATGGTTACCGGTACTTGTTAGTGTTGGTGGATACCTTCTCAGGGTGGGTGGAGGCTTTTCCTACAAAGGGAGAAACCGTGATGATAGTGGCAAAAAAGATTTTAGAAGAAATAGTTCCCAGGTTTGGCCTGCCAGTGACCATCGGCTCTGATAATGGACCTGCTTTTGTGAGTCAAATAGTTCAGAGCCTTGCCCTAGCCCTGGGGACTAAATGGAAGTTACATTGTGAATACAGTCCACAGAGCTCAGGGCAAGTAGAAAAAATAAATTGGACCCTAAAAGAAATTTTAACTAAATTGGCTATAGAGACTGGCAGGGACTGGGTGACCCTCCTTCCCTTCGCCCTCTTCCGTGCGCGTAATACTCCTTATCAACTTGATCTGACCCCATTTGAAATTCTGTATGGGAGACCTCCCCCTGTATGTCCAATATTTGAAGGAAAAAACTACAGCCTCCCACGTTGGGACAATTCCAAGAGGCCTTAATGGCCTTAAGCAAGGTGCACTCTCGTGTCTGGAAACTGCTCCGGGAAATACATGTGGGTCAAAATAAGGGAACTATTCCCTCACATGACATTGGCCCAGGAGATTGGGTATGGGTCAAAAGGCACCAAACCAAGGCACTAGAACCCAAATGGAAGGGTCCTTATGTTGTTCTTCTTACCACCCCAACTGCCCTAAAGGTTGACGGTATCAGGCCTTGGGTGCATTGCAACCACGTACGCCCAGCTGCTTCAGCAGAGCAGGAAGACTCTAAAAAAGAATGGGAAGCATCTCTGCACCCGTCCAACCCCCTGAGGCTAAAGCTTCGAAGGCGCCAAAGGACCAGGACAACTCGGCTGGGCCGTCTTGTGGATGACCCAGTTACTCTGCTCCGGAGCTGCCAGCGTGAACCCGCATCAACCCATCAAAATCACCTGGAAGCTGCAAAATGGACTAACACGAGAGGTGCTAAACTCCACTATCGCAATACATCCACCAAACACATGGTGGCCAGACTTGTACTTTGACCTTAAGCCGATGGTAAATGTGCCTTGGGCTAGGGGTTATCTCCGAGAACAAGGATTCTGGGCATGCCCAGGCGCAGCCAGACATGACTGGAAGACCTGTGGGGGGGCACAAGACTCTTATTGTAAAACTTGGGATTGTGTTACTTCTAATGATGGACCTCGGCGCTGGGAAGTAGGAAATCGAGATTTGCTTAATTTTTCATTCGCCAAGCCCCTCCCTAGGGTCCTCGGAGATCCAACTTTTAGCTGTGAAAGTTGCAATTATGCACAAGTCAGAATAAGGTTCAATCCAGAAAAAAGCAAAAAAGAGGGGACTTGGATCTCTGGCCTATCTTGGGGGCTACAGACGAGGGAATCAGGAGGGTTTGGGGTTGATGGGGAAGGGATTATAATAGTGAGCCAGGTCTTAGAGCCAATTCTTGCACACAGTATCAGGCCCAACAAAGTAGAACAGCTGGCTGTAACCCCCCGCCTATCGACTTCCATGTCAACATCTTTGGCAGTGAGCCCCAAAGCAGAAGCGCTTACTAAAATAGATCCCCTATGGAAGCTGATTAGGGCAGCTTATGCCACCCTGAATCAGACCTATCCTGAGGCAACTAAATCTTGTTGGTTATGTTACAACTTAATTCCCCCTTATTACGAAGCAGTAGGCCTCAACGCCTCTTATGACTTGACCAACAGCACCGATCCTCCTCAGTGTCATTGGGGGGGAGAGAAAGGTGGGTCTTACGATGAAAGAGGTACAGGGAAAGGGCTTATGCATGGGCACGGTGTTACCAGCAAAGTCTCCACTTTGTGTGCATGTTGTCGAGCCTGATGATTTGCCTGTAGCTAAATGGTTAATACCTCAAATGGGGGGATGGTGGGTCTGTTCACACACGGGGCTAACTCCATGCCTGCATAGCTCAATCTTTGACCCCAAAGAATTCTGTGTTATGGTGGTTGTCATCCCAAAGATTCTGTACCGACCAGAGAAAGCAATATATGATTATTGGGCCCAAAAATTAACTCTAAATCCTCCAAAAAGAACTTATAAAGTTAAGAGGGAACCTCTTACCGCCATAACCATAGCAACTATGTTCGGTCTTGAAATAGCCGGGGCCGGAACTGGAATAACAGCTCTGTCCCTGCAAAGCCAAGGATTTAACTCCCTGAGAGCGGCCATAGATGAAGACATTACCCGTATAGAGCAATCTATTAGTCATTTAAAATCGTCCCTAACTTCTCTATCTGAAGTAGTTCTGCAAAACAGGAGGGGATTAGATCTGCTCTTTCTGCAACAAGGGGGACTCTGTGCTGCCCTAGGAGAAGAGTGCTGTTTCTATGCGGATCACATAGGAATAGTTAGAGAATCTATGGCCAAAGTGAGAGAAGGACTAGCCCAGCGTAAACGAGAACGTGAGGCTCAACAGCGATGGTTTAAATCTTGGTTTCAACAATCCCCTTGGCTGACTACCTTAATCTCCACCTTGCCAGGACCCCTGCTAGTACTTTTACTAATGCTTACCTTTGGCCCATGTATTATCAATAGACTTGTAGCCTTTGTAAAAAAACACATAAATACAGTACAGCTGTTTGTGCTTCGACAACAATATCAAACCGTGTCTCAGGACCTAGCGGAAGATTCCTCTATATGATCTAAGGACAGCGGGGAATGTTAGGGACCAAACGACGGGCTCTAGGACCTGAGTCATGTTTACCAGAAAGAGACAGGATATGTGCTCATCCTGCCTGGCCAATCATGTAACGCCAGCTACTCCTGTAACTGAGACAAAGAACTGCCTGTATATAAGCAGCCATACTCCTTTGTTCGGGGCTCTTGTCGGATTCCCTTGTGCGGGATGAGACTTGGGCCCTAGCGCGCTAGGAATAAACAAACTCCCTTCTTGCCTTTGCAATACTGTGGTAGACTTGCTCTCTCGGTCGGTTCGGAGATACAGGCTCAGTGCATAACAGGTGGCTCCTCCCAGCTGCCGCCCCTGGCCTCAGGCTCGGGGTGGCTTCTCAGGGTCACCGCCCCTGACCCCGGACAGGGGGTGTCTCCTCCCGGCCGCCCCTGACCTCGGAGGCAGGATAGCTCCTCCCGGCTGCCCCGACCTCGGACTTGGGATAGCTCCTCCCAGCCGCCCTGACCTCAGATGTGGGGTGTCTCCTCTCAACTGCCACTGACCTCGGAGGTGGGGTGTCTCCTCCCGGCCGCCGCCCCTGAGCTTGGACACAGGGTAGCTTTTCTCGGCCGTTCCTGCGCCGTCGCAGCCTGGCACTCTAGGCCGCTGCCCCTGACCTCGGACGTGGCTAAGCTCCTCTTGGCCGCGGTTAGTGAGCCGGCTCTCTCGCGCGGCCGTCCGCGCTTACTGAGCCGGCTCTCGCAGGTTGAATTTAACTCAGATGACCATTATCTCTACTACAGTGGGCAGGAATCCCTCAGAACAAATGGAGTAGCCATCATGGTCAACAAAAGAGTCCAAAATGCAGTACTTGGATTCAATCTCAAAAACGACAGAATGATCTCTGTTTGTCTCCAAGGCAAACCATTCAATATCACAGTTATCCAAGTCTATGCCCCAACCAGTAATGCTAAAGAAACTGAAGTTGAACGGTTTTATGAAGACCTACAAGACCTTTTAGAACTAACACCCAAAAAAAGATGTCCTTTTCATTATAGGGGACTGGAATGCAAAAGTAGGAAGTCAAGGAACACCTGGAGTAACAGGTAAATTTGGCCTTGGAATGCAGAATGAAGCAGGGCAAAGACTAACAGCGTTTTGCCAAGAAAATGCACTGGTCATAGCAAACACCCTCTTCCAACAACACAAGAGAGAACTCTACACATGGACATCACCAGATGGTCAGCACCGAAATCAGACTGATTATATTCTTTGCAGCCAAAGATGGAGAAGCTCTATACAGTCAACAAAAACAAGACCAGGAGCTGACTGTGGCTCAGATCATGAACTCCTTATTACCGAATTCAGACTCAAATTGAAGAAAATAGGGAAAACCGCTAGACCATTGAGGTATGAGGTAAATCAAATCCCTTAAGATTATACAGTGGAAGTGAGAAATAGATTTAAGGGCCTATATCTGATAGAGTGCCTGATGAACTATGGAATGAAGTTCGTGACATTGTGCAGGAGACAGGGATCAAGACCATCCTCACGGAAAAGAAAAGGAAAAAAGCAAAATGGCTGTCTGGGGAGGCCTTACAAATAGCTGTGAAGAGAAGAGAGGTGAAAAGCAAAGGAGAAAAGGAAAGATATAAGCATCTGAATGCAGAGTTCCAAAGAATAGCAAGAAGAGATAAAAAAAGCCTTCTTCAGTGATCAATGCAAAGAAATAGAGGGAAAAAAAAATGGGAAAGACTAGAGATCTCTTCAAAAAAAATAGAGATACCAAGGGAACATTTCATGCAAGGATGGGCTCGATAAAGGACAGAAATGGTATGGACCCAACAGAAGCAGAAGAATTAAGAAGAGGTGGCAAGAATACACAGAAGAACTGTACAAAAAAGATCTTCACAACCCAGATAGTCATGATGATGTGATCACTAATCTAGAACCAGACATCTTGGAATGTGAAGTCAAGCGGGCCTTAGAAAGCATCACTGTAAACAAAGCTAGTGGAGGTGATGGAATTCCAATTGAGCTATTTCAAATCCTGAAAGATGATGCTGTGAAAGTGCTGCACTCAATATGCCAGCAAATTTGGAAAACTCAGCAGTAGACACAGGACTGGAAAAGGTCAGTTTTCATTCCAATTCAAAAGAAAGGCAATGCCAAAGAATGTTCAAACTACCACACAATTGCACTCATCTCACACGCTAGTAAAATAATGCTCAAAATTCTCCAAGCCAGGCTTCAGCAATATGTGAACCGTGAACTCCCTGATGTTCAAGCTGGTTTTAGAAAAGGCAGAGGAGCCAGAGATCAAATTGCCAACATCCGCTGGATCATGGAAAAAGCAAGAGAGTACCAGAAAAACATCTACTTCTGCTTTATTGACTATGCCAAAGCCTTTGACTGTGTGGATCACAGTAAACTGTGGAAAATTCTGAGACAGATGGGAATACCAACCACCCGACCTGCCTCTTGAGAAATCTGTATGCAGGTCAGGAAGCAACAGTTAGAACTGGACATGGAACAACAGACTGGTTCCAAATAGGAAAAGGAGTACGTCAAGGCTGTATATTGTCACCCTGCTTATTTAACTTATATGCAGATTACATCATGAGAAATGCTGGACTGGAAGAAACACAAGCTGGAATCAAGATTTCCAGGAGAAATATCAATAACCTCAGATATGCAGATGACACCACCCTTATGGCAGAAAGTGAAGAGGAGCTAAAAAGCCTCTTGATGAAAGTGAAAGAGGAGAGGGAAAAAGTTGGTCTAAAGCTCAACATTCAGAAAATGAAGATCATGGAATCCGGTCCCATCACTTCATGGGAAATAGATAGGGAAATAGTGGAAACAGTGTCAGACTTTATTTTTTTGGACTCCAAAATCACTGCAGATGGTGATGCAGCCATGAAATTAAAAGATGCTTACTCCTTGGAAGAAAAGTTAGGACCAACCTAGATAGCATATTCAAAAGCAGAGTCATTACTTTGCCAACTAAGGTCCATCTAGTCAAGGCTATGGTTTTTCCTGTGGTCATGTATGGATGTGAGAGTTGGACTGTGAAGAAGGCTGAGCACCGTAGAATTGATGCTTTTGAACTGTGGTGTTGGAGAAGACTCTTGAGAGTCCCTTGGACTGCAAGGAGATCCAACCAGTCCATTCTGAAGGAGATCAGCCCTTTAGAGGTGTTCTTTGGAAGGAATGATGCTAAAGCTGAAACTCCAGTACTTTGGCCACCTCATGAGAAGAGTTCACTTACTGGAAAAAACTCTGATGCTGGGAGGGATTGGGGGCAGGAGGAGAAGGGGATGACTGAGGATGAGATGGCTGGATAACATCATGGACGCAATGGACGTGAGTCTGAGTGAACTCTGGGAGATGGTGATGAAAAGGGAGGCCTGGCGTGCTGCGATTCATGGGGTTGCAAAGAGTTGAACACGACTGAGCGACTGAACTGAACTGAGACTAGTTAGACCTAATAGATATCTATAGGACATTTCACCCGAAAACAGTGAATTTCACCATTCTCAAGCACACATGGAACCTTCTCCAGGACAGATCACATCCTGGGCCATAAATCCAGCCTTGGTAAATTCAAAAAAATTGAAATAAATCCAGGCATCTTTTCTGACCACAGTGCAGTAAGATTAGATCTCAAGTACAGGAGAAAAATTATTAAAAATTCCAACATATGGAGGCTGAACAACACGCTGCTGAATAACCAAGAAATCACAGAAGAAATCAAGAAAGAAATCAAAATATACATAGAAACAAATGAAAACACAACAATGCAAAACCTGTGGGACACTGTAAAAGCACTGCTAAGGGGAAGGTTCATAGCAATACATGCATACCTCAAGAAACAAGAAAAAAGTCACACCAAGAAAACCAGAACTGAAAGAGACATGTGTACCTCAATGTTCATCCCAGCACTGTTTATAATAGCCAGGACAAGGAAGCAACCTAGATGTCCATCAGCCGACGAATGGATAAGAAAGCAGTGGTACATATACACAATGGAGTATTACTCAGCCATTAAAAAGAATACATTTGAATCAGTTCTAATGAGGTGGATGAAACTGGAGCCTATTACACAGAGTGAAGTAAGCCAGAAAGAAAAACACCAATACAGTATACTAATGCATATATACGGAATTTAGAAAGATGGTAACGATTGCTCTGTATGCAAGACAGTAAGAGACACAGATGTATAGAACAGTCTTCTGGACTCTGTGGGAGAGGGTGAGAGTGGGATGATTTGGGAAAATGGCATTGAAACATGTGTATTATCATATGTGAAATAAATCGCAAGTCCAGGTTCGATGCATGATACAGGATGCTCAGGGCTGGTGCACTGGGATGACCCAGAGGGATGGTATGGGGAGGGAAGTGGGTAGAGGATTCAGAATGGGGAACACGTGTACACCTGAGGTGGATTCATGTCAATGTATGGCAAAAACAATACAATATTGTAAAGAAATTCAGTTCAGTTCAGTTGCTCAGTTGTGTCTGACTCTTTGTGACCCCATGAATCCCAGCACGCCAGGCTTCCCTGTCCATCACCAACTCCTGGAGTTCACTCAGACTCACGTCCATCGAGTCAGTGATGCCATCCAGCCATCTCATCCTCTGTTGTCCCTTCTTCCTCCTGCCCCCAATCCCTCCTGGCATAAGTCTTTTCCAATGAATCAACTCTTCTCATGAGGTGGCCAAAGTACTGGAGTTTCAGCCTCAGCATGATTCCTTCCAAAAACACCCAGGGCTGATCTCCTTTAGAATTGATTGGTTGGAACTCCTTGCAGTCCAAGGGACTCTCAAGAGTCTTCTCCAACACCACAGCTCAAATGCATCAATTCTTTGCCACCCAGCTTTCTTCACAGTCCAACTCTCGCATCCATACATGACCACTGGAAAAATCATAGCCTTGACTAGACGGACATTTGTTGCCAAAGTAATGTCTCTGCTTTTCAATATGCTATCTAGGTTGGTCGTAAATTTTCTTCCAGGGAGCAAGTGTCTTTTAATTTCATGGCTGCAATCACCATTTGCAGTGATTTTGGAGCCCAAAAAAATAAAGTCTGACTCTGTTTCCACTGTTTCCCCATCTATTTCCCATGAAGTGATGGGAACAGATGCCATGATGTTAATTTTCTGAATGTTGAGCTTTAGGCCAACTTTTTAGCCTCCAATCAAAATAAATATATTTATGTTAAAAAAAACAGGTACCAAGAAATAAATTGTATATATTTTTATACAGCCATTGGCAGTAGCAACAAAAATATAAGGGATATAGGAATAAAATTTTAAAACTTTATTGAAAGAAATTAAAAACCTGAATAAATCAAAAGATAAACCATGAAAATAAAAGAATGTTCAAACTACAGTACAGTTGTGCTCATTTCACACGCTAGTAAGGTTATACTCAAAATTCAAGTTAGGCTTCAGCAGTAGGTGAAGGAAGAACTTCAGGATGTATAAGTTGGGTTTAGAAAAGGTGGAGGCGTCAGAGATCAAATTGCCAACATTCCATGGATCATAGAGAAAGCAAGGGAATTTTAAAAAAAAAATCTGCTTTATTGACTATGCTAAAGCCTTTGACTGTATGGATAACAAAAAATTGTGGAAAATTCTTAAAGAGATGGGAATACCAGACCACTTTTCCTCCTAAGAATCTTGTATGCATATCAAGAAGCAACACTTAGAACCAGACATGGAAAAATTGGTTCTAAATCAGAAAAGGAGTACATCAAGCTATATATTGTCACCTTGGTTATTTAACTTATATGAAGTCAGTTCAGTTCAGTTCATTCAGTCATGTCCGACTCTTTGTGACCCCATGGACTGCAGTAAACCAGGCCTCCCTGTCCACCACCAACTCCCAGAGTTTACTGAAACTAATGCCCATTGAGTCAGTGAAGCCATCCAACCATCTCGTCCTCTGTCGTCCTCTTCTCCTTCTGCCTTCAAACTTTCCCAGCACCAAGGTCTTTTCAAATGAGTCAGTTCTTCACATTGGGTGGCCGAAGTATTGGAGTTGTAGCTTCAGCATCAATCCTTCCAATGATTATTCAGATTGATTTATTTTAGGATGGACTGATTGGATATCCTTGCAGTCCAAGAGACTCCCCAGAGTTTTCTCCAACACGACAGTTCAAAAGCATCAATTCTTCAGGACTCAGCTATCTTTATAGTCCAGCTCTCACCCATACATGATTATTGGAAAAACTATAGCTTTGACTAAATGGACCTTTGTTGTCAAAGTAATGTTTCTGCCTTTTTAATATGCTGTCTAGGTCGGTCATAACTTTCCTTCCAAGGGGTAGTGTCTTTTAATTTCTGGCTGCAGTCACCATCTGCAGTGATTTGGGAGCCCCCAAAAAATGAAGTCAGCCACTGTTTCCACTGTTTCCCCATCTATTTCCCATGAAGTGATGGGACCGGATGCCATGATCTTCATTTTCTGAATGTTGAGCTTTAAGACAACTTTTTTACTCTCCTCTTTCACTTTCATCAAGAGGCTCTTTAGTTCTTCTTCACTTTCTGCCAAAAGGGTGGTGTCATCTGCATGTCAGAGGTTATTGATGTTTCTCCCAGCTATCTTGATTCCAGCTTGTGCTTCCTCCATCCCAGCATTTCTCATGATGTACACTGCATAGAAGTTAAATAAGCAGGGTGACAATACACAGCCTTGACGTACTCCTTTTCCTACTTGGAACCAGTCTGTTGTCCCATGTCCAGTTCTAACTGTTGCTTCCTGACCTGCATATAGGTTTCTCAAAAGGCAGGTCAGGTGGTCTGGTGTTCACATCTCTTTCAGAATTTTCCACAGTTTATTGTGATCCACACAGTCAAAGGCTTTGGCAAAGTCAATAAAGCAGAAGTAGATGTTTTTCTGGAACTCTTTCTTTTTTGATGATCCAGCAGATGTTGGCAATTTGATCTCTGGTTCCTCTGCTTTTTCTAAAACCAGCTTGAACATCTGGAAGTTCATGGTTCATGTATTGTTGAAGCCTGACTTGGAGAATTTTGAGCATTACTTTACTAGCATGTGAGATGAGTACAATTGTGTGGCAGTTTGAGTATTCTTTGGCATTGCCTTTCTTTGGGACTGAAATGAAAACTGACTTTTCCAGTCCTGTGGCCACTGCTGTATTTTCCAAATTGGCTGGCCATATTGAGTGCAGCACTTTCACAGCACCATCTTTTAGGATTTGAAATAGCTCAACTGGAATTCCATCACCCCCACTAGCTTTGTTTATGGTGATGCTTCCTAAGGACCACTGGACTTTGCATCCCAGGGTTTCTGGCTCTAGGTGAGTGATCACACCGTGATTATCTGGGTCATAAAGATCTTTTTTTGTACAGTTCTCTGTGTAGTCTTGCCACTTCTTAATATCTTCTGCTTCTGTTAGGTCCTTACCATTTCTGTCCTTTATTGAGCCTATCTTTGCATGAAATATCCCCCTGGTATCTCTAATTTTCTTGAAGAGATCTCTAGTCTTTCCCATTCTATTGTTTTCCTCTATTTCTTTGCATTGATCACTGAGGAAGGCTTTCTTATCTCTTCATGCTATTCTTTGGAAATCTGCATTCAAATGGGTGTATCTTTCCTTTTCTCCTTTGCTTTTGGCTTCTCTTCTTTTCACAGGTATTTGCAAGGCCTCCTCAGACAGCCGTTTTGGTTTTTTGCATTTCTTTTGGAGGGGGGGGGGGGGGGGGGGGGGGGGGGGGGGAATGGTCTTGATCCCTGTCTCCTTTATAGTGTCACAAACTTCCATCCATAGTTCATGAGGCACTCTGTCTATCAGATCTAGTCCCTTAAATCCATTTCTCACTTCCACTGCATAACTGTAAGGGATTTGATTTAGCTCGTATCCGAATAGTCTAGTGGTTTTCCCTACTTTTTTCAATTTAAGTCTGAATTTGGCAATAAGGAGTTCATGATCTGAGCCACAGTCAGCTCCCAGTCTTGTTTTTGCTGGCTGTATAGAGCTTCTCCATCTTTGGCTGCAAAGAATATAATCAATCTGATTCCAGTGTTGACCCTCTGATGATGTCCATGTGTAGAGTCTTCTCTTGTGTTGCTGAAGAGGGTGTTTACTATGACTGGTGCGTTCTCTTGGCAAAACTCTATGCAGAGTACATCATGCCAAATGATGGGCTAGATGAAACACAAGCTGGAATCAAGATTGGCAGAAGAAATATCAATCAACAGCTTCAGATACTCAGATGATTCCACTTTAATGGAAGAAAGTGAAGGGGAACTAAAAAGCCTCTTGATAAGCGTGAAAGAGGAGAGTGAAAAAGCTGGCTTAAAACTCAACATTCAATAAGCTAAGATCATAGCATCTGGCCCCATCACTTCATGCCAAATAGAAGGAGAAAAAGTGGAAGCAGTGACCGATTTTATTTTCTTGGGCTCCAAAATCACTGCAGATGGTGACTGCAGCCATGAAAAGACATGTGCTCCTTGGAAGAAAAGCTGTGACAAACCTAGACTTTGTATTAAAAAGCAGAGACATTACTTTGCCAACAAAGGTCCATTTAAGTAAAGCTATGGTGTTTCCAGTAGTCATGTACATGTGTGAGAGTTGGACCACAAAGAAGGCTGAGCACCAAAGAATGGGTGCTTTCAAACTCTTGAGTCCCTTCTACTTCAAAGAGGTCAAACTAGTGAATCTAGATGAAATCAACCCCCAATATTCACTGGAAAGACTGATGCTGAAGTTGAAGCTTCAGTACTTTGGCCACCTGATGCAAAGAGTTGACCCACTGGAAAGACTCTGATGCTGGGAAAGATTGGAGGCAAAAGGAGAAGAGGAGGGCAGAGAATGAGATGGTTGGATGGTATCTCCAACTCAATGGATATGAATTTTAACAAACTCTGGGAGATACTGAAGGACAGGGAAGCCTGCCGTACTACAGTCCATGGGGTTGCATAAAGTCAGACACAGCTTAGCAACTGAACAACAACAGCAACAACAGTGTATACTTTTAAAACCTATATGCATAGGTAAAAATTCAGATTAAAATGATATAAACCTGTGATAATAATTGTTTGGAATGATGATAGATGATTCTGTTACTCCTTTATTGTTTATTTTCATTTTCTTTTTTCTTTTTTGCCTTCACCATGTATTGCTTTTGTAATAAGAATATAGAAACAAATATATTTTTAAAGTACCTGAATATAAACAAGACCATTTCTTAGAAAACATATATAACATATATTTAATAATCTTACATTTCTATAAGAATTTGCATGTAATACTTGTCCATACAGTACTGTCTGAAGCCTTTGTGATATATCTATTATTCATCCCAATTAAGGATGAAGAAACTAAGTTACTTCAACAAAATCATCCCACTGATAAATGATAAGTGGTAGTTGCTGCAGTCGTCTCTGACTTTTTGCAACCCCATGGATTATAGCCCACCAGGTTCCTCTGTCCATGGAATTCTCCAGACAAGGATACTGGAGTGAGTAGCTGTTCCTTTCTCCAAGGGATTTTCCCTACCCAGGGATCAAACCCAGGTCTCCTACATTGCAGGCAGATTCTTTACCATCTGAGCCACCAGGGGAGGTTCTGTCTTAAATGCAGTTCTTCTGAGTTTAAGGCCATGGCCTTTTCCAGCTGCACTGAGAGCTGCCTCCCACTTAATCCCTGCATGGCTGTAAAAGAAGCCAACCAAGTATTAAAATATAGTAACTTCAGCATTTATGCTCCAGAGGCTTGTAGGAGCAACCCAGTATATCATTATTTTTCATTTAATCAAGTTTTTTTAATGACAAATTTTGACTGCAAACTCTTTCCATAGTGAAGAGTTCAAATTAAAATGTCACTTTTGATTCAGTGAAGATACTTTACTTTCAAAATATTTAAGGAAAATATTTTCATTAAAACCAGGATGATTGGATGTTAGGGGATATAAATAGCATAACAAGTTCCACCATTTAGTAAAAAGACTTCAGGCCTCATTAGACAAATCCTGAAACTTTGCAACAAAGGAAAAAATTCATCTCATTAAAAATATACACATGCATGTATAATTTATTTACCTAAATATTTAAAACATATGCAATAAGTTCAAGATCTGGATACTTTAGTTTGTCAATGTCCATGACAAACAATCCAATCTGCTGACAAGCAGTCTCCAACAATTATTAAAAATGACAGCATCTATTAGACTTCTGTGCACTAGTAGCTGTCTCACTGATGAATTGCTACACATACTGCTAAGTCTCATTTCTTTCCATATATACATATTAACTCCTCTGTAGTTCTTTTTTTAAGTAGGAGACAGATGTAGACTTTTGAGGTTCATTTTAGTCTAAATTGACACTCTTCAGACAAAACAAAATCTTTCATTATTCAAAAAAAAAAAAAAAACCACCACAATTTTTAATACCCTCAGCATCCTACACCAAAATGGTGGATCATATCACAAATAATTTCATTAGAGTCAGGCCTTATGGGCAGTTTTCATTTAAATTTAAAACTTCACCCATAACTGGGTAGAGATCTATTCAACCATGGTGCAAAGATCACCACTGTCTTAAGAGGAGAGGCTTTTGCATAAATTCCATTTCACCTCCTTTTCTTTCTCTCTTCCAGGATCTAGAATGATCCCACCCAATCTTTTTCTCTCTCAGCAGCATCACCATTTGCCTTCACATTTCTCTGCAATGTTCAATAAGGATAAGGAAAGGGCTTCTTTAGTTCTTCCTACTCTGAGGATTTCTAAGTACTCTTCTGCAACCCATGGAAATGAAATCAAAGCAGAAGCTGTAGTTCATTCTGCTGTCCTAGCATTGCACTACCTACCCTGTTCTCTCCCACTTGTCCTGTTAGCCTTCATCTTTATTTTTCTGTCTCTTACCACTAAGTCTCCTTGAGATTTCTCCAACATGATAAAGGATGTCTCCCAACGAGGTCTTTCTCATTGGAAGGGTGATAATCCACACCCTGGATTATCACAATCTCTGCTGCTTGCTTTGTTTTACTATGCAGACCACAGCAAGACCCTTCCTTAGAAATGCACATGGCTTATTAAGGGTTTTATACATACAAGGCTTAAAAGTGGTATCTTTGCATGTATAAAGTCATTCAAAAAGCACAATAAAACTATTTTAACTGATTTGATCCCATTGCCAAAATACTTAAAAACAAGTCATCTACTAAATTTAACCAGAATGCTTTGAAAGTGAAATTGAAAGTCTCTCAGCCGTGTCTGACTCTTTGTGATCCCATGAACTGTACAGTCCATGGAATTCTCCAGGCCAGAATACTGGAGTGGGTAGCCTTTCCCTTCTCCAGGGGATCTTCCTAACCCAGGGATCGAACCCAGGTCTCCCGCATTGTGGGCGGATTCTTTACCAGCTGAGCCACAAGGGAAGCTTTAACCATTGTATTTAGACATGGCAAATCATGATTGGACAGATCCTCTAGAAACTGAAGCAAAGAGGGTTTGGTAAGGTTGAATTACACAAGGGTTCTCTTAGTCAATCCAAAATTCAAGTAATAATTATTTATAGAGACCTTAGATTCCAGTACTATTTGAAATTCACCAAATATTCCACCAGAAATATAAGACAAGTTAAAGGAGAATTCAGGAGAAGCATACATAAAGAATTTAGAGAACAAAAACACAAAACAGTGTATAATTAAAAGGCAATCACCAAGGTAAAAGCAGAGATACTAAAGAAATTTTTATAAGTGAAATACTAGACAAGGATGGTTTGGATGAGGATATGGGACTCAAAATGAACCATGTGGATTAAAAAAAAAAAGTTTCAGGAAAGGGCATGAGAAAGGACACAAAGTTGAAACTAATAACCATGTAAGGGACTAGAACTAAACATTATAAGAAGTAGATGACTTTCTCGTGTATCTGTTTCAAACAGTCTCACATGGGGAAACTCAAAGTAGTCATAAATCTTCCCTTCCAAGAGCTAAAGTCTAACTCTCCACCGCCTGGATCAGAGTTGTCACTATGGCTTTCTCTGGCCAGCAGAACCTTAGCAAGCATGCCACAGCAGAGAAATGAGTGAGAAACACTTGCATCTTGGAGCCTGCCTTTTATTATACTGGTATCCTCAGACCATCATGGATGAAAAAGAACCCAAGCTAGCCTCTTGTAGGATGAAAGATGAAAAGACCCCAAGAAGTGAGGTGACACAGATAACAATCAGACAGCTCCAGGCAAAAGCCTGCCAACTACCAAGGATACAGTGAGGCCTAGCAGCCTGCCAGCTCACCATGGACACATGAGTAAGATCAGTGCAGCCAGCCCAGTGCACCTTGCCAATCCATGGAAGTCACACACACACTCTCTTGAGTGTTTGTGTCTTCCTTCAAAATTACTATCTTCCAATTAATCACCTCCAAACTGATGACCCAGCTTTCAGCTTTTCCGTCCAAGCTACCTTAATCACTGCTGTCAGATTAACTTTTCAAAAGAGCTCATCTTTGCTCCTCTCATTCTTCTGATCCCAGGTTTCTAATAAGCATTCATTCATTCAATACATTTATTGATCACCTGCTAGGTCCTGGCCACTAATCTAGATGTAGGAAATACAGTTTTTAAAACATTGTACAAAATCTCTGTTCCACAAGATTAACATTTCAGCTCATCAGTTTCTATAGTAAAGCATCTCCAGTTACTCCACATAAGATCACTGGGGGCGATTAATAATGATCTACTGAACATAAACAACAGAATGACAAACCACACATTGTTTACACGGTTATCCATAAGGGGAAGAAGTATATAGGCTGGTGTAGTTTTGTTGTTGTTGTTTAGCTGCTAAGTCATGCCCGAATCTTTTGTGACCCCATGGGCTATAGCCTTCAAGGCTCCTATGTCCATGGGATTTTCCAGGCAAGAGTACTACAGTGGACTGGTGGGACAGGCTAAATTACTTTGACAGTAACTTGATTTGTAAATTTAACATGGGAAACATGTAAATATCCTACACAATTATAAAAGAAAATTAAACTTATAAATTAGCCTCTTTAAGTGAAAATAAAATGAGCTTTAATAGAAAACCAATTGCTGGTGCAATCAAATAGATAAACTGACTGTGGGCTTCCCGGTAGCTCAGTGGTAAAGAATCCGCCTGCAATGCAAGAGACACAGGAGACACGGGTTCAATCCCTAGGTCAGGAAGATCCCCTGGAGGAGGAAATGGCAACCCACTCCAGTATTCTTGTCTGGAGAATCCCATGGACAGATGAACCTGGCGGGCTACAGTCCATGGGGTCACAAAGAGTTGGACATGACTGAAGTGACTGAGCATGCATGCAAACTGACTGTAACTCCTAGTGGCATGAAAGTGAAAGTGAAGTCACTCAGTTATGTCCGACTCTTTGCGATCCCATGAACTGTAACCTATCAGGCTCCTCTGTCCATGGGATTTTCCAGGCAATAGTACTGGAGTGGATTGCCATTTCCTTCTCCAGCGGATCTTCCCGACCCAGGGATCGAACCCAGGTCTCCCACATTGTAGACAGACGCTTTACTGTCTGAGCCACCGGAGAAGTAAAAAGATAACAAAGGTTCCACTAATAATATTATTAGAAAA
Organism: Capricornis sumatraensis; assembly: GCF_032405125.1. Classification (NCBI taxonomy): domain Eukaryota; kingdom Metazoa; phylum Chordata; class Mammalia; order Artiodactyla; family Bovidae; genus Capricornis; species Capricornis sumatraensis. The sequence continues at coordinate 34,493,515 of NC_091086.1, forward strand.
GATGTGTTTGTTGTTAATCTGAAACTTTTGTGTGATCACTACAAGTCAAAGCAAATTGCTTATTATAAAATATTCTTCTAACACTCCTCATATCATTGAAAACTGGGATTGGGGAGAGACTTAGGGAAAAATCATACTGACATAAAACAAACCCTGTGGTGCTGAGTTTGAACGGAATGTATCTATAGATCTTTGAGGTGAGAGTATCTTAGAAAATAAAATCTTCTCTGGCATTTTCCATTTAAAAGGCTTAGAAATATAGCCTAATAGCAGTGCAAACCACTAGTATCCAGCATGTAATCTTAAAATGTGGTTTCACAATGAAAGATATCAAAGCTTGACCTCAGGTTTGGGACAGGAAGTGTCTAGATGATCCTGATACATTCTGTCATACTAGAAAGTAAATAATGTTTTAAAAACTGTTAAGGTCATGTCAGAAGAACTCTGGAGCCAAACTGAAGAAGTTTGTGAAGAAGTCCCCACCAGGCAAAGAAAGAATTGAGTATCAGTAACAGTAACATTGCAATGGACTGGAATATGCCAAACATGATTAAATTCACAGTAATACTAAATAAACTAACTAAATAATTGAATTTACTGTACGATGCTAACAAACAAATTCATTATTTTTCAAACTGGTAAATAAGGAAAAGAATCATGCATCCTGCTTTTCCTGTCTAGACTGTACCACTTTTTAAGCAACTAGCAGATGAAAGAAAATGTCTCTTTATAGAAGCATTTCAACAAGTTAATGAGAGATGATAGAATATCATCATTTTGAAATTTCTGTTAAATTAAGGGATCAAGGCATTGCTCATCAGTGGTTGCTAACATATTAATAAGAGAAGCAAACAGATATTAAGCAGTCATAATGAAAGAACACATCATTACTTAGATATTGGTCTTGAAAAAAAAAAACTGGAACAGAAATCTTTTAAAACCTCTGGATCCAACTATAAATAACGAGAAAATATGTTAAATATGTTTCATATGCTAGTATGCAGAAACGGTATAGACCTAACAGAAGCAGAAGATATGAAGAAGAGGTGGCAAGAGTACATAGAACTATACAAAAAAGATCTTCATGACCCAGATAACCAGGGTGGTGTGATTACTCACCTAGAGCCAGATATCTTGGAATGTGAAGTCAAGTGGGCCTTAGGAAGCATCACTACAAACAAAGCTGGTGGAGGGGATGGAATTACAGCTGAGCTATTTCAAATCCTAAACGATGATGCTGCGAAAGTGCTGCACTCAATATGCCAGCAAATTTGGGAAACTCAGAAGTGGCCACAGGACTGGAAAAGGTCAGTTTTCATTCCAAGCCCAAAGAAAGGCAATGCCAAAGAATGTAATTTGAATTACTGCACGACTGTACTCATCTCACACATTAGCAAAGTGATGCTCAACAATCTCCAAGTCAGGCTTCAATAGTATAGGAACCAAGAACTTCCAGATGGTCAAGCTGGATTTAGAAAAGGCAGAGAAACCAGAGATCAAATTGCTGACATCTGCTGAATCATAGAGAAAGTAAGAAAATTCCTGAAAAACATTAATTTCTGCTTCATTGACTATGTCAAAGCATTTGACTGTGTGGATCACAAAAAAGTATGGAAAATTCTTAAAGAGATGTGAATATCAGATCACCTGACCTGCCTCCTGAGAAATCTGTATGTAGGTCAATAAGCAACAGTTAGAACCAGACTCAACATTCAAAAAACAAAGTTCATGGCATCTGGTCCCATGACTTCCTGGCAAATAGATGGAGAAACAATGGAAACAGCGAGAGACTTTATTTTCTTGGGCTCCAACATCACTGCAGATGGTGACTGCAGCCATAAAATTAAAAGACCCTTGCTCCTTGGAAGAAAAGCTATGACAAACCTAGACAGCATATTAAAATCAGAGACATTACTTTACCAACAAAGGTCCTTATAGTCCAAGCTCTGGTTTTTCCAGTAGTCATATATGGATGTGAAAGTTGGAGCATAAAGAAAGTTGGGTGCCAAAGAACTGATGCTTTTGAATTGTGGTGATGGAGAAGACTCTTGAGAGTAACTTGGACTGCAAGAGGATCAAACCAGTCAATCCTAAAGGAAATATGTCCTAAATGGTCAATGGAAGGACTAATGCTAAAGCTACAGCTCCAATACTTTGGCCACTTGATGTGAAAAACTGACTCAGTAGAAAAGACATTTATGCTGGGAAAGAAAAGATTGAAGGCAGGAGGAGATGGGGATGACAGAGGATGAGATGGTTGGATGGCATCACTGACTCCATCACCGACTCTATGGACATGAGTTTGAGCAAACTCTGGGAGTTGGTGATGGACAGGGAAGCCTGGCATGTTGCAGTCCATGGGGTTGCAGAGTCAGATATGACTAAGTGACTGAACTGATGCTAAATGATACCATAGGAAAGAAACCGGCAAAATGCAGAGTAAAGAAAATTTTGAAGAACAATCTAGTTTTTTGAACAGAGAGAGAGAGAAATGAAGAGGGGATATTATATATTTAAAGAGATATCCCAGCCCACATTATTGTGTTGTTGTTGTTCAGTCACTAAGTCATTTCTGACTCTTGGAGACCCAGAGCAGCATACCAGGCTTCCCTGTCCTTCACAATCTCCCAGCATTTGCTCAGAGTCATGTCCATTGAGTCAGTGATGCTATCTAACCATCAAAATTCTAATTCAAACAATCTGTGGAAAACTGTACACAAACATTCACACTGATGAAACAGTAACCAATTAAAACACAACTGGGTATTTCATGATATTATGAAAGTACAGTATCATTGTATGTCCTTATTTAGCAATACAAACTGAAATGTTGCAGGTTCCCTGGAAGCTCAGCAGTAAAGAGTCTGCCTGCTAATGCAGGAAACACAGGAGATGTGGGTTTGATCTCGGGAAGATCCCCTGGAGGAGGGTATGGGAGCCCACTCCAATGTTCTTGCCTGGAGAATCCCATGGACAGAGGAACATAGGGTCACAAAGAGTCAGACATGACTGAAGCGACTGAGCACACACGCACTGAAATGTTATGGATGAAATTTTATAATGTCCAAGATCTGCCTCAAAACAATAGAGAAGATGGGGAGCAGTAGGGGTACAAGTGAAATGAGACTGGGTGGAGGAGAGTTTACAATTGTAGAAGTTGGGTGATGGGGTGGGTGCAGAGGTGTTCACTATCCTGCACTGCCTACTTTTATACATATTTAAATCTTCCCATAACAAAAAGCAAAATGCATATATGCATTGATACAAAGGCCCCAATCTCAGAAATTCAGATGTAATTGGCCTGGGGCTCAGGTAGGAGAGGGAGAGAGAGAAGGAAAAGAGGAAGCAGAAATAAAGAGGGAGGAGAAGAAGAAGCAGGAGGAAGAATAGAAGAGGAAGAAGAAAGAAAATTCTAGAAAGAAGAAAGGAATGAAGATAGGGAGGAAGGGAAAGAGGAAGGAGGAGGGAACTCTCCCCGTGACCCTATTGCAGGAGCATCCTGGGCAAAGAGCTACTTGTCTACCCTTCAGTCATCCCTTTACTTTTTTTAGTCACCCAGCCATGCCTGTTTCTCAGTGGTTCCATCAGAAATTACCGGCAAAGAACCTGCCTGCCAATGCAGGAGATAAGCGATATGGTTCTATCCCTGCTGGCTCAGGAATATCCCCTTGAGGAAGGCATGGCAACCCACTCCAGTATCTGTACCTGGAGAATCCCATGGACAGAGGAGCCTGGCAGGTTACAGTCCATAATGTCACAAAGAGTTGGACATGACTGAAATGACTTAGCACACATGGGTTAAATATGCTGATTCCTGAACCTCGTCTCAGGTTGGGGAGGGGCCTGGGAGCAAGGACATTTCATAAGCTCCACAGGTCACTGGCTGTCACCTTAGGGTGAACTTCTTCTCTGTGCTCATCAGAGCAAGCCTTCTGCTGTTCCCTGCACACGTGGCTCTCAGGCTTCTGGTTCTGAACCTTTGTTTGTTCTGCTCAGCCCTTTCTCCATCTGAAATGCCTTCTCCTTCAGTCAGTTCAGTTCAGTCACTCAGTACTGTCCAACTCTTTATGACCTTATGTAGCACACCAGGCCTCCCTGTCCATCACCAATTCCCAGTGTTTACCCAGACTCATATCCATTGAGACAGTGATGCCATCCAACAATCTCATCCTCTGTCGCCCCTTTCTCCTCCCACCCTCAATCTTTCCCAGCATCAGGGTCTTTTCAAATGAGTCAGTTCTTCATATCAGGTGGCCAAAGTGTTGGAGTTTCAGCTTCAGCATCAGTCCTTCCAATGAACATTCAGGACACATTTCACTTAGGACTGACTGGTTGGATCTTCTTGCAGTCAAAGGGACTCTCAAGAGTCTTCTCCAACACCACAGTTCAAAAGCATCAAGTCTTCATCACTCAGCTTTCTTTATAGTCCAACTCCCACATCCATACATGACTACTGGAAAGATCATAGCTTTGACTAGATGGACCTTTGTATGCAAAGTAGGGTCTCTGTTTTTTCATATGCTGTATAGGTTTGCCAACAAAGGTCCGTCTAGTCAAGACTATGGTTTTTCCAGTGGTCATGTATGGATGTGAGAGGTGGACTGTGAAGAAGGCTGGACACTGAAGAAATGAAGCTTTTGAACTGTGGTGTTGGAGAAGACTCTTGAGAGTCCCTTGGACTGCAAGGAGATCCAACCAGTCCATCCTAAAGGAGACCAGTCCTGGGTGCTCATTGGAAGGACTGATGCTGAAGCTGAAAGTCCAATAATTTGGCCACCTCATGTGAAGAGTTGACTCATTGGGAAAGACCCTGACACTGGGAAGGATTGGGGGCAGGAGGAGAAGGGGACGACAGAGGATGAGATGGCTGGATGGCATCACTGACTCGATGGACATGAGTTTGAGTAAACTCCAGGAGTCGGTGATGGACAGGGTGGCCTGGCGTACTGCGATTCATGGGGTTGCGGAGTCGGACATGACTGAGTGACTGAACTGAACTAGGTTGGTCAGACTTTTCTTCCAACGAGTATACACCTTTTTATTTCATGGCTTCATTCACCAACTGCAGTGATTTTGGAGCCTAAGAAAGTAAAGTCTGACACTCTTTCCACTGTTTCTCCATCTATTTGCCATGAAGTGATGGGACCAGATGCCATGATTTTTGTTTTCTGAATGTTGAGCTTTTAGCCAACTTTTTCATTCTCCTCTTTCACTTTCATCAAGAGGCTTTTTAGTTCTTCTTCACTTTCTGCTATAAGGGTAGTGTCATCTGCACATCTGAGGTTATTGATATTTCTCCCAGCAATCTTGATTGCAGCTTGTGCTTCCTCCAGCCCAGGGTTTCTCATGATGTAATCTGCATAGAAGTTAAATAAGCAGGGTGACAATATACAGCCTTGATGCACTCCTTTTCCTATTTGGAACCAGTCTGTTGTTCCATGTCCAGTTCTAACTGGTGCTTCCTGACCTGCATACAGATTTCTCAAGAGGCAGGTCAAGTGGTCTGTTATTCACATCTCTTTCAGAATTTTCCACAGTTTATTGTGATCCACACAGTCAAAGGCTTTGGCAGAGTCAATAAAGCAGAAGCAGATGTTTTTCTGGAACACTCTTGCTTTTTCCATAATCCAGCAGATGTTGGCAATTTGACCTCTGGTTCCTCTGCCTTTTCTAAAGCCAGCTTGAACATCTGGAAGTTCATGGATCACGTATTGTTGAAGTCTTGGTTTGGAGAATTTTGAGCATTACTTTACTAGCATGTGAAATGAGTGCAATTGTGTGGTAGTTTGAGCATTCTTTAGCATTGCCTTTCTTTGGGATTGTAATGGAAACTGACCTTTTCCCGTCCTGTGGCCACTGCTGAGTTTTTCAAATTTGCTGGCATGTTGAGTGCAGCACTTTGACAGCATCATCTTTTAGGACTTGAAATAGCTCAACTGGAATTCTACCACCTCCACTAGCTTTTTATGTAGTGATGCTTCCAAAGGCCCACCTGACTTCACATTCCAGGATGTCAGGCTCTAGGTGAGTGAGCACACCATCATGATTATCTGGGTCATGAAGATCTTTTTTGTACAGTTCTGTGTATTCTTACCACCTCTTCTTAATACCTTCTTAATACCTTCTGCTTCTGTTAGGTCCATACAATTTCTGTCCTTTATTGAGCCCATCTGTGCATGAAATGTTTCCTTGGTATTTCTAATTTTCTTGAAGAGGTCTCTAGTCTTTCCCATTCTATTGTTTTATTGCCTTCTCCTCATCTTCATCCAAATCCTTCCTACTCTGAGAAGTGAAGTTGCTCAGTCATGTGTGACTCTTTGCAATCTCATTGACTGCACCCTACCAAGCTCCTCTGTCTGTGGCATTTTCCAGGCAAGAGTACTGGAGTGGGTTGCCATTTTTTTCTCCAAGGGATCTTTCCGACCCAGGGATCAAACCCAGGTCTCCCACATTGCAGGCAGACATTTTACTCTGAGCCACCAGGGAAGCCCCTACTCTATAGCCCGTTTCAACCCCAACCCTAACCCTATAACTCAGTTCAAAAATCACCCATCCATGAAGGCTAGTCCCTTCAGCTGAAGTGATCCCTTCCTCTTTTGAAGTCAATTTTTCCCCACTACACAGGTTTGCATCAGTTTATATACCCCTACTCAATAATAAGCTGCTTTGCATCAAAGGGCCATTTTTAAAACATACTCTTGTAATCTCATTGAACTTAGACATTGTTTTTGAGTTCAATAAATGTATATGAAATCAGTGAAGCAATGAAAGCATAATGGCTGATGGTGGCCAGAATACTTATCTATACACTCTCTTCTCTTAAGGACTAGTTAGCATCCCCATTCTACCCTCAATATACAAAGAAGCACCTCTCGAGGAAAGGTGGTACTAGCAGGAAGGCAATTCAAGATAAATGACTATCAGCATCTCTCTAGAATCAGCTATAAAAGCTTGATGGTGGTTTAGTCGCTGAGTGATGTCCAACTCATAAGACCCCTCAGACTATAGCCTGCCAGTCTCTGTCCATGGAATTTTCCAGGCAAGAATACTAGAGTACGTTGCCGTTTTCTCCTTCAGGGGATCTTCCTGACCCAAGGACCAAACTTGGGTCTCCTGCATTGCAGGCGGTTTCCCGCATTGCAGGTGGATTCTTTACCTACTGGACCACCAAGGAAGCTCATAAAATCTTGACTACTTCTTAAATCAAAATTCCATGCTTATCATTTTTACCAACTAAAGAAACTGGTTTAAAGAAAAATATTTCAAAGACTATTTCGTATATGGTAACTGTGTCCAAATATCCTGATGCCCTGTTTTATAAAAACGTAAGTAAATATGCCTTTCTGTTAAATGTGCTTCAATTTTAGGAGACTGCTAAAGAAAAGGGATATGGATTTGTAAAGACCTCTACTTCAGATTCTCAAAGGAAAGAAAAGAAAAAGTCTAAAACTCTGACTGGGAGAGTTATCATTATAAATTAATGCCTGGCACTCACTGAGTGCCTGCCATGCTCAGCAGTTTATCTGATTTTTTCTCACTAAGTCTTCTCTCAGTTAGGATTATCCATGGTTTGTCAAGAAGAACAGTGAGATCTGGAGAGTTTGAGTAACTGCCTGTGGTCACCCAACCGGCAAAAGTGGAATTCAAGGCCCCATACACCTGATTCTTTCTTCCTACAGATCTCAGCTTTCTTAAAACTCTGCTGACTGTTGAGAGTAAAATGACAAATGCTGGGGAAAGGGATGAGGAAGAGGAGGAAGAGTGGACTAGGGAATGAGAGAGGAGATGAACGAACAGAGGGCGTTAGTGTTAGTGTTCAGTTACGCAGTCGTGTCCGACTCTTTGCTATCCCATGGAACTGCAGCACGCCAGGCTCCTCTGTTCATGGAATTTTCCAGGCAAGAATACTGGAGCAGGTTGCGATTCCTTTCTCCAGGGGATCTTTCTGACCCAGGGATTGAACTTGCATCTCCTGCATTGGCAGGTGGATTCTTTACCACGGAGCCACCTGGGAAGCCCACTGAGGGTTTTGCTGTGAGACAAATCTTGGTTTATATCTGTACTGAACTCCTCCGATCTTCAGCTTCCTTCTCAGTAACAATATGGACCATCTGGAGCTGCTGTGAGGAGTGTTTAAGATGGTGCATATGAGGATTCTGACTCTATAAATGGAAAGTGTTGGTTAAAACAGCCAGTATGGTCAACTTTGGTCTTGTCATGAATAGAGTGTGCTTGTAAATCTCTCCTCACTAGACGATCAACTAATTCAGTAAAATGAACTGAATGATATTTCATCCTTCACAGATTCTACTGAAATCACATTATATCACCTAATTAGTTTTTTGTCAAAAATATCTTAAAGCATTATATATATAAAATATTATATTATACACTTTATATATATTATATATATTTATATTATATAAATATATTATTACAGTACATAAATATATTACATGCTCTTGCATGCTTTTTATATATAAATATATATAAAGCATCACCCTCTTTTAACCCCAAACTCATAGGCTGAACTGCTCTTAGCAACCTCATTCCACATGATCTGTCATTTAGGCAGAAGGCTCCACTCTGTGCCCAAGTCTTGCCCAAGAGGATGAGGCCCGGAAGAGTCAGTTCAGTACACACACAGTACACACGGTACACAGTACACCTGTCAGGGTCAGCCTCTCTAGGAATCCTTCTGCAGCCTCCTTTGCTTCACCCAGGGATAATGATGATCATTATTTCCCTCGAGTAATCCTTTCTAGCAGCTCAGACCTGGCAGAAGGGAATGGTTCCTGGAGGGACACTCCACTTGCCATTCCTCTTTCATCTGTTTTTTCCTCCCTAATTTGAATGGTTTTACCCTAAACTAAGGAGTAAGTGCCTACTTCTTAGGAGTCCAAGAAAAAAAAATTCTTTGCTAAATCCTCGTGTATCATCTGTGTGTGTGTATGTGTGTGCGTGTGTATGCATGTCCTCAGTTGCATCTGACACACAGGCACCTTGGTTCATGGAATTTCCCAGGCAGGTATACTGGGGTGGGTTGCCATTTCCAAGCCAGGGGATCTTCCCGATCCAGGGATTGAACCCAGATCTGCGTCGCCTGCACTGGCAGGCAAATTCTTTACCACTGCGCCACCTGGGAAGTCCCACCACTTGTTTAGGAGGTACTTATTAGGTTTAACAGAGTGGTCTGAGTCCATGGTTAAATTCTGAGGTGATTTGATCCTTAGAGATGCAAACTCCTCTGCCTTTAAATCAGTGTGGACTTTGAGTAATTGAGTCAACAGAGATGCTGAGAGAGTCCACAATTGCTGATGATTTATCATTTTGTTTACCAATTATAGCCACAGACATTATTTATAGAAAATTATTTACAATTTCTACATTGTTTGTGAGAAACATAAATTACTAACAAAAATAAATTTGTAATTTGTGGATTTTTGTGCACAATCTTCAGTCTTCGAAATAAAATGTTCCACTAGCACCTTCCTGTACCTGAATTGAAGAAAAAACTAATAAAACTGAGTATTTATTTATAACTTAGAAATAACTTTGCAGGTATGTTGACAATGATTCAGATACCAATACAAGCATACCTATTTTTTCTGGCAAATAGTGTAGTTCTCCAACTCCAGGATGGCTGAAAATCTCTTGCTCTCTGGGGGAATCTTTCACAAACTAATGTATGAAGATATTTTATTCTCCCTTTATTCACAGAGAGCTAGGTTTGGAGAGCTGACCCTTTAAATGTATACAACATTTTTTAAAAACTTGAGCCCATTTATGTTTTTCTTAAAGATATGCTCTGATGTTCACACTTTTAATAATATGGCTATTTTATACATATATACAGAAAATATGAGACATAAATACGATACTAAAAGTAGAGTCTTCTTGTTATGGAACCAGCACTAAAACAGGATTTTTATTGTTAAAATGTTCCTGAAAGCACTCTGCATTTATGAGATTACGCTACTGTGAGGTCTGCTTTATCTATTCCTGAAATTATTTTGTCAGTCTCTTTAACTATCTAAGTATCTTTTACAGTTAGAATTAGAAACCCAAACCTATCGTTAGGATTCTTATAAATCCTCTGTAGAAAATCTGTTTACCAATGAAAAGAAACAATAATTCTTAAGCAGAGGATGTCCTACCACCGGAAATGATGTAGAAATAATGTAAATTACACACAGTTCCAAAATGTACATTTTCTCTCTTAGAAGGATAGAGAGGAAAACAATTCTAACTCAATATGCAGGGGAAACTTGGTCATGCGCCCAATACGCTGGCTTAAGCTTTCTTCAGTGCTCCTGTACTGTTCTTCACTGGCTGCTGAGTAACATTAGCATAATCCTGAATTATTAAGAAAATTAGAGGTCAGATTTGCTTTAGGAGAATTCAACCTAGCTGAATCAGGCCTGAGAGGGCGGTAGCATTCCAGATGTGAGGCCAGTGGTAGGTGTAAAGTGCACCCCATGTAGAGAATGTGCACAGTAAGGAAAAAGACAAATTACCCAGAGCTATTACTGTCATTAGTTCCATCAGCCGGGGAAGCCCTCCCACGGCATTTTCAGTGGAGTGTGTGGAGCAGGCCTGGGGCTTATCACATCTCGCAGGGGGTCGTCTTCTGCCGGGCATAGTCACATAGCTTGACATCTCAGTTAAAAAAAAAAAAAGTCTGGGCCTTCATTCTCCATGCAGGCTTCTGTTTCTCAGCTCCACAACCAGTAGCTCAAATAAAGGGAGCCAGCCCAGTGAAGGCGCAATCATTTATCTGATGGCAGAATTGCTAGCCTACACCGAGGTGCACACTATTCTTTCACACAATCAGATTTCAGCCAAGGAAATAAGCCTGTGCCACTGCATTGTACCAGAAGCTCCTCTGGGGCTTGTTTCATTAACCTCTTGAATATTTTGCCATAATTAAAAGGTTAGGAGTCTATGCCAAAAGAAAGGTGATGAAATAATTAAGCACACACAATAAATGTTAAATGGACTCCTGCATTAAGACTGTGTAATGGTCACCAATGAAAATGGCTTAAAGAACCACTGATGTAATAGAGCCATTTTCCCAGGGTATTTTTGATTCTGGAAGCACACATAACACTTACTATGGGATATTGAGCAGAAAGGGTAGAAAGCAATGCATATAAATATATATATATGATATTGATATAATCTGATATTCACTTGTACTTTAATATATATGCAGTAAATATAGGTATACATATACATTATAATCATAACTATATGAGAATCTGTTCTTATGGGAAGTTACATGTAAAAAGGGAATGGGTTGTGCTAGGTAGGGTGGTGTAATTTTTTAATATTGCCTTTTAGTCATTTGCTAAAACCCTTTTAATATTGCATATTCTCCTCTGTTAAAGGAAGCCATAGAAGTTTCTGCATACAAGGATTCTCATGAAGGAAAATGTAACTACAGAAAGGAAAACAAGTGTAAAAAATAAAAATAAGAAAAAAATACAAGGGGTCAGCATCTATTTCAATAGGGAACAAAGAAAAAGATGCAAAGAACCAAGTACACTCATTCAAGAGAATAATACTTTTCTCACAGCCTTCAGAATACAATAATCATCCTACATAGCAGGCACACATCAAACTAATCTAACAAGCCATTCCTAGACATGTGGAAACAAGTTCTGAGAAGCTAAGTGACATGTCCAAGGTCAAACACCAAGTGTTCATATCCAAGACTGCTGCCTGATTCTGTCTTTGCTCTACATTGCACATCTGTCTCTCCTCACCATCATCATCATCATTTTATCAAGGGCCAGTCATGACTTTGAAAGAGCCCTCCTTTTCCATTCCTCTCTAGCCCTTAATAAAACAGTACGATTCTCATCTGACTTTAGCAGGTCTGATATTCGCTTGTACTTGAGTTTTGTTGTGAAAATTACATATGCAACTTAACTTAAATATCATTGTGCCTATTTCGGAAATTCTGAGACCTTGGGCAAGTTTTCTTGACTGATCATTACCTTCCTCTTCTGCAGAAAACAAACTTATCTTAACTGTGTGCGGATGAGAAAGGGGAACAATACAAGACTAGCACCTAATCCGGTGCCTGGTACATAGAAGACACTGCTAGATAACAACTATAGTAGAAGAGTGTGGGACTTCCCAGCTGGCTCAAGTGGTAGAGAATCCACCTGCGAATGCAGGAGCTGCAGGAGACTCCAGTTTGATCTCTGGGTTGTGAAGATCCTCTGGAGGCGGAAATGGCAACCCACTCCAGTATTCTTGCCTCTGGAGAATCCCAGGGACAGAGGAACCTAGTGACCTCTGTCCATGGGATGCAAACAGGCAGACACGATTGAAGCAAATGAGCACACACACATAGTAGAATAGTTTAGAAAGACAAATACCCAAAAAGTATCATTTTAGTGACAAGGAAGAAAGGGGGCAAAAAAAAGAAGGAAGAGCCATTTGCTCATCTGCCTCACACTTTGTTCCCAATACCAACTGACTTTTTAAATACATGATTAATTTACTAACAGCAAACGTCAGCCTTGTTAATGACTCAAAGCTCTCCTGTCTTTCTCTTACTCCATATGCATTCATGTTGCCTATAAGAATATGTGCTACAGATCAATAGCTACAGATCGGAATGGAAGCCTTGATTCACTGAGGATAAGGCTTCTAGGCAATGGCACCCCCCTCCAGTACTCTTGCCTGGAAAATCCCATGGATGGAGAACCCTGGTAGGCTGCAGTCCATGGGGTCGCTGAGGGTCAGACATGACTGAGCGACTTCACTTTCCCTTTTCACTTTCATGCATTGGAGAAGAAAATGGCAACCCACTCCAGTGTTCTTTCCTGGAGAATCCCAGGGACGGGGGAGCCTGGTGGGCTGCCGTCTCTGGGGTTGCACAGAGTCAGACACGACTGAAGTGACTTAGCAGCAAGGCTTCTAGGCACAGTTAGAACATGCCTAAACTGCACAGGATGGGTCACAAAAGTTCTCATTCACTGCCTGTGTCACCTAGCCACCCATCTGGCTTATGCACGGCTTGCTATAGAGCTAAATGAATGCCAAAAGGTTTGGGGACTCATGTAGAGAGTCTAACTGTCATGAATTTATTGGCATGTTTCCTTCTGAGAGTTTATTGCATCATGTCAAAACCAAGACATTTATTTAACTCTATAACTTTCTAGACTATGATGCTCATACAGTCTTGCTAAGCAATAGTGAGCAATTCAGAGCTGCCATTCTGAGACAGTGGGCAGTGGGGAAGAAAACAATTCTCATTAACTCTCAAGCATAAAAATAGATTTATCATCATTCATTTTGAAGAAAAATGGTTTTCTCTCTAATCAATTGGTTTCAGAAAGCCACTTTTCTGAAAACGAATGTAGTTTGGATTGCTGAGGCATATTTTTTTCCACAAATAGAAACAACCAAAACTTTTTCTTTGGAAAAAAAGACAACTAATATCAGGTGATATCAAATTAATTTAGTTATAACAGGTAAATTACATTTACATTATTAATAGACTTTTTACATGATGCACACTTTAGAAAGTTCATCAGATGAACACAAATGATATTTCATTCAGAAGAAAACTGAAGATTATTTTGGAAAGTATTTTATATGCCAATTCTGGATTCCACAAGGAAAAGAATAACTAAAACCTTTACAGTTACGGAGGTGTCTTCATTTCATTGTTTGATGCATTTTAACACAATCTCAAAATTAGAGATCGGGGTTGGGGAAGAGATGGGATCTCTCTCATTTTAGGGGAAAACAGTAAGAACTCACCAAGATTTAACATTTTCAAACTGACTAATTCAACTATCCCTACTAAAGTCCTTTGCTCTGTCTTTACACACTTTTCCGTACTATACCTTGTGCATTTACCCATCAGATGAGGTTTCCTATTTCCTCTACATTGGCCCTTATAATCACATCAGCCTTTCTCTTCTTCCTCCATTCATTCCTTCCTTTAACAAAGATTTTGTTTTACCTTCTTGTGTATACTCCAAGTACTGGATTAAAAGTATTTAATCTTTTAAAATTATCTAACTATTAATACATAGTATGTTTTTATGTTAATAGATTTAGACTTTACTTTTCCCTCCAAAGTGTCTATATTTTATGCACATCTGTAGTGGTACATATACACCCTACCATTTCTCAGAGAGTAAAATAAAACTAACAGAAATATATATTCTTGGTAGGCAATCATTCCATGAGAGCCAAATTATGGCAGATATTACCACTGGCTTTCTCTTCCCATGGACACCTCTGTGATGCAAACCAACATACCATCTGATTCTGAGGTGTTTTCAGACTGGCAAAACATCAGCTGGATGATGAGTTATAAGACAAAACATATGAAGGCTTTGCTTCTTGCCAATTGAGTTTCTATGGCCCAAGTATTTTTTTCCTTACTTCAGGTGATTTTCAAACCTGTTGCTTTTTCTCAAAGTCCTTTCAGCTGAGTTTTCAATAGCATGATAATATACAGTCCAAGGAATCCTACTTTCTGATGAAACATCATCTATTCTAGCCCACTTGTCAACAAAACTAAGCAAATTGCTAACCTCTCAAAGAGTTTTACAACATGCCAATATGCCTTTTTCTCTTTTAGGTTTTTGCCTAGGTTCTTATAATTACTGCATAATGACCTCTCCACGCTCACTCTCTTTTGACAGCTTAGTTCTAGCCTCTGGGATTTTAACATCTAATTGGTTTGTCTGCTTAGATTGTGGATACTTGAGTCTTCCTGAACTCAGCAAAGCCAGACGGCCAAAGGAATTAAAAACATTTTAGGTAATTCTGTCCTCCAGCCCTTCTAAAATAGAAGTACCAGGCTCTGGTACTTCTGTCACTCTTCACAGAACTGGTAACTGGACTCAGTGAATACTTTGGTTATCAGAGCAGCCTTATATAGAATCACTGCACTCAATAAATGTCCAATAACAATGGTGAAGAGTTAGATGAACTATATTTAAAATATTTTCCCCTTAATTCCCCTCCTAAATCTGGCTTCCATCTTTGCCTCTTTATGGTATCCAATGATCTCAATTCACCCAAGTTCAAAGGCATTTTCTCTGTCCTTATCTTCCTTGATCTTTCTGATGTATGGGGCACAGCTTTTCATACCTGCCCCTTTGAAGGCTTCTGGCTTCAGTTCCTGAGACACTTCTATTGTCATTTATTTTTCTTCATCACCATCCTGATCTCTTCACTTATTTCTCATGTTGCTTTGTCTTTCTTTTTTCCTTATACCTTTCCAGTCACTTTTCTTCCAAACATATCTCTGATGAATTACTGTTATCCTTGTGTCTTCCTGCTTTTTAAAAAATTCTACAGAGATTCTTTTGTTTTCACTAAGTTATGTAAGCTAATAATTTATAGCTACCTCTCTAACATTGATCCATTTCTTTCTGTACATCAGGGCACATTTAAACTCAAATATACAGTTTCAGTATATAGAATTGATACAGTACATATATTATCTATTTTCTTTTTTTCCAGTGCTCACTATCTCCTCAAATGTCACCTCTTCCGAGAAGTTGTACTTGATCACTCTACCGCAAATTCTGTCTCCCTTTCTAAAATATGCTTGATTTTTCTTCAGAGCATTTATTATTGCCTTCACTGTGGTGTGCATTTATTTGTATGTCATTTGAATGCATCACAAAAATATAAATTTCATGAAAGCTTCATGTTTATCACTATACAGCCAACATGTAAAACAGTACCTAGGATTAATGAGTGAATGACTCAGTAAATAAATACATGATTCATTCAGAATCTGTCATTCAGACTCAGAACTTTAGAACCATCCTTCAATTTCTCACTACCTCAATGCTCTAGTCTATATCCTATTGTATTCAGTTCAGTTCAGTTCACTTCAGTCGCTCAGTCGTGTCCGACTCTTTGTGACCCCATGAATCGCAGCACGTCAGGCCTCCCTGTCCATCACCAACTCCCGGAGTTCACTCAGACTCATGTCCATTGAGTCAGTAATGCCACCCAGCCATCTCATCCTCTGTCGTCCCCTTCTCCTCCTGCCCCCAATCCCTCCCAGCATCAGAATCTGTTTCAATGAGTCAACTCTTCACATGAGGTGGCCAAAGTATTGGAGTTTCAGTATCGTATTAGGGTAAGGCTAGGCTTAAGTAATAAATAGACCTAAAAATAACTTAATGGCTTAAAGAAGATAAAAAATTACTTCTCACTTATAGTTTGAGCTATTTCAAGCTCCACTGGGAAGCTGGGCATGCCAGTCCCTGAAATTATTTAGAACATAAGTTATTTCTATCATGTTGAGCCACCATACCCATAGGGCACGTTCATCATCTGTCCTTTCAAAACTAGACTTCCTTGGGCTCCAGCTAATTGACGGAAAAAGAAAACATGAATGAAGCACATCGCCAAGCCTAAAATAACCTACATTATTTCTGCTTAGATTCTACTGGTAAGGATGTAATCATGTGTCCCCTCCCCCAACACACACCTATAAGGGAACCTGGGATATGAGCCTATTATTCAAGAGCTTATGAAAAGTGAAAAACACATTCTGATGAGACAATTGCCAGCCTGCTCCACATCAGTTAGTTTCTCAGAATATTTTTCAGAATATTTTTCTGTTCTCTTCCTGCCAAATCAAAAAAGTCCATCCCCTGCCTGAACCACTGTGATCCTTGACTTGTTATTTTTCTAGACTTTAGTCTTTCATCTCACAAGCTTATCTCATTCCTAAATCCAAATGACCTTTTCAAATTATAACCGTCATTTTTAATTTGTTGCCTCAAAATGCTGTGGCTAGCAATTCTCACATACATCAAGTCAGAATTATTTGCTATGGATTTCTGTGCTCATCATCTTCCAACTTCACTATAGTGAAGGAGAAATGAGTCCAGCACATACGACATTTGCTAGTCCACACTCATGGGTCTATTTCTCCTAAAGGTTCTAAGAAAGAAGTCTTAAATTTTCAGTTATATAACATCACAATATTTGTTTTCTTCAAGGGCTTGGATCTAAGCAACTTTCAGACTAGTGTTTGATAACGGAATTGAAAAGTCACAAAGTAAAACTGCAATCAAGATTTGCCTTGAAAGCAAACCTGGATCACTAGAACTTAGCCTAGGCAATTAAATTCCCTCAAGCAGTAGTTTCTCTATAATCTTTTTGTAAAAGCACATTTTTAAGGCAAAGGTTCTCACTATGTGATCTGGGGACCTCTTAGAAGGTATCTCTGAAACTTTTTCAGGGGGTCTACGAGGTCAAAAGTCTTTTCATAATAATAACGCTAAGACTTTTTTTTTACCTTGTAACTTTCATTCTCTTATGAGGACATGAACTTTTCCAGAGGCTACAGGATGTATGATATGACCACAGCTGGAATGAGGAAGCAGATATGAGAATTAAACTGTCTTCTTTAAGCTAGATATCTAAAAGGTTTGCAAAAACAGAAAACTATATACCACTCACTAGATTTTTTGCTTTGAAATCTATACTTATTTTTCATTAAAAAGTAATTTATGTGATCCTATGGCATATTATTTCAAGTAATAAGTATTTCAAAATTATCACTTAAAATTTATACAGTAAACAATGACAAATATAACTCACATAAACCAAAACTTTTTGAGATTCTCAATAATTTTAAAGAGCTTAAAGGAGTCCTGAAATCAAAAAGTTTAAGAGTCCCTTATTTAAGGAGATTAGGGACAGTGTTGCTAGTAGTCAATAGAACTCACCAATTTCACCGTTCAGCATCTCCCCTCACTTCCTGGAAGTAAGGAGAGTGGACCTCACTAAAAATATCTATAAAACAGTTTCCATTCTCTGATCTAACTTAGTCCTCACTAAACCCATCGAGGACAAAGTATTGCTTCTTTGATGTTCTGCTCTTACACATATGAGGGAAAGACAAGGGAATTGAGAATTGTGCTGAGAAACAGGTAGAGAGGTCATTACGGAAAACAGGCTCAGCGGCTCTCATGCATAACTAATGACTGTAAAGTGCTTTAAAGATAGAAAAGTGTTGTGTAATGGCAGAAACAACCACTATGCATCTCTTGCTCTAGGAGAAACAGCCTCCTTCCCTGACACTCCCTATAAAGAAGACTTAAAATATTGTTTGTCAGTACAATGATTCTAGAAGAGTTTAACTTGAATATAACCAAAATAACATTCACAATGAACAACGGTCATCATTTATACTCTTTGACCATCATTCAATTCTGTAATGTTACGGATTCTATTCTAACACAGCTACTTGGCTTGGCCCTAGAGAAAACTCTATGCTATGGCCAAAGGCTGCCATAACACACATTACAAATGCATACATTTATCCACAAGAATGATTTCACAGAGTCCATCACCACTACAAAATGAAAAGAAATAAACAAAGCATCACTCAAATTCCAGTAAATAATTCATTAAAAACAAGTTCCTATATGGTGAGTAAGCAGCATTTCTAGGATCAGCTTTGGTCCTAGATCTCAGTGGTAGAGAAGTTATATGACTTCCCTGGCAGGAAAATTTCTAAACTATCAGGTAACTAATTCTAAAAGATGGGGGAAATATTTTCAGGCCTTTAAAAAAAAAAGAGTGTTTGTTTTTAAAGTCAGTTCTAATCTTACCACTTCATATGCTCATTTTCACCTGTAAGATTAATATATTATGTAGGCCCAGATGTGATTGAAATTACTTCTTAGGTCGTTTTGGCCTTGACATACTTGCTATAAAGACATTGCTGGGTGAAATATCTCCAAGCCCTGTTTTGCAAATGACACAAAAGGACATTTTCCATTAACATTAATGAGACCTATGAATCCATTGATGGGATAATAGAGCTAAAAGGTGAATTTTTATTGGTGATATACAATTCTTCATCCAAGTGTTCAACTTCTGGTAAATAGGTAGATATTTGGTCATGCATAAAATGCCAGTGACAAGTATCTTTGAAGTTGCAAAATCTTCAAAGATACAGCATAGTCTTAAAATAGGAAATGTGCTTTGATACAAAAATAAAAGTCTAAGCAATAAGTCTCTAAAGTATTTCCATACATTACTAAAGAAAGTAAATGAATGATTTCAGAATTTACTCTGCATTTTTACTCTCCAAAAAATGATAATCAGTTTCATTCTCCAGAAACTGACAAAAAGTATTCTCTACGTTTAATCATTTTAGACATCTGCATTCATCGTTAATGGAAGAAAATTATTGTATTTTACAAATAAAGTCACTCATTTTGTTTGATGAATTAAATCTTAGATGTTGTTTAGGTTGCCAGTGTACTTTTATTTCAAGTATTTCTTCTTGAGAACTTATATCCCCACAACAAATATTTTTGGACAACTGTTACACAATTTCAAATAACAATCAATTACAGTCTGTGAATTTAACATGAGATTTTAACTATTTGGCCAACAGGCATTCTCTTTTATTGCTTAAAATATACTGTTTCAAAGTAATATATGCTCTCTTTTTTTTTTCTATTTTCTGATCATTTTCTCCCAAAGTCAGATATTCCTTTTACTATGCTAAACCTATTTTTAAAAGAAACCTCCTGCATATAATAAAAACAAATCAATATTTGATCTAATAAGTAATTGTTGACATTTCTAAGACAAAATGTATTTTTAACTAAGTGTGGGCATTTTTTTTTTAACCAAAGGTAAAAAAACTCTAATTGAGACTATATGCAATCTAAATTATCAAAATAACTGCAGACCAGTACCTGCACAAGTAGCATTTTGCTAGTCATGTCTTTAATGCACCTTGAACAACTGTTTACTGTATGATATTACAGAAATGTTGTGAAAAAACAGTTGAAACATTTTGACGAGATTAATTGAAAAGCTATTGGGAAAAAGTAAATTCCTTTATAGCCCCTAAAAGTTCATTCCCACCATATTTTACCTTATCATATTCAGTGGCCTGTCTAGTATTATCTCCATATACCTGCTAAGTTTAACAAGTTTCAAACAACACATTGTATTTGTGACAGTTCAAAATAAACAGCAATTCTTACCCATGAGAAAAAGGAAAGTCAGTGCCTGAGTTACAGTTAAGGATTATTTTCTGGAGAAAGAAAAAAAAAATTCTTTAAAGGTCCCTGTGGAAATTCTTTCATTTCAAGAGAACTTGAGTTTTGTCTTTTTTCATTTGACACTTTGGTGAGACTGGGACCAGGCAGGGAAGAATACCATGTGAACTCATCTACCTCAAAGCTGGAGATGGGGTTGTCTGTATTACCATCACATGAAGCACATAACCAATTTTCCTGACCTCCACTGATGGTTAGTTTTTAAACAGAGGCAGTATTATCTGTTCCATGCCAAGGACACATATACAAGTACAATGTTTGCAAACTAGAATAGTGAGTACCAGATGTAACTAGAAACTCTCTCTTCTTTTTGAAACAAGAGAAAAACCCCACAGGGAAGGACCAAAATTATAATTAACTTAATCGTACTCAATTAATTTGAAATGCAAGCCACGAAATCCTGGATTATAAATCCCCAAGCTGGGTTATTCGTCATTCCGAAAAGGGCAAATTCTTTCCCAATGGTCCCCCGGCTTCCAAGTGGACTGCAGTGTTAGCCGCTCTGTGGTGGAAGCCAGTTGGACGATCAAGGCAGGATTCCACGGTGTGCCCAGTGAAGTGGTCACGAAAACACAAGCAAGTCACGCCACTTTCTGTGCTTGCTGGGAAAAGAAAGGGCGCTCGCCGCTCAGGGACACCCTGTCCAAGATGGTGACGCATCTTTCTTGGTACATGGTGGGGGGGGGGGGAGGGGGAGAAGCTTATTACTGAACTAAATGTTTTTATCGATCGCCCTTGAGTCAGAGCCCACCGACCCCGAAGACCATAAGTGGTGAGAGCGCAAAACTGTCATTTCCAGGCAACAGGAGGAGATGCCAGAGCAGTCCAGGACCCCTCACGCCGAGCTTTCTCCCACAGCCGCTCCACGCCCTCGCTCCCCGGGTTCAGATCCAGATGCGGGCAGCTCTGGGGTCTCGCTGTCCTCGGCCCCGGGCGATGCGGGACCGGGTCGCCACCACGCGCGCGCGGGGGCCCGAGGACACCGAGCGGACCGCGGGGCTGGCGAGCACCCCACCCGGCGTCCGAGGCCCGCCGCCACGCAGAACTGCCTGGCTCGGGGGCCAAGAAAACAAATGACTACTTCGCGGCCCTCCCCGTTAAACAATAAAGCGGGCTGTAAAGCCTCAGGTGCTGTGTTTGTTGTGCCGTCTGCGCCGCGCGGTGGCTCCGGCCGGGGCGAGCCGGGCGCAGTGGCCCGGGGAGCGCCTCTTCGGCTGATTCCAGGGAAAGATAAGGAGCCGCCGAGCCACCAGCTCTGTCTAGACTCGCGACCTCACAAGTCAAGCGCCTTGTTTGGATTAGCCCTCCAGATCTGCCAACCTGATCAACCCCTGAAAGAGAAGGGGCCAGCAACACCCTTTTTTCCTCTCCGGTGCCACGACTGTCCCTACGTTAAGGGATCAAGGGCTGGCTTGCCCGCGGGAGTCACAGGGCTGGTTAGACCGGTGTCGGTGCCGGGTCCCCCCACCCACCCCCGCCCACCACACACAGACACACACTCCCGTTCCTAACACCCAAACCCAACCCGAGTGCAGCCCGGCTCTGCCCTGCTCTCTGGAGGTGAGAAATACACCAGTGGGGAGAACCCCCTAGAAAAACCGGAAAAATAAGTTAAAATTCAATCAAATCCACAAATAACATCGCCTTAAAATGAGCACCAATTTTTGCTCAGTTGTAAGGGAAAGAGGGTCCTAGGCGTGCAGGGGGGCTGAGCAGAATCTCTGCTTGGGGCTGTCCTAAAGTTCAGGTCAAGGTGCCTTTCTTCCCACCTCGTGAAAAGCAATCTTACCCCACAATCTCCCTACCCCCATGCCCCACCCCGCCAAAATCACAGGCGTCCTCTTTTGGGGGGAAAAATGGTTTTCTTTTTAGAACGCTTTGCTTATCATTGCTGAGCGCTTTTGCAGAGGCATAATTATGCAGAAAGACTTGCAAAATAAATTGTAAAAAATTTAAAGGAATCAAGTAGCCTTTAAGTGCGGTTCCTGGGAGAGCCTGGCTTCTCCAATGCAAGAGACTGGGTTCTCTGAGCCAACAGCTTAAGCGCCATAAAAATTAAAGGATGTGATAGCAACAATGCTCCCAGCAAACACTCAGCAGCCTCCCCTCCCGCCCCTCCCCCCTCCTTCACTCCCCGTGAACCAACTTCTCTGTCTACACTTCAGAAGTCTCCGGGAGGTGTGGAGAGATCCTCCATCACGACTTGGGACATTGTAAGCTGTGAAGTTTATGTTTGTGGCGCCTGGGCTCAAACAGCCATTCAGTGGCTTGCTCGGTTATCAAGAAAACAACAATCAGAAAAGATCAGTAAACAGAATCGGCTGCCAGCGCCCTGAATTAACTACTTGCATTTTACTTTAAAAACACCAACTCACACTGTACAAGTTAATTGTTTTTATTTTAAATAGTTAATGAGAATTCAGGATTTGGAGTCATTTTTGAAAGTAACACTTTAAAGACCAAAAAAAAAAAAAATCCTCTCTCCCTTTCTCCCAGTGCCCGCAAAGAAAATTTGACTTGCCATGTTGTGACATAATCTTTAATTGTTGATTAGCAGTGAGGAAGTAAATAGTCTTTAATGAATAGAACCCAAGCATAATTTGGATTATAAATCTCCTTTACAAAAGTGGACTAAACTGAACTTTACAGATAAGAAAAAAAGTACTTTCTGCTCAGATAGTTTACTTGTATTAGGGGTGAGGTTAGACCCAAACTGGCTGTGTTTCATCCAAACTTAGCTCTTCTGGTGGTTTCGACCTAGTTTTACTATTTTCCCCTCTTTTCTGAGAAAAAGGAAAAGGGAAAAATCCACATGGGACTTTTAAAAGAGATTTCAGTAAGACTGGTTTTAAGGATTAAAAATTCAAGGTGCTAGAAAAATATCAAGTAGTTTGAGGTACCTTAAAAAGCACATTGTGTCTTTTAGTCAAAAGGTAAGACAGACCAGAAAGGAAGTCAATAGATGAGTTTAACAACTTGATCAGAGTGAAGAGCAGCAGGCCATCACAAAATCTTGACTTCCACAAAGGTTGTGAATTGGGAAATGGGTACACACATCCACTGGGAATCTCAAATAACCGAAAGTGTTATTTCAACCTAGACAAAAAAAATCTCTTCAAGTATGGTTCTAACTTGAGAGGACCTTCTTTCTAAACGGTAAGAAAACCCAGGTCCATTTGATGCAAGGGAGAGACAGATATAGTAAACTGTAATACAGGATGTTATTGCTCTGAAACAATAGGGAGAAAAAAAATCCAGTCGTTTTGAGTATAGATGTTGATATGGATTCCCCGATTTAAGGAGAGTGTCCTGGATGTTTATTGGTTGCATTCAATTTTAGCTTGCAGAAGCTGGAGGAAATGAGTCATAATGTCCAGAAGGAAGAATTCAGAGTAATAAGGGGAGGGAGGATCAAAGATAATGGCAAACAGGAGGAATTTCATTAGAAGAGCACCACTCAAAACTCAGTCTCCAGAGGTGTGCAGGGAAAAGGAGAGTATGTGCTGAAGATGGTTTGCAAACAAGAAGACATCTCAGCTACACATTTTAGAGAACATGCTGAGGAGTCTAGAAGGGAACACACCTTTCATATGAATAATACAAGAACTGGAACACTATCGACCAGTCAATCCATTCTCAGCCAACAGGCAGCAAATACCTTGAATCTAGCAAGTGAAACAAAATCATTCAACACTTCCCTCACAAATTACTGTACTTAAATTCGAGCTGTGGACTTCAGAATAGACAGATATCTACACAGGAGATACAATAGTATCTCCCCTTATCCCCCACCCCACACACCTAATCTTAGAAATAAATGTCAGTATGAAAATCTATCACAAAGATGTGTGCCTCACTTAAGTACCTCCACTGCATTCAAATCCTAATTCCCCCGTCTCTAAGCCCTAAGGTTTTCAAGTGTCTATTAAAGGCTAGGCCTGGGGAAGAGGATTTAACAGTTTTCAAACCAGGGCCTGGGCAATGGATAACTTTGGGTTCCTGACGCCAGATTTATGTTGTACCTGCCATCCCTGCACATATCCCAGGTATGCCGGTGAGGAAAAATTAAAATCGAAAAGACAGGTGAGTAGAAACAGTGAATGGGAAGCTGAAAAAGTCCGGTTTGGTGCAAGAAACGAGAGGAGTGAGACAGGAAAGAAAAGAAAAAAAAAAAAAAAAAAAGGAGGGGGGGAGCCTTTCTCGATCCCTGTGAGATAAGACATAACTCCTGTTTTTCTCAACAGATGACTACAAACCATTATTACTGCCGGCCAAATTATTACCCCTCTGTCAAGAATTAGACACAACAATCAAAGTAATCAACGGGCATGTCTAATGCACTGTAGCATTTTCAATGCAAAGTTTGTTTTCTCTCTGCCCCCACGTTAGAGCCTGTAATTAACCCGTTATGTAGAACGAGGCCAAACAAAAGCCTAATTGAAGCTCGTTTCCCGACTTGCGGCAGGTTTGGAGCGGGTGAAAGCGACTTGAGAGGTGGGGAGCCGCGGGGCTCTTCCGTCTCCAGCCCGGCCTCTGCCCCAATCGCCAAGGGTCCGTAGGGGCACACGCCACGAGACACACGATGAGAGTACGTTAGCTTTCGTGTTTATTACGAGTTGTCAGATGTTTAAAAAGGCATTACACTCGCGCGTACAAATGCATCCCGTTTCTAAAGAGCCAGGGTATCATGCTGGGGCGGGGGGAGCAGAGCGGACAGGGTGGACCCCCAAATCCTGGCTCTATACCCGCAAACGAACCGAGAAGCCTGCTGATTTCCAGCAAGGCCATTTCTCTGTCCCTGGGTTCTGCCTCTAGCACAGGAGCTGCGGCTCAATGCCAGCGGGAAAGGTGTGAGCGCGCACGTCCACGAAACTCAGACCGCCGACAGGGCGGTGGAGCACGCGACGCGGACCCCTGCCCATAAAAGGCAGTTCCCGACCGAGCCCCCGCAGCGCTTCTCCACCCTAACCCACCACCCTCCTAAGGTTTGGGGGACCGGAGTTGGGGGAGAGAGAAGGGGAGGGGGCGGGTAGGAAACCAGTTGGAAGCGGCGGTGGGAGGGAGAGGCAAGGAAAGACCCACGCTGGCTCGTCTGGGAATTGGTGAGAAAACTCCCCTCTTTTGGCCTGGTCTTCTGCGCAAATAAAGCAGCATTTCTCTATCGGCTGACAGCCTCCACTGGTAAATAATGGTCATACTTCACTGGCTAGGCAGAAAGCCTCTCTTTTAGCGAGAGCTTATACTTGAAATATGGGTCATTTCAATAATCCCAAGCAGGCGACTTTGGTAGAAAGCACTATAAGATAAAAATAGTGACTCGATCAAAATCCTTTTTAAGCAGGACCTTCTTCCTATTTTCGGTGGGGTGGCATGGGATAGGATGGAGGGTAGGGCAAGAAGAGGAGGAAAGAAAGGTGGGGAAAGGACTGAGGATATTTTTTAAAAGCCAATAACATTATCACAGCTGAGAGTTAATAAGCTTCCGACCAGTTTTCCCCAACTATTGAAATGCAAATTTGCAAGCTCCACCTTAACTATTTGCAATAAAATATCACACCTATTGTATGTCAGTTCACCCCATTCACATGCAGTCCTTAATTTCAGACATTTTAATGACTTAACTTGTAAACATATAAAAGAGGGACCCTGGATCATTGCATTTATTTATTTATCTATGCCAAACATTTATTGGTGAAATAGTCCTGAAGATATAATTCTACATATGGCGCTTTCATTTCACAGAATATTAAAAAAAAAAGACAAAACAAATAGAATTAGACATATAATTCAAAGACCACGGTACAACCTTTATCTTTTTCTTTTTTACTTCAGCAAACAAAAAATAATGTCAAATGACATGAAAAGTGGCAAG
Source organism: Capricornis sumatraensis (assembly GCF_032405125.1). Classification (NCBI taxonomy): domain Eukaryota; kingdom Metazoa; phylum Chordata; class Mammalia; order Artiodactyla; family Bovidae; genus Capricornis; species Capricornis sumatraensis. The sequence continues at coordinate 34,519,483 of NC_091086.1, forward strand.
TCTTCCGACAATAAATAATAAATTACTTTATAATTTTTGCAATGCAAGAGCAAACAAAAAAAAAAGTTTCCTTTTTTCCTCTTTATTTCCAGAGAGAGAGAAAACAGTCATTTTAACCAATAACTATACACATCTTTGGGGGAAAAGTTCTTGGACGGACACAAGTCAAACACAATCCCGAGACGCTTGTGGCAAAATAGAGGTAACCTTGTTGCAATGCTTTATAAGTTGGTTTTTAAATCTGAATTCAAAAACCTTTAAAGTCGCTTCAGACTTCTTGATAGAGGATGGATCTCAAAAAAAAGAGGGGGGAGGGGCAAAAGGCAAAAAGAAATCAGCTACAGGACATGCTAGAGACCCAGGATTTCAATTAACCCCTTGTTAAAGTCAACTAAAAACATCGCAAACCAAGCAGCTCCACCTTCTTGAAAGAACTCTTTCAGCCAAAGAGGCCAGTTTCTCTTCCTGCTCATTTGCTGGAGCTCCTGTTTGGCAAGGCAATGACCAATATAGAAACAGCACCATTCAGAATAAGATGGACTAGAAAATCTCTATTTCTGCTTTTCTCTAGATGTGCAGTGAAATGAAAATGCTTTTTTTGAGATCCTTGAATATAAATCCTCTACGTTTCAAAAACGTCTTTTTTTTTTTTTCTTTCAGTATTCCTAAGGTCATTGGATAGCGTTATGTTGGGTTTGGGTTTTGTTTGCTGTTTTAATTCTAGTAAAATCCCATGATTGTCTTCACAGTGTTGCTACCATATCACCTTGTCATTAAAACAGACTTCGTGCATTTCATGGAGCATTCATTTCTCGATTCAGTTTTCATTGACTGGGTCGTTAAATACTTTTGTTTCGGAGTTCAACATTATAATTTCCCACTTTCTCCAACAGGGAAAAAAAAATACGTCTGAATGAATGTTCCTCATGCCTCAATTGGACTGGCTACCATGCTGTTAGGTGTATCTGGGAGCTGAGAGGACATCGACGCCACTTCACTGCCAGTGGAATTAGAGCCCGGTCCTCCTTCTGAAAAATTAACCTGCACAGAAGGTTGAGATATGAATAAAGGAGGCTATGATCATATTCACAAAAGGATTATAAACTCGTCTTGTGTGTGTGTGTAGACAGATAGATATAGAGATATCCGCATATATAATTGAATTTTAACAGGCTTAAAGAAAACCTGTAAGGAAACAAAAAAGAAAAGAAATCCTCTCACTTTCCCATCTTCCAAGAGATCTGTTTTAAATGAAACTGAATTCCCAACATTATGTTGCATTAAATTATTTAAGAACAAATGTGTTTCCCACTGTAAAATGGCATTGCAACTCTACCATGCACGCTGAAAATAAAATTATCCTGCCGGCTACATGTTGCCCTGGGAGCAGGCGAGTTCTCAGTCTCCAGGCATCAAAGCCTCTCTTCTCGAGTTGAAAAATCCATAACATAACGCTTAGATCCTGTGACGGGAGATTCAGAGAAGGCTCCAGAGAACAATGATTAACTCCTCAGAGAGTTCACAGCAGGGGCTTTCTTCCTTCTTGTTGGTCCTGCTGCCTTTTGGCCTCTTTTTCTCTTTCAATCAGGCTCTTCCTTCCGAGAGGAGACCCATATATTATAACGTCACCCACATTATAAATATCTGGCTCCTTCTCTTAAGTCCAAAGTATTCTGTTGCTGTTGTAAACCTTCTTCTCCACTCTGCTCTCAACACTCCCCACCCCCTGCCCCCCTACTCTTTGGCTGCTCTCAGCTGACACTAAAGATTCAGAAGGTGCAAACACTTGGCTGCCCTGAAACCTCCCCTTACCTGCCTTCTATGATCCAAATAACTGGCAAGATTAGCGTGACATTAAAAATCAGCTCTTTTTCCCAATTCCAGGGTCTACCTTTCTTCCTACCTTATTGAACTTTCCCACTGTGACGGTCAAGGGACTTTTCAAATTTGCCTCCTTAAGACTGGCCCATTTGCAAACAGACACCTGGGCCAAACCCTTTTTAATGCACTGCCTGTGGTCCATCACCGAACTGTGGCCACAAAGAAAGAAAATGCCCTCCAGGTAAATGTGAGGGTAAAATACTAACCTCAATTCAAGCTTTATTTTCAAAGAAGGGAACAAGTTTTTATGATGGATCATGTTTTATAGAACAAGATTCTATAGGGCTGTTTATTATTTAAGAAAAAAAAAAAAGCCTTGTGAACATGTCATATCACAAGGACATAACTTAATAATCTTAGTTATCTTTACCCTTAAACCTTTTGTAGGTGAAAGGTGAGTTGATTTTCTCTTCTCTGGATGTGTAAAACATTAATGCTAAGAGAGGCTTTTATATTCTTATCTGATTGATAGAACTCTGGTTACTTTTGCTATACATGCCCCACAGAATATGACTGTGTATGCTATTTGAATTTATACCCTAAAAAAATGTTTAAGCAGTCCAACATTTTAGATTAAGATACAGTCCCAGAAAGGGATATAGTTACAAAAAGCATCGGTCATATCTCTGTATAACTGAACTCTTTATTGATATGTTTGAAAATTCCAACTATGGGTGCCCGCTAACCATTGATAATAAAATTGATTATGTATCACAACACTGATTATTATTATAATCACCTTGATTTAGGGCCTTAACAAGATCATTCTCTAGGAGCTGAGGAAGGAGTCTATTTACTAGCTGCTGATCAAAATGCCAAGGTGATCTCTAATGTCCCTTTTGACTCTGTAAGTTGGAGATGTATGATGCTGCAACCCAGTACACCCCTTCCCACATGTGTCGAGTGAGTTAGGTATCTTGAAGCTAATCCCTAAGAGCAGGCCTGATTGATAAAAAATTCAACATAAATGGTCAAATTACAAAGTCTCATAGAATAGACTCACAAGAGGCCTGTTTTCCTTGCATTCCTTCCTTCCATCAGGCCTCCCTTGGCTCTCCCCAGCCCTAGGGCTAGAGTGGCCCCCTCCATACTCCCAGAATCTTTAATTGTGTGACAGTTTGATCAGAATCTCCTTTCTTTGGAGATTCAGCCTCCCCACTCTGGGAGCTGACACTTACCAGTTGCTGAAAAGCCGGCTGATCGATGTCACTCTGCAAGGCGAAGTCACTGAGTACTTTCCAAGGCGGCTGGTAACTCTGCACCTCCACTGGGTTTGCCTGTAAGCCACCGTCATGTCTCTCCGGACTGGCAGCCACCATGGGAGTTCCTGTCATCCCTTGGATATTCTGTGAATAGGCACCCCCCCAAACCCAACATGTTAATGAGCAAACTCCCTCCCTCCATTGTCTATGCAGGCTAAACAAATATACCCTGGTATTATCTTATCTATATAGTTGCCTTTATTGACTCAGTTAATCTGCTGCACCTATGGATATTAGCCAGGATTCAGTTTAGTTTTATTATGTTTTGTTTTTCTGCTTCTGTGGGCTGAGCTATTAGCTATGCTTGAACCTTAGGAAGTGAAATGCTGTCTGAACTTTCTTCTTTCCCCTTACATTCAGTGGTCATCTCAGTTTCCCCTGTCTGCCTGCCCAAACCACAGCATCTTAGCAGAAAGCTGGAGCAGCATGGGCCTCTCTTCAGCCTCTAGACATGGTGGTTTTCTGGGCAGTTTCAGTGAATCAGACTTTTGGTTAGATTTTCTCCAGGTAATTCTCTAGGAGCCAACCCCCACTTCCAAGCATTTGGGTCTGGCGGCTATTGTGCTGTTATGCACTAACCAACTTCGAAAGTGCCCTGGCCCAGGCTTGGCTGGTCTGCCACATTTAATGACAGCAGGCTTTATGGCATTTAAAAATAGGGCCTAAGCAGTAAAAAGGAAAAGCTTAAAAAAAAAAAAAACAAAAAAACCCCAACTCTTTAACTTAACCAGGAGGCCTGCCTGGTGGGTGCTGTCCTGGCCCAGGGATGCCAGGGGCCTGACATCTCTGGAGACCTGGGCTTGACCTGGGGCAGAGGGTGTCCTATTTTCATGGGTCACCTTGGGGACTTTCCTGGCCTGGGGGCTCTGCAGCAGGCCTCCCACCAAGGGGCACCCAGAGTGACCCTGGATTAAATAGGAAAGCAAGGATTCCTCCCTTCCTCCCCTCGGGTGTCTGAGTAACTGATAACCAGAACTTTGGCAAACCAGCTCAAGGCCTCTCTGCCCACAGTGGGGACGACTGCCCTCCCGATTTGGGATGGGGCAGGGGTGCGAAACCGTAGGGCTCGAGAGCCCACCCATGTGGGCTGGGGGCGGGTGGGCCTCCAACCCGCAGGAGGGGCCTCCTGGAGCAGCTGGGGCCCTGGCGGGAGGGCCGGGGGTGGTGGCCTCTCCCCGGGGTGCGGCTGCGAGTGAGGGGCCGCCAGGGCCAGCTCCTGCTCGGGAGCCGGAGAGAGAGAGCCGGCCCATCTGGGCAGACAGCACGCACGCCTCCTCCGCTTCCCCCTTGAGCCCCCTGCCCGGCCCAGGGCCACTCACAGTTTTATCATTGGGCTGCTGTTGCTGGAGCTGCTTCATCATGATGCTCCGCTTCTTATCCTTGCACCGCTTGTTCTGAAACCAGACCCGGATCACACGGGGGCTGAGGCCGGTCATCTCCACCAGCTGCTCCTTCATGAGCGCGTCGGGCCGCGGGTTGGCGGCGTAGCAGGTCCGCAAGGTGTGCAGCTGCTTCTCGTTCAGCACAGTCCGCACGCGGGTGGTCTTCTCGGGCTGCTTGTGGACGTGGGGCCGCAGGGCCGGCTGCCGGGCGGAGATGGGCTCGGCTGCGGGGCAAGGGGCGCGGTGAGCGCGGGCTGGGCCGCCCGCCTGCCCGCGCCGATCCGGGAAAACGGGACAATGGCCAGCGCTTTGCGACCTCGACAGACAAAGCAGAGGCGGCAGAGGTGGGGGTGCGGGACGCAAAAGGGAGAATGAAATCTCGCTCTCTAATCTTAAGAGGTCAACGCTAAGTAGTCTGGACCCAAGAAAGCGGCCTCCGCCCCTGCTCGAGTCAACACGGCGGAGTTAGCAAAGGGGCGCATCTCTCAGGTTCTGTCTCCCGGCTCACAGCAAGGGTGGCATCGTTCTTCCTAGTTTCTCCTCCCTTCTCGCCTTTCCTAGTACGCAGATGGGGCCCAGGTTCCCCTCCCCCAACTCACAGGCCCTACAAGGGAAGGAAAGGCAGAACACCCAGTGACAACGAGACACACTACCCCCGTGGGATGTCTGCAACTAAGGCAGAGAAGAATTCTGCCGCAGAGCGTTGAACTTCAGTCCCCAGAGGGCAGTTATGCCAAGAGGATAAAGAAATTCGGTATTTCGGCCGTCTCTCCAGCTTCTGATCCTTCGTACTCTACCCGGATCTACTAAATCTACCTAGACGGTTCCCGATGCTATCTGCTCCCCAGAAAAGGAAAACCGAAACTCTTTAGAGCTGCCCGGCCTCTAGAGAAAAGACAGTTGGGGCATGCTCCTGACCCCCTCCCAATACTCTACGTGTTCCACAACAGAGTCCAGGTTGCACTAACAGAAGTTGCCACCACTGGCTTTGCTCCCCTGCAAGCTAAGTCATAACCCCTCCCATCCCCTCGACAGAATTCTGCCAGAAAAGCAGAGCGGGAAGAGCTGTAGATTTTTCACCATCAGGGTTCCGGGCAGATTGATACTTTAAAAAATACACCGGGATAGTTCCATTCAAGATCAGAAGGCAGGTTTGGAAACATTGTCGGCCTTCTTACCTGTGGCCCCCACTCTGGGCCAACCCTGTTCTATTTCTACTCTCCTTCCTGGGCCACGGGCCCTCAGATCTGTGTGTTACAAATCTTGCATTTTTCCGGGACCCCCGGGGTCAGGTCAACACCTATGAGGTCAACTCGGTGTCACGGCAACAGGCCCGAAGATGAAATTCTCACCAAATCAAGTAGAATGAACGGTTTAAAGAGGCAAGCTCCCTTTAAAAGTCAATTACTGCAGATTAGGTTGTTGACAGTTTTAAATGACGGCTCTGTGCGAAGGCTTGCAATTATTAAAACTGTATCTTTTTAGGTCCCCTGTCTCACAAAGGGATGAAGATACACTTTAAAAATATTTTGGAGTGTGGGGCAGTTGGCAAGGAAAAGGAATTGAGGGTCTAACTTGACTCGAGCTTCCTTCATTGGGTTAAAGGAGGAAGCTCCAGGGACCCAGAGCTCCACCCCTTTAATTAGGCAGCCGCAGAGAATACCTGGAGGGAAGCTGAAGCCCGTTGTCAGAAAGCCACGGTTTGGAGGCCAAGGTGAACTGGAAGTACTGTTTGGGCGTGTGTATACATGCATGAACAAGCGGTGTAGATTCGCGGGCACCCACACAGACACACAGACGTGTAGTGTAGGTGTGCCAGGAGAGTCAAGGGAGACACTGAGTGCATGGGACCTGGCCGCAAAAAGAGGGAAGCACTGTGCAAACCGCACCCAGAACGCTCCGTCTAACTGGCAGCTGCAGCGGCCGCCGCGTGGGTCCCAAGATCGCGGCGCTGCGCGGGCCTCGCCTGGCGCCGGCCTCCCCGAGGAGGGCCTCCCTCTGCTCCCAGGAGTACCTGCCATTTGCAGCGGCCGCGCCGGGTGCAAGGGGCTGAGCGGGTCGCCGGCGCCCAGGCTGGCCCTCTCCACCACGTCGTGGTCGGCGCGGCAGAAAAGCCCGTCCTCCCGCAGCGCGAACTCATCCCCGGGGATAAGCTGGCGGCTGCAGGCCACGCAGCGGAAACACTCGATGTGGTACACCTTGGAGCGCGCGCGCATCACGAAGTCGTTTTTGCTGAAGCCGATGCTGCACTTGGCGCATTTGATCCCGTACAACCTGCGCGGGAGTGGGATGGGGAGCGGGCCGGGAAGGGAGGGAAGCAAAGAGAGAGAGGGAGTCACTTCAGGCAGGCGCTGCCCCGGGTCTAGGGTCGCTGGTGACCTCGGCCACACCGCCCTGAGACACTGAAATCAGCATTAGCAGGCAAGTTGGGAACGGGAGGATGGAAACGATTAGATTTCTCTTTTCCCGCTCCGTTTCCCTTGCCTATGAACCTCTGTGTGTCGGTCTGTACCTCTTAGTTGAGAATGCCCAGTCCAAACTGGAGAGAAATGTTTGATGTGTTGGAAGCCTGGGCGGCTGCTCCAGCGACCAGTACCCGGGTGGCTCTTGCTGCTCTTGGCAGGAAGGAATCCCGGGGTGAATTCCGGGAGCCACTGGTCCCACATTTTCACCTTCCTATCCCCCAATTCCTGCTGTTAGAAACGTCTCTAAAACTGCAACCTGTATCCTCCTTTCAAAAGAACATGAGGTTGGGCAATGAGACTGTCACCCCACAGAACGTACACAAATGCACAGGCATTAGAACAAAATGAAACATCTGAGGGTTTCCAGAGTCCTTTCTGCATCAGGAGCCCACTGCTGTTTCCCCAGCTAAAGATTGTTTCCTCAGGCAACAATGTTACCAAAAAGTTTCCTCTCCATTCTTCCTCTTATTATTATTTTAATCTGCTTGGGTTCCTTCCATCAGTCGCTTAAGTATCTACCTCTATTTCTGTCTGTCTGAGAACCGTGACCTGCCAGAAAAATGAAAAGACCCACTTCTAAAGTCTTCCTTGCGGCTCACCTTTCCTTACCAACAGACAATCCTTGCAGGTTTCATCTAGAGGCCCTGCCCTGGCCCCCTCTCCATATATCACTAATAACCAGGGCGGGGGCATTCCTACAAAGAGAGAGAATGGAGGAGAGGCAAAGACCCACACAAAGAGGGGCAGTGGGGGGAACCTCGCTCCCCCAAGGGGAGAAAGGTTTCGGGAAATCTCAACAGTCTGTTCTCTTACAACTACAGGATTTCAAAGGGACACACACAGTTGCACGCAGGCAAGCGCGCGCACACACACACAGTTGAAAGAGTGGAGAAGAAAAGGTAAAAGCAATTGGTTCCTTCCACAAGCATGTATGCAGAATTAGGCACATGCACGTCTGAATACAGCTGAGCAAAACACGACCCCCACAGGAGCAGTGGCCCCCTCTCCAGAATCTGGAGCTCATACACCAATCAAGTAAACAATTGAAAACGGCTCATTTGTCAGAGGTTAGAAGGTAGATTCAAAAGTTTTCCTTCCCTCCGCCTACTCCATGTGAGATCTGCCATTTCATAGGATGAGGACTTTACCTTGCCTGTGACCAAACAATTGGGAAAATCCCTCCCCCTTCCTCCAGCTCCCCACTTCCCCTCTTGGCTCTCATTCTCCTCTCCCATCACCGAAGTATTAATAAACTTTTTCCCCCTGCACTGTTCACCTTTATCTACTAAAATTATGCTCTCCACTTCATGGTTTGAAAATAAGAAAAAATACTGAACACCAAGTGAGCAGGGGAAAAAAAAATCGTTAACTGCATACTTAAATCCTAACTAAACTTTAAGTTCTCAGCTCCATAAACTCTGTAACTTTCAAAGCTAATTACTTGTTAATAGCCACTAGACAATTTATTTTTAAAGATAATATTTTTATTATTCAATGTAATAATGAAGGTGTTATCTCTTCTGTTTTGTGTTTAAAACAATAATATTTTCTTTGGAAATTCTACTTCCTTCCTTAGGCAGAAAATAAAATTTCTGACATATGTATACACAAGTCTGAGAAAATTTGAGATTGGCAATGCATGAAGTTTAGATGCAGAATAAATTGAAAGAAAAAAACTCAGGACGTTCCTTATGTGATTTTATTCTTGTCAGTATGGGCAATTCGCTCATTTTATCAGTTAACCAGATTTTAATGTGAGAAAGGAAGCTGTTCAATTATCTAAATATAGTGATTGTTCATAGACAGATGATGGGCAATTTGATCTGCTCTGTCTAGTTCATCAGCTCAGATAAGATAAGAAGACAGTCAGATGTCACCAAAGGGTTAATATTTAAAAAGATTAAATCTCCGGGTGGTTTTTACAGAGAATATTTGGGTTGGTTTTTAAATTTTCCAAGCAAGGATCCCTTACCCAAAAATAAAGGGCAACACCTCTATTTGCTCTTGCAAAGTACACTTTTAAACATGTCTAGGTCAAACTTTTATTTTACCTATTGCATTGACGTCTTCAGAGAATCTGGAAGTTACTAATAAAATAAAAAGGAAAAACACTGTATGATAGAATAAAATCCAACCTTTTAAAAAAAGTTTAGAAACCCCAACTTATCCATCCTGAATTTTTAAAGTTTGTTTTGGAAAGGGGAGGGTAACAGGAAAATAATTTCAGCATCACAAATTCAAAGAGCAATTAAAGCTTCAAACCACATTATTTATGAAAACCACTACATTGAGTCTCATTTTTTTCCTCTGAAAAGTAAAATGAACTGCACAGTTTAATTTACGTATTACATTTTACAGGAGTAACTTCTTTCTGCACGCTAGTACCCATTAAGGCATACTCTGGCAAAAGACAAAGCCACACAAAATAATAAATAACGAATGGGGAGAGGAAGGGGACTCTCACAAAATGAAGTAAACGGTATAAATGGCGTACCTGATATAATCTCTTTTACAGTAGGTTTTCCCATCTCTAACAAAGCACGTACAGCTCTCGTCCAAATACTGATTACACTCCGCACATTTCAAACATGCCGCATGCCATTCCAAATCCGGAGAAACCCTCAGAATATACTGATCGTGAATTTGATTGCCGCAACCAACACACAGGGAAATCAGACGTTTTTCTGAAATGAAAATAAATACATGATTGACTAACCGTTTACTTCCTACAGAGATAAACACACTTTTAGTGTCGTTCTCTTATAGGGCGTACTCTGGGAATTTTTTTTTTTTTTAAGAGTATTGCACTTTGGGATGGTAATTGAAGTGTGCCATCAAAACCTTGACTCATTTTTAAAAGGAGGTGGAATATATATAAAATGCAGATTTGAATAGTCTGCATTTGCAAGCCTAGCACGCAATCAAACCCGTTCATTTTGTTATTTCTTTTCCCTCCCTCCTCCCTCTTTGCCATAATCATTGGGAAAGATTATGGATAAGTCAAGTCAAAGAAAAGGTTTTGACTAGAAGCGTTAAGTGAACGCAGGGATGTCTATATTTTCCATGAAGCACGCTCTTAAATAGCACATAGGACTGGATATTGTTAGCAAGAGCAGACATCAATACAGTTGTCACTCGTTCTCTTTTGCAAGTCTAATGCTAATTCACATCTCCGGGTATTGTACGTGCTGGCAGATCTTTGCAACAGAATAACCTTCTCGGAGAGCTCCGGAGTCCCAGGGAGAAAATCGCCGCTTAGCACCGGAAGGCTAAGGTTTTGGAGGACACGCAGGCGAATTCAAACACAAGGTACGATCAGTTTCCCGAAGATCGGAACCGACAGCAAGCATGCAGGCGTGGCGGCAACAAGAAAAAGCCACCTTCTCTCTCTCTCTCTCTCCAAGCAATGACTCCAACTCCAAAGAGCCCTTGGCACCCGTGCCTGAGAGAGACCCCCGCACAAGAACAGCACACCGAGCCCCACAAGGTAAAATCGCCTCTTACTTTTTGGTGGATCTCCCATGTCTCCCATATCTGTAACAGGGAGTAATGTCCACAGTGAAATGGTGGTTGTACAGTTGGTGAACAGCCCACAGAGAGGATGCTGGAGCTGTGGCTAAGTGGGAAACAGTGGCCCCTGGGGGTGCCAAGGCTGAGAGAGCCCGCTGCCCGGCTGCGCCGCGCCCTCGCTGATCCGGGAGTCCAATTTAAGCCGGCGGAGTTGGCGGAGCGGAGGCGCTGCGGCGGCGCGGACTCGGCGCGGCTCGGGCACCTCTCTTCCTTATCTCTTACTCAAACTTCTCTGCTCCAACTCAGCTCCATCGCCATTGGTCTGACGCAGCGCGCGGGGACGTCAGGCGAGCGCCGCGCCCATTGGCTGCGGGGCGCGCGGCGCAGCTGTTCTGATTATCATATTTCAGCCTCGCCGCCGCGGTGCGCCACTGACCGCTCGGCAAGCCCGCGGGAGAGGATTAGGGCTCCCGAGGCGACTCGCTCGGGGCTCAGACCGCTCTCCCCCGGTGCTCCGGCGGCCCTGGCTTTTGGTCTCCCGTCTCCTTCTTCCGCCCCGCCTTTCCCCTTGCTCCTAGCCGGCCGCGCCGCCAGCGCCCTCGCCTCCTGTCGCGCTGCTCCTCCGCCCTGCGCTCCTGGGGTCCCCGCAGTCCGGCTGGCCGCGTTGCGCGCGGGGCTCACTTTTCCGCCTCCGGTGGCGAGTGGCTGGTGGGTAGGTGTTCTAGATGACGAGGACCCTTCCGGACTTTAGGAGAAGGGCGACTTGGAGCAGGCCGCTTGGCTCGGTTTGGTCTCGCGCTTTGGCACACAGTTCCGGGCCCGGCCGGCCTTGGTTGCCAGGGCGGGTGAGTTCCCGAGTTGTCTGCGCGTGGAGCGCTGGGAGCTGCCTAGGGGAAGACGCCGGTCCTGGGATGAATGGACCCGGAGGAATTGTTCGCTGCTGCTTCCCCAGTACCCCGTAAACCCCTTAACTCAGATCTCCAGAAACGCGGGGTGGGGGTAAAGGGGCGCTTCTTACCTAAGCGGAGAATCAGGTTGGAAGTGCACAGGTATAACCAAGTTGATTCCGCGGATTTCTCTCTTTCGGACCCGCGGGGTCTGCTTTGCAGTTTAACTCTAGAACTAATCCGAAGCCTAAGTGCAAAGTGGTCTTCCAGTAGTTTAAAGTTTGCAAAGCTATTACGCCTATCCGATTCTTCTCTCTGCCGGTCTCCTGCCTTTTGTTTTTAAGCAACTGTGTGCAGTTAGCTGGTGGTGTGTAGATCATTGTAAGGAGAAGTCTCCACGTCTCTAGAGATTTTAAAAATGCGTCAGTCTAAGGGCCTGGGTAGGGAGGGGTCTAACACAGAAGAACAGTGAAATACCTATTTCATTTCACCGGCTGTGTTTACCTTATCATTTTCTCTCGAGAAACAACCTGGAGAGAAGAATGGTGACTTCAACTCGCCGGTAACCCTCTTGAATAATTTCTTACATGTTCCATGATATCTCACTGTCTCCCCAAAACAAAGTCAGAGGGAGGCCACGAAGAATCCCCCACCCCCCGTCCGCATCTCCAAAAGCTTCTAAACATTGATTCCTTATCTAGTGTGACTGCCAGTTTTATCTGAAAAGGTCCGCAAATGCACGCAGTAGTAGGTTTAATTTCAGTGTCTCATTGCCTTGAGAAAACCCGGTGTTAGGAAACTCCTTTCTTTGTATCATTGGTCAGATCTAGCCCTCGATAGGAGCTGTGAGCCCTCCGCCGGCCTGAGGGGCTCGGTTTACAGCAGTGTGCTCCAGAGCGCAGAGAGAAGCAAAGACGCTGAATTTCCTCGTGATATGGCTGGGGCTTTACCAAGAACATGCTTTTGTTTTCTCTCAAGGAAAATTTCTAACTGGATCTCATCCCTTCTATTTCTATTATAAGTTGTATCAGTGTGGGTGTGTGAAATCGAAAGTTAGATGTTGATTCATTTACCAGGTTGGGGGTGGGGGGCAGGATGTTTCTGTTTTTGGTTTTTGCTCATAGTTTTCTAGTGTCTCCGGTATTATATGCGTGGAGTCTTTTGTCAGGCTGCTTTGGTAAAACTGATGCTGATAATGACAACATGAAGCAAATCGTCCCAGTATATGGGCATGTTTCCTGTACAGATAACCAAGTTGACACTAGTTTAGTTTTGTTTTGTTTTTAAAAGGCACTATATCCCCAGAAAGCAAATAGAGAATTTTAACCAATCATATTCCATCATGTCACCTTTATAACATGGAATTAAACAACGGAAGCTGCCAGAAGCCTGATGACTTATATTTGAGATCCAGAAAGCACCCTCACTATCCATCCTTCTTCAACCATACACACACACACACACACACACACACACACACACACACACTCTAAAAAATTAGTGCTGCTGATGATAGCAAGTCCAAAAAGAAAACCTTGGAGGAAAAGCTTCAGGAACTGGCAATTTCATCATAATGAAGACGAGTGTTTCTCTTTCTTCAGCCCATACTGTTACTGTAAATGAGTAGTATTTTCTTAAGAAGTTCTTAAGCTGTTAGAGGTAAGAAGATCATAGAGAAGATACCCTCTGGCAAAGGGAGCAATCTGAGGAAACCCAGTAGTTATATTGCTCCACGATGGATGTACTCAGGAGGTCTGTGTGTTGCTAATACATTTTGCATTAAAATAAAAGAGGATAGTAGGCATTATTGTTTCCCTTCACCTTGAGATTCAAATTTGGTCACAGATTATTCCCCTGTTTCTTTAAGTGATTTCTATACACATTAATGCATCAAACATTTCTGTAAAAAAAAAATTGTAATGTTTTTATAGAATACATCAAACTGTGATTAGCAATATTTTCCCCCGGTATTTGATCACAGGAGCGACCTCTTGTGTTCAAAGGGGGGATTAGACCCTCTTGTCAAAAATGGACTCAATTTTGACCTTTGATATTCTGTTAGGTCAAAAAATCTACCCTTAAAAATAGTTTTGTGAATCCCGTCTGTAAGCTCCTCTACTGATGAGAAAGAAAAGAAAAATATGAGTACTTAGTTACCATTACCTCCAGGCCACCCCAAATATACTTTAGTGTCCTTGAATATAAAAATGATGCTGAGATTTATTAAGTTCTATGTAAGCCTGTGGCATCGGCCCACATGGGTTTATAGTGCTTTTCCACCTAAAATTCCTAGTGGGCTTTATGCCTGTGTTTTGTGTGTTGTTGCTTTCTCTGCTTTGATTAAAATTTAAACATTCTGCATCAAAAATGCCAAATACAGATTCCTATACAAATATCATGTTCTCAAGATACATTTCAAATATTTAAATAGGTTTTGACTGCCATTGGCAAGTAGCATTACATATTTAGGATTTATTTCCCAACAGCTTCTGGCAGATATAAGTGGATTTTTTATTTTGTTGTTAAAAAGTTTTTTTTTTGGCGGGGGGAGGGAATTATGTACAGTAAGGAAGAAAGCTTTTCCTCACCAACTAACCAAAATTAGGAAGGAAAGGCAACTTTGATCAGCTTTCCCTGAACATATTCCCAGGTAGGTGATGCTGTGCTTAGCTCACACCAAGATCAAGTTTGTGAATAACAATTGGAATGCCAGTTTTCCACAAATAAGGTGTTCTGACAGAAATAATAAAACTGAAGGACTTGTATTTTCTGATATCCACAAGTATGTAATTTGCGGGGTCAAAATGAAACATGGATGTATTTTATTCACCTCAGAAAATGTGGAATGGAATACATATATACTTATCCCACTCACACTTTTTGTTTTTACTTTTCCTGTGTAGTCTAATCATGTAGAATAAAGCTATGCAAACCATCAGTATCTTAAATCACATCCAAGTGTCAGATAAGATATTTGTATTAAGAGAGTCATGATTAACTGTTTATTTTCCAACCAGAAGGCAGTGGGTATGGATATTTAGAGCTACTTTGCCTCTCCCAATTTCTGGTGGTGGCTTAATGATGAATCAAGAGGATCTGCACTCTAATTTCACAGAAAAATGAAAGCGATGTTCTGTTTGTACCATTGGATAGGAAACGATTGTCTCTTCTTTCCTGTCTCCTTTTACTCCCCACCCCCATAATGCTAAGCAATAATAATAATAAAGCTAGTTGTTAACAACAACAACAAAACTTTAGTCTTGATTCTTACTATATTGCCAGACTCCTGCTGTGACTGTGGTCTTGTTGAGTGTCAGTTGCTTTATTAACCAGTTAAAACAGTCTGGGTGGATTAGCACGAATCTTCTTCCGCACGCAGAGCTTCTTAGCCTGAGTTCAGGTAGATGTGCCTGTCACCAGCGGTCCTGCTCTTCTTTCCTGGCAGACGGCAGCCCGGGAGGCCGCGTTCCTGTGCGGTCTGCTGCTCGGTTCCCAGCCAAGATAGAATTCCACGCTGCCGGCAGCGGCGAAGCCACAAACCTCAGATCAGTCTTGAGAATGCGAGGTTCCGCATCTCATTACCGATAGGACCTCGACCAAGCGAGGACAGAAATTTGCCCCCTCCTTTTAAAATTGTTTTTTTGGAAGTATTTACTATAATTTCACAAAAGCGCCGGCCATGTCAGGTGAAACCCTTTCCTTTAAAAAGTTTTTTGTTTTGTTCTTCTTTGAAACCCTATGTGACTAGGAACAGGCAGTTTTTAACAGGACCAGAGTTCTCCCTGGAGCCCAGGTTGGAGCCAATGAGTGCAAAGGGCTAAGAGGCTCCGACCTCAGGATGAGTTGAACCCTACCTCTGGCAAAACCTTTGTTAAAGGTACCGGATTATCATGGGAGGGAGGGGCGCGGAATTGGAGTCCTGAGGGGGAAAAGCTTTATCCCCCAAGGTCCTGGGCGGTTCAGCTGAAAGCTACCAGAAATGCACAGAATCCAGCAAAGCACCCACGGACCCACCCGAGCTCTCGGGAAACCCGGAGAGAATTAACTCAAGTGTAGCTGATCAAATGACATTCTTTCTGAAAGAAGTGACACCGTTTCCCCCACTGCAATCCTGTCGAACCGGCAGGTCTGAATTTAGCGCCAAAGGATTGATTTTCCAACTCGTACTGGAGGTTTACTGGGAAGGAGAGGGGGAGGGGAGGCGAAGGTACCTTGCTGGAGGTCAAGAGGAGGAGGAGGAGCAGCAGAAAATTACCAGCTCAGCGCGGGAGGGAGTTGGAGGCCAGGAAATCTACCCAGGAAGCCTCAAATAACCTCTCACGTCTCAGAATTCAGCGCTCAAAAAATCAGCCTCAAAATAAGGTGTCCTGGGCTGGAGTCCTCGGGTGGGCTGCGGAGGCGATGTCAAGAGTTATTGCTACTTTCTATGAATTAAACTGGTGGCTAAAGCGTGTCAGGGCCGTTTCATGTAGCTTGAGAGGAGCGTGGGTGGGGGCTGTTTTTAAGTGGAGAGGCAATCACGTAGATCCTGAGAGAGAAGGTGGTTTCGGGCCTGAAGAAAATTATGTAAACGCCAGTGATGGCTAGTCGGTTCAGAAGATATGATTTTAGGAAAAATCTTAAAGGTGGTTGTCTGATTCGACTCCGTGAAGGTGAATGGGAGGCATTGCCCGCGGCGCGTGTGCCTTTAGAATTTTGTACGGCTCCCGATCCGTGCTGTTAAGGAAACTCATTAGTTCTCCCCGACTTTAGGTTGAAAGAATTTGCTTCACTCCTCTACCTGATAAATTCCAACTGAGAAAGGGGCTCAGGAGACGACCCCTTTTAGGAAGAACGTCATTTGATCAACTCAACCGAGTTAATAACTGGTCTCCCGGAAGGGGTCAAGAACGCCTTCCCTTCCCACCGGCGCAGCGCGCGGGGCCGGGTCGACAACTCCTACCCCAGGTAGCCTCTCACCGAGGCCCAGGAAATCCTGCCTGACTCTCCTTTGAAGTCTCAAAGCTTTGCTATCAAGTTTCTGGTATTTCCTAGAACCCCACTCGCCCGCGTTCAAGCGCATAGGTCGTATAAATTTAGCTACCCGAAGTCCTAGGATAAGAGCAACGAGAAACAAAGAGACCACCCCCCTCCCCCACCAGCAACCTCTGTCCTTGGCCTCCTCCCTTACGAATTTCCGATTTGCAAACGTCTGCTGGGAACCGCCACCCTCCGCCACCCTCACCGTTCTGCGCTTAAGGGCATTTTTCAATGTGTCTTGCCATTGTAAGGCGCGGAAAAATCAATCTGCAGCTACACCCCGGCCCTAATTCCTATTAGACTTAAGGAAAAAACAAAAAATAACGTCCTGCACACCTCTTTCGGTCCGATTGGCGAGCCTAGCCCCCAGAGGCCACTTCCTTACTGTGAATTTGTTTGCCACCCACCTTTGGGAGCAGAGCTCCTCTGATGGCCTGTCTCTGTCGCGCACTGGTGGGCCCAGGTGGGGACTCGAAAGGAAAGATGAATCAGGTCTCCAGCTCGCGGTGCCAGAGCTCTAAAAGGGCAGGAGTGTCTGTCAGCCACCTGGGGGTGGGGGTGGGGGGGGCGTCCCTGCTGGAAGACCCTCTAACCCTCTAGACCAGGAGTGGAGAAGAAAGCGCAACTCCTGGCTGCATACAGACGCAAAGACTAAACCCTTTCGGAAGGCAAAACTTTGTGTTAGGTTTTACCTCTTCTCTGTCCATACCCCAATCCCCAGGGTTTCCCCCCAAATGAATACTTGGAGATGAAAGAATCAAGGTACCATGATAACTGCTTCAAACTCTTTGTCAGGTCACCTCTTTATGCCATCTGCCAGAGGCTCAACTTGCTCTGGGCGCCTACATTCCGGAAAATTGTGAGGACGACGTTCCCTCTGCTTTTGCCCTGTTGGCAGCGTACTGAAGTGATGGCATAGTTACTGATACAGAACGTCGGAGTGACTAGTTTAATTCTTACTATCACCTCTAAAGTATAGGTAGCCCCAAGTATGAGTTGGCATTTTTCCCCTAGGTTTATTTTACTCACTTCGTGTGGCAAATGTTTGAATTGGAAAACAAGAGAGAACACCACAGGGTAGATTCACTTCTCTGTTCTCCTATCAGGGGGGTGACCCTCACAGGCTGATTAGTCATAGAGGCAGGCTTCTTTGTTGATTTAAGAGTTCATCAGGCGAGACGCAACAATTACCTTGTTGCCTTTTCTTGATTCTCTATTGTTGACTTATATCTGGAATGCCTCCATTGTACAAAATTCGATCCAAAAATGAAAAAAAAAAATTAAGGCAAAAAGGTAATGATGGCAATAGAGGTCTCTGTTAACTGACTTTTGTGTGTAGATTGAACATACCTCACAGTTGTATGAAAAACATTACAAATTATAATGTTTTATATATAATTGTATATGTTATAATTATGTGCTAATGATGGCATTATTTAATATCGTAATTCCAGAAAGAAATGTTTGAAATGTCACTTCGTACTACACTGTAATACTCTTCTTCCGAGAAAATAATTAGCAGGCTTCAAAATGATTTTCAGGGTGCTTTGAAATAAGAACAAAATCTGAAACTTCATGGACCCAAATCCCATCAATCATGGGATTCATAACTAGGTTGCTACAGGTCAATTCTATAAGGAGATAACCTTCTGTTTTGCACAATTGCATTTTATCTCAGTTGTGCATTTAAAATATGTATTCTACATTTGCTATTCTGAAATTTCCAATCATGTCATATCAGCAAGAAATAAATCCTAGATAATGCCTAAGGATGACTATGATTAACTTTTGTGGCTTGACAGTATTTTGCTCTTCTTTATTTAAATGTAAATATTAATATATTAATATTACTAGATAGTTTCATCACCCCATGATTTACAAGATATTCATATAAAGTGAAAGAGTGAATATTATGTTCTATAATGCTACTTAGAGTCTATTATCAAAAGATAGTAACAATAAGAAGATTCACTTGTGTATATGTAGCTATCCACTCTGCTCTCAGAGTGTTCAGTTTAGTTACAAAAACATTGAACTGTTATATCATGTGTGCTCTCACTTGAGTGTAGTTAATGTTTTGCCAGTGTTAAGAGTCCTCACCTCACTCTCCAGATATATGTAATAGCCTAGGAAGATCACTGCATCAAATGTAATGCACAATGGGATATTGTAATATTACCTATAACTAGCATCCTGCTGACTTTCACTTGTATATCAGGACTCGAAGTATGCTATGTCTCACTGTAGAGTGTGGTACAATGTGCTATTTTGTCTTCTTTGCTCAGTGTGAAAATTTATTATTCACTCTCCTTTTTATGAGCTGCATGAACAACTGGTGATAGTGATGAGAAGCACTGGGTATAGTTTCACTGGCTTTGGACTCTCCTATGCTCTATGGAAGAATAGAAATCTTGTCTTTTTAGGTCTTAATGGTGTGTTTCTTCCAATCCTGAGGTAATAATTTAGTTGAGCCAAATGTCACGTGATATGCCTCTCTGTGATCCTGTACCCAAGTCATTGCAGCTCTGCTGATGTGACTTTGGATATGCTGTGCCAGGGCAATATAGTCTTTTGAATGATGCCAGTAGTGAGGAAGAAACATGAATGCAGCTCTCAAACTGGAAGAAAAGGTAAGTGGATGGAAAATCAGTCCTTTGAAGAAGGTGGTGGAGAAAGAATTGAGTGTACATAACTTTGTCAGCCATCAAAAGAGAGGATGAAAATAGATATTAGACTAAGATGAGTAAAGTATTCAGTTTTGAGAGGGGTAAGAGAAAGCTTAGTGAGGAAAAGAAAAAAGTAGAGTAAATGGCAAGAGGAACAAAAGAAAGGAACAGGCCTTGGTGACCCAGTTCATCTAGCACCCAGATCTTTACTAGCAGCAGATGGAGGCTGAGAAAGCAGTTGGAAAAAATAGACTTTATAGTTACTTTAATCTGGCATTTAAACTTTAAAACTCTTTTTTTAGGGGCGAGGTTTTTGTAGACTATTTGGCAATAATTTTAAAAAGTTGTACTGCATCTTTAAGTATCTTATATTGGTTGGCCAAAAAGTTTGTTAGGGTTTTTGGAACAGAAAAGCCTGAATGAATTTTTCTGCCAAACCAATACTAGAATGCTTACCAAAAATAAACCCATTGTTGGTAAACTGAATCAGCATAGAAAAGACAAACTAAAGTTACTAAAATACCATAGAAGGGATTCCTACAATTTTTCATGTAACTGGTTTCATTAACAACAAGATTCAGGACTCAAAAAAGAGAAAGAACTAGAACTGAGAAGGAATTTTCAAAAATCTCTTCGGGGTTTTCCAGAGTTTTGGTCAGTTGTTGCCCTTTCTACAGGTTGGATTATACCAGAAAATGTAATTCACATATTTGGAACTGCTCACTTAAACCATAATAAAAACTGAAAGATGCGAAAAAACTGTTCTCTGCTCAAATTCATGCCAGGGAACTTGAAGGGCTGCCAGAAAATCGCTGCTCTGTTAGCATTTCTGATCTGGCTTCACAGTCTCCCAGACTTCATTCTTTTGATGTGAGAAGAATGTAAGCCAAAACCACAAGGAAGCATTCTTTGCACCCATGCCCTTGGGAAGAGTTGGGGTGTCCAAAATGGTGGAAAGGTTAGATGCAGTTGTCCTCACAGAATCTATTTTGGAGGTCATGAGGTCAGAATGTCTGCCCATGTGCACAAACCAGCAAGCCCATAAAAGCCGGATAGGAGGCAGCAGTGCCCCATAAAAGGTTATACCCAGCCAGAACCCAACAACATTTGAAAAGCTTCTGCTACAGAGAAGAAATATGAGACTGACGGCATCGACTTCGGCCACTGCAGAAGCAGTGAAGAGAGATGGATGGGGATTAATCATGGTAAAATACTGAGCAGAAGAGACAGCAAATTCTGCCAAGTATGAATACTTCTCCACTCACGTGTTTCACTAAGTACACTCTTCATAGTACAAGCTGATTGGCCAAGGTCAGGTTGATCTTTGCTAGGCCTAAAGTAGCTACTGAGAGTTTCCTCATGGCAGAAGACACTTAAAGATTTTTAATGTTAAAAAAAGAGGAAAGTTATTTGTGGTTCAACAATAGAAACACTCCTGATAACAGTTGGTTACCAAAACTGCATTCTGTCTCAGCGCCAATACCATTCATTTTGGGGCAACACTGATTTATAAAGGTTACTGGTTGTTATTGGCCCTTGAATCTTCAGGACTTTTCATGTATATTTCTTATGTTACTAGATTTAGCATTTTGCCTCATTTCATAATCTTTCCTCATCAAGACATTCTTTGTATAAGTAAAACCTTTAGATAACAGCCTTTGAAAGACTCAGTAGGTAACTGAATAGTGACTCTCAGCAAGACTACCAAGAATGACCACTCTCCCAGTATACATCAAGGGACATAATATAAATTTTGTAAGGATTTATTTCTTTGACATTCTTAAAAAGCTTTTTAGAAGTTTTTTGTTTAGTTTTGTTTGATGTTTCTTAATTCAAATACCAAAGCTTTCTGTTCAGTTCAGTTCAGTTCAGTCGACTCCTTGCAACCCCATGGACTGCAGCACTCCAGGGCTCCCTGTCCATTGCCAACTCCCGGACTTTACTCAAACTCATGCCCATGAGTCAGTGATGCCATCCAACCATCTCCTCCTTAGTCGTCCCCTTCTCCTCCTGCCTTCAATCTTTCCCAGCATCAGGGTCTTTTCAAATGAGACAGCTCTTCATATCAGGTGGCCAAAGTATTGGAGTTTCAGCTTCAACATCAGTCCTTCCAATGAATATTCAGGACTGATTTCCTTTAGGATGGACTGGTTGGATCTCCTTGCAGTCCAAGCGACTCTCAAGAGTCTTCTCCAGCACCACAGTTCAAAAGCATCAATTCTTCAGTGCTCAGTTTTCTTTATAGTTCAATTCTCAAATCCATACATGACCACTGGAAAAACCATAGCCTTGACTAGATGGACCTTTGTTGATAAAGTAATGTCTCTGCTTTTTAATAATCTGTCTAGGTTGGTCATAACTTCCCTTCCAATGAATAATCGTCTTTTAATTTCATGGGTGCAGTCACCATCTGCGGTGATTTTGGAGCCCCCAAAATAAAGTCTGCCACATTTCCACTGTTTCTCCATATATTTGCCATGAAGTAATGGGACTGGATGCCATGATCTTAGTTTTCTGAATGTTGACTTTTAAGCCAACTTTTTCACTCTCCTCTTTCACTTTCATCAAGAGGCTCTTTAGTTCTTCATTGTCTGCCATAGGGTGGTGTCATCTGTATACCTGAGGTTATTGATATTTCTCCTGGTAATCTTAATTCCAGTTTGTGCTTCATCCAGCCCAGCATTTTTCATGATGTACTCTGCATATAAGTTAAATAAGCAGGGTGACAATATACAGCCTTGACGTACTCCTTTTCCTATTTGGAACCAGTCTGTAGTTCCATGTCCACTTATACCTGTTGCTTTCTTACCTGCATACAGGTTTCTCAAGAGGCAGGTCAGGTGGTCTGGTATTCCCATCTCTTTCAGAATTTTCCACAGTTTATTGTGATCGACACAGTCAAAGGCTTTGGCATAGTCAATAAGCAGAAATAGGTTGTTTTCTGGAACTCTCTTGCTTTTTTGATGATCCAACCAGTGTTGGCAATTTGACCTCTGCTTCCTCTGCCTTTTCTAAAACCAGCTTGAACATCTGGAAGTTCATGGTTCCTGTATTGCTGAAGCTTGGCTTGGAGAATTTTGAGCATTACTTTGCTAGCGTATGAGATGAGTGCAATTGTTCGGTAGTTTGAGCATTCTTTGGCATTGCTTTTCTTTGGATTGGAATGAAATTGACCTTTTCCAGTTCGGTGGCCCCTGCTGAGTTTTCGAAATTGACTGACATATTGAGTGCAGCACTTTCACAGCACCATCTTTTAGGATTTGAAATAGATCAACTGGAATTCCATCACCTCCATTAGCTTTGTTCATAGTGATGCTCCTAAGGCCCACTTGACTTCACATTCCAGGATGTCTGGCTCTAGGTGAGTGATCACACAATTGTGACTATCTGGGTCATGAAGATCTTTTTTGTACAGTTCTGTGTATACTTGCCCCCTCTTCTTAATATCTTCTGCTTCTGTTAGGTCCATACCATTTCTGTCCTTTATTGAGCCCATCTTTGCGTGAAATGTTCCCTTGGTTTCTCTAATTTTCTTGAAGATATCTCTAGTCTTTCCCATTCTATTGTTTTCCTCTATTTCTTTGCATTGATCACTGAAGAAGGCTTTCTTATCTCCTTGCTATTCTTTGGAACTCTGCATTCAAATGGGTATATCCTTCCTTTTCTCCTTTGCTTTTGGATTCTCTTCTTTTCACAGCTATTTGTAAGGCCTCCTCAGACAGCCATTTTGCCTTTTTGCATTTCTTTTTCTTGGAGATGGTCTTGATCCCAGTCTCCTGTACAACATTATGAACCTCTGTCCATAGTTCATCAGGCACTCCATCAGATCTAGTCCCTTAAATCTGTTTCTCACTTCTACTGTGTAATCGTTAAGGGATTTGATTTAGGTCATACCTGAATGATCTAGTGGTTTTCTCTACTTTCTTTAATTTACGTCCTAATTTGGCAATAAGGAGTTCATGCTCTGAGCCACAGTCAGCTCCCGGTCTTGTTTTTGCTGACTGTGTAGAGCTTCTCCATGTTTGGCTGCCAAGAATATAATCAATCTGATTTCGGTGTTGACCATCTGGTGATGTCCATGTGTAGAGTCTTCTCTTGTGTTGTTGGAAGAGGGTGTTTGCTATGACCAGTGCATTCTCTTGGCAGAACTCTATTAGCCTTTGCCCTGCTTCATTCTGTACTCCAAGGCCAAACTTGCCTGTTACTCCAGGTGTTTCTTGACTTCCTACTTTTGGATTCCAGTCCCCTATAGTGAAAAGACATCTCTTTTGGGTGTTAATTCTAGAAAGTCTTGTAGGTCTTCATGGAACCGTTCAACTTCATCTTCTTTAGCATTACTATTCAGGGTATAGACTTGGATTAGTGTTATATTGAATGGTTTGCCTTAGAAACGCACAGAGATCATTCTGTTGTTTTTGAGATTGCATCCAAGTACTGCATTTTGAATTCTTTGTTGACTATGATGGTTACTCCATTTCTTCTAAGGGATTCTTGCCCACAGTAATAGATATAATGGTCACCTGAGTTAAATTCACCCATTCCAGTCCATTTTAGTTCACTGATTCCTAAAATGTTGACATTGACTCTTGCCATCTCCTATTTGACCACTTCCAATTTGCCTTGATTCATGGACCTAACATTCCAGGTTTCTATGCAATATTGCTCTTTACGGCATCAGACCTTACTTTCATCACCAGTCACATCCACAAATGAGTGTTGTTTTTGCTTTGGCTTTGTCTCTTCTTTCTTTCTGGAGTTATTTCTCCACTGATCTCCAGTAGCATAGTGGGCACCTACCAACTTGTGGAGTTCATCTTTCAGTGTCCTATCTTTTTGCCTTTTCGTACTGTTCATGGGGTTCTAAAGGCAGGAATACTGAAATGTGGTCCTTCTCCAGTGGACCACATTTTGTCAGAACTCTCCACCATGACCCATCCCTCTTGGGTGGCCCTACATGGTATGTTTAAATATGTGCAGTTTATTGTCCATCAATTATACTTCAATAAAGCCATTAAAAAATCAGCCTCAGGAAAGAAACTGAGTGTTGTGTTGCCCCATTCTTAATTATTATCATTCCTATATACTTTATAATTTCATATACTTATAGGGAAAAGGGGAAATGCACAGTATTGTACATGATGAAATAAGATGCTTGGAGAGAACTAACTTATCTCAACCTCCTCCCTGATTGGAGTTTTGTCAGAAGTTGTCAGGAACATCAATTTGAATTTTCTCATATCTAATATTATAATTGTAAGCACTTTCCCTTCCTCTTATATTGCCACTATTAGGGATCCAAACCTTCTGTTTTCCAGAAGGTATCTCAAATATCTTGCTTTCCCCAAAGTCAAGTTAATTCTATAACTTCTAGCACTTTGTGCAAAATTTTTTTTAAGTGAAAAATCACTTTCTACTTTTTTTAGGCATAAATTTTTCCACCATCAAAAAGGCCTAAGAGAGCATTCACATCTAGTCCATTATTATAAACTATTGATTTTCTACAAATCTTTCGTGTATTCTTCAATGGTTTCCAATCCAGGCTACTGGAGTCCTGCCCTCAGCTGTACTCTTCCATATGTTAATGCCTGAGTCACTGAACAAAATTCCTGGGCACTTTGTTCTATTGCCCAGTGGGTCCTAGAGTCAGCCTGATTTATGTCTGAACTCTTCTTTCCCTTCAGGCACTGCCTCTGACACCTGACTGCAGCCCAAACTTTCCAGCCAGGCAAACCACCTTCCTCTTTCTGTCCCTGAGGATGGATCTCGAGCACGTTCCCAGTTCCCTTCTTCCTTGTAAACTTAAGTAGTTCTGGGCTAACCTCAATATGTGATCTGCAAGTGATCACTTTGGTTCTGTCCTTAATCACTCCGAAACACATAGCCTTTTCTGTGAGATGGAAATGAAGGGAAAGATAAATGATTTAATGTAATGGTGCTTAAATATAAGATTTATGTCTCTTCATGTTTTAGCTTTGGGGTTTAAACATCACTGATAAGGGAAGGGATCAGCTATTTTCTTTGTCTCTGACTTTAATTTGTGGGTCATCTACCACAGGGTAGGACTTGTACCACATGAATGAACAAATACCTGTCTTAAAGTCAGAGAAGGGTAAAAGGCATTTGGGGGAAGAGGAGATGGAATAAGACCAAGATCACTCAGTTCAGTTCAGACATTCAGTTGTGTCCGACTCTGGGACTCCATGGACTGCAGCATGCCAGGCTTCCCTGTCCATCACCAACTCCTGGAGCTTGCTCAAAATCATGTGCATTGAGTCAGTGATGTCATCCAACCATCTCATCCTTTGTCATCCCCTTATCCTCCAGCCTTCAGTCTTTCCCAACATCAGGGTCTTTTCCAGTGAGTCAGTTCTTTGAATCAGGTAGCCAAAGTATTAGAGTTTCAGCTTCAGCATCAGTCCTTCCAATGAATATTCAGGACTGATTTCCTTTAGGATTGACTGAGTTTGATCTCCTTGCAGTCTAAGGGACTCTCAAGTGTCTTCTCCAGCACCACAGTTCAAAGGCATCAGTTCTTTGGCACTCTGCTTTCTTTATGGTCCAACTCTCACACCCATACATGACTACTGGAAAAACCAGAGCTTTGACTAGTCTGATCTTTGTTGTCAAAGTAATGTCACTGCTTTTTAATATGCTGTCTAGGTCAGTCATAGGATTTCTTCCAGTGAGCAAGGGGCTTTTAATTTCATGGCTGCAGTCACCATCTGCAGTGATTTTGAAGTCCCCCAAAATAAAGTCTGACACTGTTTCCACTGTTTCCCCGTCTATTTCCCATGAAATGATGGGACCAGATGCCATGATCTTTGTTTTCTGAATGTTGAGCTTTCAGCCAACTTTTTCTACTCTCCTCTTTCACTTTCATCAAGAGGCTTTTTAGTACCTCTTTTCTTTCTGCCATAAGGGTGTTATCATCTGCATATCTGAGGTTATTGATATTTCTCCCAGCAATCTTGATTCCAGCTTGTGCTTCCTCCAGCCCAGAGTTTCTCATGATGTACTCTGAATATAAGTTAAATAAGCAGGGTGACAATATACAGCCTTGATGTACTCCTTTTCCTATTTGGAACCAGTCTGTTGTTCCATGTCCAGTTCTAACTGTTGCTTCCTGACCTGCATACAGATTTCTCAAGAGGCAGGTCAGGTGGTCTGGTATGTCCATCTCTTGAAGAATTTTCCACAGTTTCTTGTGATCCACACAGTCAAAGGCTTTGACATAGTCAATAAAGCAGAAGTAGATGTTTTTCTGGAACTCTCTTGCTTTTTCCATAATCCAGCGGATGTTGGCCATTTGATTTCAGGTTCCTCTGCCTTTTCTAAAAGCAGCTTGAACATCTGGAAGTTCATGGTTCACGTATTGCTGCAGCCTGGCTTGGAGAATTTTGAGCATTACTTTACTAGCATGTGAGATGAGTGCAATTGTGTGGTAGTTTGAGTGTTCTTTGGCATTGCCTTTCTTTGGAATTGGAATGAAAACTGACCTTTTCCAGTCCTGTGGCCACTGCTGAGTTTTCCAAATTTGCTGGCATATTGAGTGCAGCACTTTCACAGCATCATCTTTCAGGATTTGAAATAGCTCAACTGGGATTCCATCACCTCCACTAGCTTTGTATGTAGTGATGCTTCCTAAGGCCCACTTGACTTCACATTCCGGGATGTCTGGCTCTAGGTGAGTGATCACACCATCATGATGATGATGCTGTGAAGGTGCTGCACTCAATATGCTAGCAAATATGGAAAACTCAGCAGTGGCCACAGGACTGGAAAAGGTCAGTTTTCATTCCAATGCCAAAGAAAGGCAATGCAAAAGAATGCTCAAACTACACTGCAATTGCACTCATCTCACACGCTAGTAAATAATGCTCAAAATTCTCTAAGCCAGGCTTCAGCAATACGTGAACTGTGAAATTCCAGATGTTCAAGCTCCTTTTAGAAAAGGCAGAGGAACCAGAGATCAAATTGCCAACATTCACTGGTTAGTTGAAAAAGCAAGAGTGTTCCAGGAAAACATATATTTCTACCTTATTGATTATGCCAAAGGCTTTGACTGTGTGGATCACAAGAAACTGTGGAAAATTCTTCAAGAGATGGGCATACCAGACCACCTGACCTGCCTCTTGAGAAACCTGTATGCAGGTCAGGAAGCAACAGTTAGAACTGGACATAGAATAATAGACTGGTTCCAAATAGGAAAAGGAGTGCATCAGGCTGTTTATTGTCACCCTGCTTATTTAACTTACATGCAGAGTACATCAAACACAAGCTGGAATCAAGATTGCTGGGAGAAATATCAATAACCTCAGATATGCAGATGACACAACCCTTATGGCAGAAAGAGAAGAGGTACTAAAAAGCCTCTTGATGAAAGTGAAAGAGGAGAGTAGAAAAAGTTGGCTGAAAGCTCAACATTCAGAAAATGAAGATCATGGTATCCGGTCCCCTCACTTCATGGGAAATAGATGGGGAAACCGTGGAAACAGTGTCAGACTTTATTTTTCTGGGCTCCAAAATCACTGCAGATGGTGACTGCAGCCATGAAATTATAAGACGCCTACTCCTTGAAAGAAAAGTTATGACCAACCTAGATAGCATATTCAAAAGCAGAGACATTACTGTGCTAAGGACCGTCTAGTCAAGGCTATGGTTTTTCCTGTGGTCATGTATGGATGTGAGAGTTAGACTGTGAAAAAGGCTGAGTGCAGAAGAATTGATGCTTTTGAACTGTGGTGTTGGAGAAGACTCTTGAGAGTCCCTTGGACTGCAAGGAGATCCAACCAGTCCATTCTGAAGGAGATCAGCCCTGGGATTTCTTTGGAGGGAATGATGCTGAAGCTGAAAGTCCAGTACTTTGGCCACCTCATGCAAAGAGTTGACTCATTGGAAAAGACTCTGATGCTGGGAGGGATTGGGGGCAGGAGGAGAAGGGGACGAGAGAGGATGAGATGGCTGGATGGCATCACTGACTCGACGGATGTGAGTCTGAGTGAACTCCAGGAGTTAGTGATGGACAGGGAGGCCTGGTGTGCTGCGATTCATGGGGTCGCAAAGAGTTGGACACGACTGAGCGACGGAACTGAGTTGAACTGAACTGAGAGTACATCATGAGAAACACTGGGCTGGATGAAGCACAAGCTGGAATCAAGATTGCCAGGAGAAATATCAATAACCTCAGATATGCAGATGACACCACCCCTTGGCAGAAAGTGAAGAGGAACTAAAAAGCCTCTTGATGAAAGTGAAAGAGGAGAGGGAAAAAGTTGGGTTAAAGCTCAGGATTCACAAAGGAAAAATCATGGCATCCAGTCCCATAATTTCATGGCAAATAGATGGGGCAACAGTAGAAACAGTGGCTGACTTAATTTTTTTGGAGGGGGGGTGTTTTCCAAAATCACTGCAGATGGTGACTGTAGCCTTGAAATTAAAAGACGCTTACTTCTTGGAAGGAAATTTAGGACCAGCCTAGACAGCATATTCAAAAGCAGAGATATTGAAAGTGAAAGTGAAGTCGCTCAGTCCTGTCTGACTCTTTGTGACCCCATGGACGGTAGCCTACCAGGCTTCTCTGTCCATAGAATTTTCCAGGCAACAGTACTGGAGTGGATTGCCATTTCCTTCTCCAGGGGATCTTCCCAACCCAGGGCTCGAACCCAGGTCTCCTGCATTGTAGACAGACGTTTTACTGTCTCAGCCAACAGGGAAGTCATATTAAAGAACAGCATATTAAAAAGCAGAGACATTACTTTGCCAACAAATGTTCAGCTAGTTAAGGGTATGGTTGTTCCTGTAGTCATGTATGGATGTAAGAGTTTGACTATAAAGAAAGCTGAGCATAGAAGAATTGATGCTTTTGAACTGTGATGTTGGAGAAGACCCTTGGGAGTCCCTTGGACAGCAAGAAGATCCAACCAATCCATCCTAAAGGGAATCAGTCCTGGGTATTCATTGGAAAGACTGATGTTGAAGCTGAAACTCCAGTACTTTGGACACCTGATGCAAAGAGCTGAAAAGACCCTTATGCTGGGAAAGATTGAGGGCAGGAGGAGAAGGGGACGACAGAGGATCAGATGGTTGGATGGCATCACTGACTCAATGGATATGAGTTTAGGGAAACTCCGGGAGTTGGTAACGGACAGGGAACCCTGGCGTGCTGCAGTTTATGGGGTCGCAAAGAGTTGGACATGACTGAGCGACTGAGAGTTGAACTGAACTCTGCATATAAGTTAAATATTCAGGGTGACAATGTATAGCCTTGACGTACTCCTTTCTCGATTTGGAACCAATCTGTTGTTCCATGTCCAGTTCTAACTGTTGTTTCTTGTCCTGCATACAGATTTCTCAGGAGGCAGGTCAGGTGGTGTGGCATTCCCATGTCTTTAAGAATTTTACAATTTGTTGTGATCCACACAGTCAAAGCCTTTGACATAGTCAATAAAGCAGAAATAGATATTTTTCTTGAACTCTCTTGCTTTTTGTATCATCCAACGGATGTTGGTGACTTGATCTCTGGTTCCTCTGCCTTTTCTAAATCCATCTTGAACATCTGGAAGTTCTCAGTTCATGTACTGTTGAAGCCTGACTTGGAGAATTTTGAGCATTTTGCTTGCATATGTGCAATTGTGCGGTAGTTTGAGCATTCTTTGGCATTGCCTTTCTTTGGGATTGGACCTTTTTGCAGTCCTGTGGCCACTGCTGAGTTTTCCAAATTTGCTGGCTTATTGAGTGCAGCACTTCCATAGTATCATCTTTTAGAATTTGAAATAGCTTACCTGGAATTCCATCACCTCCACCAGCTTTGTTCATAGTGATGCTTCCTAAGGCCCGGTTGAGTTCACATTCTAAGATATCTGGCTCTAGGTGAGTGATCACACCACCCTGGTTATCTGGGTCATGAAGATCTTTTTTGTATAGTTCTTCTGTGTATTCTTGCCACCTCTTCTTAATATCTTCTGCTCTGCTTCTGTTAGGTCCATACTGTTTCTGTCCTTTGTTGTGCTCATCTTTGCCTGAATTATTCCCTTGGTATGCCTAATTTTCTTGAAGAGATCTCTAGTCTTTCCCATTCTATTGTTGTCCTCTATCTCTTTGCTTTGATCACTGAGGAAGGCTTTCTTATCTCTTTGTGCTATTCTTTGGATCTCTGCATTCAAATGGGTATATCTCTTCTTTTCTCCTTTGCCTTTAGCTTCTCTTCTCAGCTATTTCTAAGGCCTCCTCAGACAACCCTTTGGCCTTTTTGCATTTCTTTTTCTTGGGGATGGTCTTGATTACTGCTTCCTTTGCAATGTCATGAAGAACTGTCCATAGTTCTTCAGGCAGTCTGTCTATGATATCTAATCTCTTGAATCTATTTGTCACTTCTGCTGTATTATCATGGGAATTTGATTTTAGGTCATACCTGAATGGTCTAGTGGTTTTCCTCACTTTCTTCAGTTTAAGTTGGAATTGGCAATAAGGAGTTCTAGATCACAAAGGTTGACTAGAAATCTTTCTTCATACCAGTTTACCCCATCACTATTCAAAGTTACAAAATATGCAACACCGTATTATTGACAATAGTTGCCATGCTGTACATTATATACCCAAAACATTTATGACTCGAAGTTTGCAGCTTGTGACCCCCTTCATCTGTTTTGCTTACTGCTTTTAAAGCAGAAGAAAGGAACATTTGGAAGGCTATTGCCAGAAAACTGTTCCTTTTTTTCCCTCTCTGTGGAAGAAACTGCTATTTGCTTACCAATATTCCTCTCCTTCTCCTCTTCTTTGCTAGAATCCTATCGGCTATATTCTCAGCTAAAATACACTGTTTCCTAGCCTCTCTTGTAGATAGGAGTAGGCAGTAAGATTTAAGTGGGGGTATATACGTGGGTCTCCTGGGAAAACTACTTAAAGGGTAACTGACACTGGTATGCATCTTTATTGCTCTTATTTCCCCTGTCTCCTTGAGAGAACTTGGGCATTGTGCCTGGAGTTCCAGCAGCCATTTTGTGTCTTTGGAATGACCATGAGGAAGGGTTTTCTGGATCTCTTTTATTTTCTAGAGTCACCATACCATCTGTGAACTGTTGTGCTAGTTATCTATTGCTGCGGAACAAATTACCACCAATCTATTAACTTAAAACAACACTTGTTTATTATCTCACAATTTCCCTGCATCATGAGTCTGGGCATGGCTTAGGTGGGTCCTTTGCTCAAGGTCTTACAAGGTTACAGTCAAAGTGTCAGCCAGGCTGCAATCTCATCAGGAGGCTTGACTGGGAGAAGAATCTGCTCCCAAACTCACTCAGGTTGTTGGCAGAATTCATTTCCTAGCAGTTGTAGGACCGAGGTTCCCATTTTCTTACCAGCTTTTAGCCAGGAACTGCTTGCAACATCTAGTCCAGGAGTTTGCCATGTAGCCTTCTCCATAGTTCACAACATGTCTGTTGGCTTCTTCAAGACCAGCAGAGGATCTTCTCTCTTCAGGAAGGATGCAGTCCTTTTAACGGCTTCAGCTGATGAAGTCAGGTGATTCCGAACAATCTCCCTTTAACTCAAAAATCAGCTGATTTGGGACCTTAATTACATCTTCAGAGTCCTTTCACTTTTGCTACATACTGTCTCCTAATCACTGGAGTGACATGCTGTCATATTTAGAGGTCCTGTCCACAATGAAAAGGCATATATAACAGAGGTTGAGAACGTTGGAGGCTGTCTTAGAATTCTGGCATGGGCTTCCTTTCAGTTCAGTTCAGTTCATTTCAGTCGCTCAGTCATATCCAACTCTTTGCAACCCCACGGACTGCAGCACGCCAGGCCTTCCTGTCCATTGCCGACTCCTGGAATTTACTCAAACTCATGTCCATAGAGTCGGTGATGCCATCCAACCATCTATCTCATCCTCTGTCGTCCCCTTCTCCTCTTGCCTTCAATCTTTCCCAGCATCGGGGTCTTTTCAGATAAGTCAATTCTTTGCATCAGGTGGCCAAAGTATTGGAGTTTCAGCTTCAGCATCAGTCCTTCCATTGAATATTCAGGACTGATTTCCTTTAGGATTGACTGGTTGGATCTCCTTGTAGTCCAAGGGACACTCAAGAGTCTTCTCCAACATCACACTTCAAAAGCATTAATTCTTTGGCTCTCAGCTTTCTTTGTAATCCAACTCTCACATCCATATACATGACTATTGGAAAAACCATAGATTTGACTAGATGGACCTTTGTTGGCTTCTTTTACTTCCAGACAAGAAACCCCGTACTTCTTTTTCTGTAGACAGACACATCTCTGATATCTGCAATCAAATACAGTTCCTAACTATTACAATATCTGGGAATGTAATGGAAAATATATAAAGAAATAAATGAATTTAAAAAAACCCCTGCTGCTGCTGCTGCTAAGTCGCTTCAGTCATGTCCAACTCTGTGCAACCCCATAGATGGCAGCCCACCAGGCTCCCCCATCCCTGGGATTCTCCAGACAAGAACACTGGAGTGGGTTGCCATTTCCTTCTCCAATGCATGAAATTGAAAAGTGAAAGTGAAGTCGCTCAGTCATGTCTGACTCTTCGCAATCCCTTGGACTGCAGGCTACGAGGCTCCTCCATCTATGGGATTTTCCAGGCAAGAGTAAAAAAATCCCTAGTTTCAAAATTAATACAAAAGCATATGTTTATAAATTTGAAAAAAAGAGTCAAAAGCAAAAGCCCTCTTTCAAACACCCCAATACCTCTTCATTCCCTTAGATCAGAGACAGTTATTTTCCTATGTGATTATAGACACACTTATATGCATGTATTATATATATTAAAACATTTAGGTTTGTAAAATATAATATAGCACAACTAATTCACTGAAAATTAATCATTTGGTACACAATATTGTAGAATTTTTAGGTACATTAATGCCTTCCTTCTGAAGTCCACCAAAGTTGGGTTTACTGTTCACTGCCGCAGCAGAGACCACACATCATGGAGAACTGGGGAGGATCTTGATAAAAGGTGTTAGAAAGAATTGAAAGTTTGTGCTTGGTTGGGTGGGAGGGTTCTAAGAAATGGGAGTTTGCTTAGTCTGGATTGGCTGCTATCAGAAAGTGGGGATAATTTTGTGATCAGGTAGCTTAACAGATCTTTTCTAGCAGGAGGGAAGACTAGAATGAAAATAAATCTGTCATTGCTAGAGAAGAAGAGATCACTTAAATGAACCAGCCATTGTTTGATATTTTTGTGCTTTGTACAGTGACTTGGCTTTTGTCTTGTGAGTAGACCAGATTACAAGACAGCCTTGGTCTTTATGGTCATAGAGAAACCTGTCCTCATGTTGATATCTGTGTGACTGTGTTGCTGGGTCAGATGGGAAAACAACGAGCCTTAGCGGTGAGTGTCAGGCCAGCTCCTAGCAACACTGAGGCCCAGCTGAGTCAGACTATGTTCCGAGATGTCAAGAGCTGCTTTCCAGAGACTTTATCTACTGAGAGAAAAAGAAATATACAAAATGAGGTAACAGACTGCATTGATTTGGAGATAGAACTCATAAGCCATCCATCATATGCATAATTATATATGTAGGATCATAATGTAGCTGATAATTCTAGACTTTGGGACATTTCAGTATTGTTTTAGAATATCCTATGTTGCTGTGATACAAACCCCTGAATGTTTGTATACATATGAACATATATGAAGTACATGTTTTTTGTATGTCTTATATATATAAAAGTATATACATATACTTTTTAAGAGAAAGCATTACTCTAAAGATATCTATAGACACATAATATATAACTTGTATATACTTTGTTAAAGAAAGTATCATTAACCATCACATCCTGAATCAGTATACTAGTTAAAACTTGTAGGATTTATCTTGTAGGATTGGTCTTTGTTTCAAAGTTGTATAAAATAAATAACCAACTGCTGCTGCTAATATCAACAACATTTTCTAAAAATATGCCGAGTATGTTGTGTCCTTCTAAATATTTATCTTTTTTAATAATCTCAATAAGCTATATTTTGGGAAACATTTTGGGTGGGCAAATAAATACTTCCAACTGAAACCAAATGAAGAACAGTTCAATTCTCCCCTAGCAGTCACAGCATTCATCTCTAGTAATCGAAATATCCTTGGTCCAAAATAGATATGGGCTCTTATGATTTTATCTCTAAAGTTAGAGTAGGTGAGCCAAGCAGCCTGTTTTCTCATTCTTCTGTTAGAGAACCTTTCGAAGTTCATTCTGAAGTTCCAACTGGAGTCATATTTTTTTTTTTTTTTTACATTTTTAGTCTTTTAAGCATTGTAAGTCTTGTCTACAAAGTAATTACAGACTTATCTGAAAAGGACTGAGGATTGCTTGTCTAGTTAAGATGACTTGTAGTTTCATGGGGAAATAGTTAGAGAATGAAAGTTATCTCTTAAGTGTTTAGATTTAATTTCAGTATTCAGAGGATGAACTCTTCCACAAATCTTTCTATTTAAAGTTGTGGGAAAAGGTGTAATGTAAGCACAATGCTGTACATTCTTTCCTCTCCAAAACTTCTGGAAAGGTGCCATAGAACATATGTTTGCATCAAGTTTCTGCTTGAGGTGAGTAGGCAATTATCATTGATCAACTTAGCGGCCAGAAGGCACCCAATTCATTATTCATCTTCCTGGTCCTTGTTGCCACCAGGTATTCTATCTGCTTTATATGCTGCTTCATAGCCAGGTTACCTGGTGAATCAAAGGAAAAAAGAATAAGCTTTGTGGTCTCTTGAGGCAGAATGATGAAGCAAGTTGAGTTTTAGCACACCTTCCACTTTTTAAATTTAATTTAATTTTATATTGAAGTAGTATTGTTTAATTGCTAAGTCGTGTCTAACTCTTTTGCAGCCCCATGGATTGTAGACTGCCAGATTCTATTCTCACCCCCATGGACTGTAGCTTGCCAAGCTCTTTGGTCCATGTGATTTCCCAGTCAAGAATACTGGAGTGGGCTGCCTTCTCTGGGGCATCTTCCTGACCTAGGGATTGAACCCATGTCTCCTGCACTGGCAGGCAGATTCTTTGCCACTGAACAACCAGGGAACCCCATCCTGAAATTTATAGTTGATTTGCAATATTAGGTTAGTTTCAAGTATACAGGAAGATGATTCAGTCATACGTATATACACATCCATTCTTCTTCATATTCCTTCCCATATAGGTCATTATAGAATATTAAGTAGAGTTCCCTGTGCTATTCAGTAGGTCTTCATTGACAATGTATTTTATACATACTATTGTAAACATATTAAGTGCCAATTCCTAATTTACCTCCCTGGTGGCTCAGACGGTAAAGTGTCTGCCTGCAATGTGGGAGACCCAGGTTCGATTTCTGGGTGGGGAAGATCCCCTGGAGAAGGAATGGCAATCCACTCCAGCACTCTTGCCTGGAAAATCCCATGGACGGAGGAGCCTGGTAGGCTACAGTCCATGGAGTCGCAAAGAGTCGGACACGACTGAGCAACTTCACTTCCCCTTTGGTAACCTTAAGTTTGGGCTTCCCTGGTGGTGCAGTTGGTAAAGAATCCATCTGCAATGCGGGAGACCTGAGTTTGATCCCTGGGTTGGGAAGATCCCCTAGAGAAGGAAATAGCAACCCACTCTAGTATTCTTGCTTGGGAAATCCCACGGACAGAGGAGCTTGGTGTGCTACAGTCCATGGGGTCGCAAGAGTCAGACATGACTTAGCAACTAAAGTACCACCAACTATAAGTTTATTTTTGAAGTCTTAAGTCTCTTTCTGTTTTGTAAATATCATTTGTATAATTTTCTTTTAGATTCCACATATAAGCAAAATCATATGGTATTTGTCTTTTTCTCTGACTTATTTCTCTTAGTATGATAAGCTCTAGGTCCATCCATGTTGCTGCAAACGGCATTATTTTATTCTTTTTTATGGTTCAGTAATAGACCATTGTCTGGTCCCATCACTTCATGGGAAATAGATGGGGAAACAGTGGAAACAGGGTCAGACTTTATTTTGGGGGGCTCCAAAATCACTGCAGATGGTGACTGCAGGCATGAAATTTAAAGACGCTTACTCCTTGGAAGAAAAGTTATGACCAACCTAGATAGCATATTCAAAAGCAGAGACATTACTTTGCCAACTAAGGTCTGTCTAGTCAAGGCTATGGTTTTTCCAGTAGTCATGTATGGATGTGAGAGTTGGACTGTGAAGGCTGAGTGGTGAAGAATTGATGCTTTTGAACTGTGGTGTTGGAGAAGACTCTTGAGAGTTACTTGGACAGCAAGGAGATCCAACCAATCCATTCTGAAGGAGATCAGCCCTGGGATTTCTTTGGAAGGAATGATGATAAAGCTGAAACTCCAGTACTTTGGCCACCTCATGCGAAGAGTTGACTCCTTGGAAAAGACTGTGATGCTGGGAGGGACTAGGGGCAGGAGAAGAAGGGGACCACAGAGGATGAGATGGCTGGATGGCATCACTGACTCGATGGATGTGAGTCTGAGTGAACTTCGGGAGTTGGTGATGGACAGGGAGGCCTGGCGTGCTGCGATTCATGGGATCGCAAAGAGTATTGTACATATGGAAACACAAAAGACCTCAAGTACCCAAAGCCATCTTGAGATAGAAAAACACAGCTGGAGGAATCAGGCTCCCTGACCCTCCATTTCCTGTGGTACTGTGGTCCACATGCCTCAGGAGCCATCCTGGCAAGTTCTCAACTCTGTGGGGGTCATTTGGATGCCCACACTGTTCCTGACTGAGCTCTAGCGCCCAACATTGTGTTCTGGATTATCATGCAGATCCTGTTATTTCAGCCCTGGCTTGTCCATTCAAGATTTGTTCCTGTCTGGCTGGTCATGTACCTGCATGCTCCCAACTCATGACCCTGATGAGCTGAGGCAGCCCCATACCAGATGATGTTTTATTGGTTTTCAGGCACCAACCCAGTAAAAGCATTCTGAAGGTATTTGCTTAGGATTTCATTAAGCCATGCATGCATAAAAGTCTATTCACAGGGAAGGTAAAATGTAAGCCTTAGTTGCAAGAAATAAATGAGTCATAAATAAATCTAATTTTTCTTTCCTACTCCCTGCAATGCATACCCCTGTCATTAAAAATTATATTTGAGTATCACAGATTGATGTGAACAAAATGAGATAATGGATCTGAAAGTAATTCTAATTTAATAGAAAGCAGTTTGGCTCTTTAGGTGCTGTAGTTAAGGCAGTGTAAATATCATTATTATTACTATAATTATTACTGGTGGTATATAGTAATACTATTAGGAATGATATTATAAGTATGAACTTTTTCTGTTCTCAATAATAATTGCTGTTGTTCGGTCACTAAGTCATGTCCAACTCTTTGAGACCCCATGGACTGCAGTACAGCAGGCTTCCCTGCCCTTCACTATCTCCTGGAGTTTGCTCAAACTCGTATCCATTGATATGAGAAGGTAGCCAACCTTCTTTATGATCCAACTCTCATATCCATATGTGACTACGGGAAATACCATAACTTTGACTATATGGACCTTTGTTGGCAAAGTGATGTCTCTACTTTTTAATATGCTGTCTAGGTTTGTTATGGCTTTTATTCCAAGAAGCAAGCATTTGGAGCCCAGGAAAATAAAACCGGTCACTCTTTCCCGTGTATTTGCCATGAAGTAATGGGACCCGATGCCATGATCTTAGCTTTTTGAAGGTTGAGTTTTGTTCAAGTGGCAAAAGACTTAAGAATGGGAAATACACTAAGGACATAATTGCTAGTTAATAGATTGCTAATGATTATATTTTTTCTAGCTATTATATGTAGAAATAGCCCTGTTATTTTCTTAGAGATGCCAGAGAAATATTATATGTTTATACAACATACAAAAATACTAATATAAGCACATATTTATTAATGTTGTACATAGATTTTATATCTATAATCCTTGATGTAATGTGTAATATATCATACCACTATAATGTAGATTCAACATATAATAGAGTACACATCAAGTTAAAGAAGCACTGATATCTCATACCAAAGACAGACTAATTATCATATATGTTACAGCCCCATCTTTAGTTCTCTTGTAAAGTACAAATTATTACAATATTATGTAAAAATGTTAAATTGAACTTAGAAATGCAAGCATTCATCTGTATTTGTATACTTTATGCACATTACATTTTACTAACAAAAACCAGTGAATCTAATGAAGGCAGCTTAGACTAGTTCAAACAAGTAATTAGTTCAGATGATTTAAGTATGAATCTTTTCGGCTTTTCCTATGCCTGTAGAGATAGGAACCTATTTTGTAGTTAAATGCAAGTGCTAAAATGATAATCTCAGTGCGCATATTTAATTAGCTTTGTATTTTCACAATCCTTCGATTTGAGGCTTTTTTTTTTTTTTTTGGTAGTATGCATTATCTAGAGAGTGAAATCTGTTCTTATATCTTTGGAGACTTTTAGAACTGACACTGTTGTCTCTGTATGTAAGACTGAGGCATTTCCAGGAGCAGTAAGGTGTCTTGAGTCATCCATAGTCCTTTCTTCTCCTTTGTAACATTCATCCATGGACAAGGTGGAAAGATTGTGTCCAGTTGAGGTAGACTTTGTAGCAAAATGGTAACTGAGAACAACTTTCATTGATATGAGAAAGTTCAAGCCCACCTGGTGGGGAACTTTGGCTTTATTTCCCAGAATCTTTCATTGTCTGTCTATACAACACAAATTAATCTTTTAGGGCTTGATATTTGCCAAATGGAGAGAGAATGTCATGATTTCTATGAAATATGGTTATTTGACCAGTTTGAGGGGACTGGTAGAGGGTTCTTTAAACTTTAATTCGTCTAATTTAATAAAGTGTGAATGTTTGTGATTCAAGCATGTACAGACAAAATTTTCTTCTTCTGGGAACTTTGACCAGCTCTCACTTAAGTGTAATTATGTGTATTAAGCATATTTGTGTGTATATCATATATATAATCTGTGTATATAATGAAGTGTATACATGTGCTGTGCTGAGTTGTGTCTGACTCTTTGTGGCCCCACAGACTGTAGCCCGCTGGTCTCCTTGTTCATGGAGTTCTCCAGGCAAGAATACTGGAGTGGGTTACCATTTCCTACTCCAGGAGATCTTCGCAGGGATTAAGCCTATGTCTGTCTCCTGCACTGACAGCAGATTCTTTACCACTGTGCCACCTGGGAAGCCCAAATGTATATGTGTATACACAATAATCTAGATATAAAGTGATATCTAAAGTGGCATTTTAGATATCAATAATTTTGTATATTTTCCATATTATAACAAATCTTAAGAAGTTTTAGAAAATAGTTTTGATCAATCCAGATATTTGACATTTCATTAATTTAGTTTCCAAAAGCAGCCATGATAATACTTTTGATAGACTATAAACAAAATAAATGGGCTCCTGATGGGCACATACATTTAAAAAATTTAATTCTTAGATTCTATTTACCATTTATTTATTCCTGTAATGATCTGTAATATCTGATTGACCTTCAATATTGCAGTGAATTGTATTACTTCATGAAAAGCATCTCTCTCTATTCTTTGTGCCTTTGTTCTATTGTTAAAAAGTGCCTACAACACTTGAAAGTATTTACTCTTTGAAGATATGTTTTGTAATGGTTTTTGTAAATATTATTTTTTTGTATAAATATGAATCTCCATCATAACTGTGGGATTTTTAGTGAAGGAGGA
This sequence comes from Capricornis sumatraensis, assembly GCF_032405125.1. NCBI lineage: Eukaryota > Metazoa > Chordata > Mammalia > Artiodactyla > Bovidae > Capricornis > Capricornis sumatraensis. Next base: position 34,559,246 of record NC_091086.1, read on the forward strand.
TTCAGTTTTTCTAAAGAGGGGACAGACATGTTATAACTCAATTCAAAAGATGAGCAAAATAAATTTTAATTATGGTAGATGATTATACCGTCTTAAACTTTCTTATGCTTGGTATTCTTTCCGAACACCTCAGACTCTGCTAACTGAGTCTAAATGAATAGTGTGAAAAAGATATTCTGTATTGAACCAGACAGTTTACTGGCAGCAAAGAAATGGCACACTCAAAGAGCTTAACTGGATAGTTATTAATGATTTAGGAAAGTATGGGCAGGACTAAGGGAAGCAACAGGGGTCGGAAAGCATTTGGGTCTAGCAGCAGTGGGGAGTGACCAGCCCTCGGTCTAGGATCCTTAAGCTGAGGGCTGTAGGGAGACTCTTCAAGGGCCAAAGCTGCAGCGAGTCGGCAGGGGAGGGGTAAGGACTCTAGCCTGTCTCTTCCAGCCTCCCAGCCCAACCCTGCCAGGCCAATGCCTCCTCCCATTCACTGATCTCAAGTAGAAGCCAAAGGTTAGCTTTCTATGGCACAGACCCAAACAGGAAGGGGTGGAAAATGGATCTGGGGCATCAGAAAGAAACAATAGAAACTCTGTATTGGTTTCTTATTTCTGCTGTAGCAAATGGCCACAAACAGTGCCTTCAAATCAGACAGATGTATTATCTTATAGTTCTTCAGCTAACGTTCTAAATGCAAGGGGTCTGCAGCGCTGTATTCCTTCTGAAGGCTCCAGAGGAGAATCCGTTACCTTGCCTTTTCCAGCTTCTAGAGACTACACACATTCTTTGATTCATCACCCCTTCCTCAAATCACTCAAGCCTCTACTTCTGTCTTTTTATTTCCGTCTGGCACTCTGACCCTATTGCCTCCCTCTCCTCAGGAACTTTGTGGTTACTTTGGGAGCATTTAGATAATCCAGGACAATCTCTTCATTTTAAAATCCTTAACTTAATCCCAGTTGTGAAGTTCCTTTGCAGTATAAGGTAACATATTCACAGGGTTTAAGAATTCAGACTTGGGCATCTTTGGTTAGATATTATCACTGATTCAGTGGACATGAGTTTGAGCAGACTCCAGGAGACAGGGAAGGACAGGGAGGCCTGACGTGCTGCAGCCCATGGGGTCACAAAGAGTCAGACACGACTGAGTGACTGAACACAGCGACATCTTTGGGGAGCCATTTTCTGTGTTCAGATCACAGACCCCCAACTAGCTATGAATGTGAAAGAAGCTGATATTTCTGCTGTTAAGAGATTAAACCTAGAGACTGTGTTATACATTGGACAACCAAGAATTATTTTTCATAATTTGAAAAGAAAGTTTTGGAAGAATGCAAAAAAAGTGTTAAACTAATGCTCCATTTAGTGTTAACACTGTTGTATATATTTAGGTCTTTATGCTTTGAATCTCTTCCAAGTTTTTAACTTCCCAAGATGATGAAACAGAAACATAAGCAAATGTCTCAGGTAATATAATTAACATATTGATATGTTCGCTATCATTTTATATTTTGCTTTCTTAGATCGATTTTCTGCTTTCCTCTACCCTGCTTTGTAAGGTTGAGCTATTAAATCGCATCAGGCTCTCTCTCTCTCTCTCTTTTTTTTCTTTTTTGACTTCTGGTAGGCTTCAACTTAAGGGAGAACTGGGTTTTTAAGGGTGAAATAAGAGGAGAGTGGTGGTATTTTTCCCTACCCTATAGCCACCCTGCTCCCTTCCTGCCTGGCTACAGCAGTCTGTTTCCCATACAGTTATAGTTCCTGATGGGTGATCATCAAATTCTGGTAATTCTTTTCTTGAGTTCTTGAGGTTAGCAATGGATTTCCATTTTTTGCACGTCCCTGAGTTCTTCAGTATAACTTTATACCTTGTTGTTCCTTTCAACTTTCACACACCTCTGCAGATAATCCTTTCAGTAATTATTATTTAAACCTCTCTGAAAGTACCATCTTTTTTTTTTGTTCCTTTGGTAGTTAGCTGCAATTTCATTACAAGGCTATTTGACTTAGAAGCTGAAGTCTTAATAATTTCAATGTATTGGCTTTAACAAAAACATATTCCCTCAAGCAGGTGATTTTGTAACTTGAAAAAAATTAGTTACATTTGGTCAACTGCTTATATACTTGTTTATAGTAACTAATTTAAAGATAATGACTAACTTACTAAATTCAACCAGTTTATTAATTTTCAAATGTAGATAGCATGCCTTATGTTGGGTGTAATGACTGTATTATGTAGAAAAATCTGTAAATATAAAGCCAGTTCACCTTTATTAATTTTCTGCCTTCTGCAAGCATTTCATAACATCTTTTCTATCATGCTCAGATTTCATGTTTTGCAGTGAGTTTGGGTTCTGTTCATTAACATTGGAAACCTATCAAAGTCCCTTCAGAGAAGGGAGCTCTTACTCCTGCAACACATGATATATTTCTCTTCTTTTACGGATTTCTTTTCACTACTTCCTAAGTGAGCCTGCAGTCTGTTTCCTTGACAGCAAGGTAGAGTAAGTCCTGCAATGATAGTGAGTACATGTCAGATGTATTCATAAAATGCATTGTAGTTGTTCAAAGGAAATGTATCAGAGCAACCCTGTCTTCTTTCTTGAGCAGAGATTCTAATGCAGGAGCTTCATGTTGCCAATTATTTCCATGAAGCCGACAGGATAGGTACATGTGTTTCTTAACACTGGTCTATCATATTTTTACATTTGCTTACTACTACTGTTCACTTTTTCTCCCCATTTATTCTTAAGTCACACATCGTGACCAACTAGTTTATAACTTGAAAGCTAAATGTATGCTTCATCTATTCCTTTTCAACTCTGGGATACAGTTAAGGGATAGCATGATGGTCTCTGGTGCTCTTTGCAACTATAACATGTAGTTTAAACTGTAACAGTATAATAATTATTCTGGGATTCAACAGCAGAAGTCTCCATTAGTAGTCATTCCTGCAAGTCTAAATGACAATGTTGATATTGATAAACCAGTGATGTAACAAGACTAAAATGATCTTTACATTGTTAAAAAAAGTTAGGTTATTTTTAGTCAATTGGATCTTAAATGTGTATCGTGTGTTGAATTATTTGAAAATTGGTAATTCAAACATAATGCATATGGAATCTCTATTACAAAGATTGTATTTAATCGACACATTCCTTTTCTTGATCATGATGAATAACAGAGAGTTTATTCTCCTTGAGTAATGATCCTCCTGAAGCTGAAACCTGGGATATTTTGACTGAAAATTAACTTATATATATGATGTAATTTTGGCTATGCTTACGGGATATGAACATTATGGGTGTATAACTTTAGTTCTCTTCAGTATTAAGATATCTTTGCAACATTTAAAAGTATTTTGAAATATGTATATCTACATTCCTTCTGGACAAAAGTGAGGACATCTCTAGAGAATGTATATCTTTCCATCAATCGAGCACATTGATATGGTTGAGCAAATATAATATAAGGGGTACTTCCTTCACAAACCATGAAGGTGATATTTTTTTAACCATTAGCAAAATTTATATTGTTTTCAGAGATATCTAATTCACGTACTGTTGTAAATATCAGATTGAACCTCCTGGAAAGCAGACTTTGAAATGGAAATTTAGTATGCAGGAAGTTGAATAGGGTGTTTTTTGAAAAAAGGAAGGAAACAGAATTAAGTAGGAAGAGAATTTGGGTTGTGATGCAAGTGCAACAAAGGTCTTAGCCAACATCATGGTTGAAGCTGGGATGGTCCTTCAAGATTGTCTCATATTCACTAGTCACTGGGTATGGGCTGCTCTGAGAGCCACAACAGCTCTCTGGCTCTCTTAAGCTTATGATAATTCTGCAAAGGGCTGAGAACAGATTTAAAAGCTTTCAACAGACTTCCCAGCAGCTGGAGAATCATCTCTTCAGGCCCCAAAGGGGGATTTGAATAGGACAGCACGGCATCTCTCACAGTCCAACCCTTGAGCTACTTGCCTCCACTTGCTTTACAGGACAAATTGAGAGGAGCTCCTTCAGGGTTCTGACGGGCCTCTTTTCTTCAGCAGAATAAATAAGAGAAAGTTTAGTTGATCTCCAGCCTTTAAAGGGTGCACCTGTTGCTCAGCCTCTCTTCCTCTATTATCTAGACTTGCTTCATCCTTGGAAATGCTGCTGGTCTAGATGGCTTATCTGGTGGGGTGGCAAGACCCTCATCTGAGGGGTGCAAGGTCCTGTTACCATGCTCTTTTGAGGCTGCTGCTCTTGTCATGCACATCCCAGTTGACAACCTAAATGCCAAATATATTCATTTCCTTCTTCTCTCCATTGTGTAACAGCATCCACACCTCCTCTTTATGGTCTGGGTTAATTATTCCTGCCAGGATGGCAAGTTACTCACACTTCTGGGAAAAGGAAATGAAGCAGGATTGGACTGAATAAGAAGTTGGGTTATGGTATAGTCCCAACAAGCTTTCAGGTGACCCCATGATGGACTTGAAGCTTTAATGGCCCTTCAGAGTTACGCAGAATTGGGAAAAGAGAGTTTTGGTTTTTATAACACTGTATGAACTAGGGCTTTAGACTGCCCTGGGACATGGGGTCAAGGGAGGTATAATCTTGGGCAAAGTGATGTTTTTCAGCCCATTTCTCCAGGATAATTATATGGTGGAGAAAAAAACTTTGACTAAGAAGATCATGCGATTTTAGGAGAATCTCTTTCCACCAAAATTAATTCTGTAGCCTGAACTCCCAGTTGACCTGTACTGCATGTAACTCAATAATTTTTAGGTATATGAGTGTGGAGCCTCATCAATTGAGGATTAGGATCTGACTTAACAAGCCTGAGACCTATGTTATCACATAGACTGCCACTGGGAATCAAGTCCATCTGAAAAATTTCTAGCTGCCAGCAGTAAAAGAGCAGACCATTAGTTTTCTTCAAACAGAGGCTAACATATGCAGGGAGCTCTCCCTGGTGCTGCTTAAAAAAAATTTGACCAAAGTCTGTCTCCTCTGTTTAATAATCTTTTGAATACCACTCATCTCATTCGTTCTCTAGCATATCTTACTTAAAAGGAGATCTATCTTGCTTCCTCCCAATCCTACCAGATTCCTTGAAAACCTATTACAATTCTGATCTGATCTGATTCTAAAGATATACCCAGTTCTAGTTATTACTCCATGTTCCCACCCTATGGTCAGTTCCTCTATCATCAACTCATCCTAAACTATATTGCCAAGTACAAGAAAGTTATCCATTGAAAGCTAAAGTTATACACATTATTCTCTTGAAAAAGCATAAAATTCATTTGATTAAAATGCAAGGTTCGTCAGTAAGGCAATTTGGGCTAACGAATAAAACGGGAAGACCAAAATGCCTTCTAAACTCTAAGTTAAATAATTGTTCAGGATTTAATACAAAAGGAAAAAAAGCCACATAGCAAGTTAAGTAGATAAAGATTAAAATAGAGGATACATTCTCTTCCTTCATATATCAGCTTTTTTAATGCCACTGATTACCAACCTGGATTTAGCTACCTAACTTATCAAGTCAATAGTCATTACTCCATGTGTGTCTCTTTAAAATCTGGTCGGAATATTTTTCAGAGTGGGTAAAGGAATTTTTCTGTCAAGAACCTTTAAGTTTGCTAAACTTCACTGTGAGAATATGCAAACACACAAAAATTCTGACTTCTGAATGTGGTAGAAGGGCATGCCTGAGAGAGTGTAAGCATAGAAGTTGAGGGAGGAAAGTACTAGGGCACATTTGGGACATAGTAGAGATTATGGTTGGAGCATCAGTATCCAGCACAATGGTGTGAAAGAAGTCAGGGAATGTCTAGACATCAATAAGCGTATTGGAGGCCACAGAATCTAAGTAGACCAAGCAAAGCTTCACAGGAGAGAGATACGGTATTTATAGTGGCCGTGGGGGAAGAGGAGACGCTGAAAGCACTGCCGTTGTCCAGTCATTAAGTCATGTCAGACTCTTTGCAACCCCATGAGCTGCAGTGTGCCAGGCTTTCCTGTCCCTGTCCCTCACTATCTTCTGGAGTTGGTTCAGATTCAAATCCATTGAGTTGGTGATGCCCTCCAACCATCTCATCCTCTGTCATCTTCTTCTCCTTCTGCCCTCAACCTTTGCCAGCAACAGGGTCTTTTCCAGAGAGTTGGCTCTTCACATCAGGTGGCCAATGTATTGGAGCTTCAGCTTCAGCATCAGTCCTTCAATGAATACTCAGGGAGGATTTCCTTTAGGATTGACTGATGTGATCTTGCTATCCAAAGGACTCTCAAGAGTCTTCTCTGGCACCACAGTTTGAAGCCATCCATTCTTCAGTGCTCTGATTTCTTTATGGTCCAGCTCTCATATCTGTATATGACCACTGGAAAAACCATAGCTTTAATTGAAAGAGATGCGTATAACCCAATGTTCATCACAGCACTGTTTATAATAGCCAAGACATGGAAACAACCTAGATGTCCATCAGCAGATGAATGGATAAGAAAGCTGTGGTACATTACACAATGGAGTATTACTCAGCCATTATAAAGAATACATTTGAATCAGTTCTAATGAGGTGGATGAAACTGGAGCCTATTATCCAGAGTGAAGTAAGCCAGAAAGAAAAACACCAATACAGTATACTAAAACATATATATGGAATTTAGAAAGATGGTAATGATAACCCTGTATGTGAGACAGCAAAAGAGACACAGATGTATAGAATGGACTTATGGCCTCTGTGAGAGAGGGAGAGGGTGGGATGATTTGGGAGAATGGCATTGAAATATGTATACTATCATGTAAGAAACAAATCACCAGTCCAGGTTCAATGCATGATACAGGATGCTTGGGGCTGGTGCACGGGGATGGTCCAGAGAGATGATATGGGGTGGGAGGTGGGAGGGGGGTTCAGGATTGGGAACTCCTGTACACCTGTGGCTGATTCATGTCAATGTATGGCAAAACCAATACAGTATTGTAAAGAAAAATAAAGTAAAAATAAAAATAAATAAATAAATAAAAACTTATATATTAAAAAAAAGAAAAACCATAGCTTTGACTATATGGACCTTTGTTGGCAAAGTGATGTCTTTGCTTTTTAATACGCTGTCTATGTTTGTCATAGCTTTTCTTCCAAGAAGCAAATGTCTATTAATTTTGTGGCTGCATTCACTGTACACAGTGATTTTGGAGCCCCCCAAAATAAAACCGGCCACTGTTTCCACTTTTTCCCTTTCTATTTGCCATGAAGTAATGGGACCAGATGCCATGACCTTAGGTCCCATCATTAGCAGCATATATACTGGTTATAAGACTGTTGATCGTTCCAAGTTTAGCTGGGCTTCTCAGGTGGCACTAACAGTAAAGAACCCACCTGCCAATACAGGAGACGTAAGAGACTTGGGGTCAGTCCCTGGGTCGGGAAGATTCCTTGGAGAAGGAAATACAACCCACTCCAGTATTCTTGCCTAGAAAATTCCACGGACAGAGGAGCCTGGTGGGCTACAGTCCATAATGTTGCATACGTGGACATGACTGAAGTGACTTAGCATGTATAATGGTTTAGGTATGCAAATTTGAAGGCATAATCTGGGATTTTTGTCAATAGAGATAAAAAGAAGAGAACAAATTGGGAAAAACATTTAGGGTTAGAACAAACAGAACTTGATGGTTAACTTTAAGGTGAAGTGGATTTTCAGGGAAGAATAAGTCAAAGAAGGCCAACGTTTTTAACCTGGATGACTGAACACTACTCTATGAGTGTCCATGCTTTTAAGTAGAACTATTTTGAAGAATTTTGTTTGGAAGTTATGGTATTTTAAGTGGCAGCAAAGCTATCAATTGGGAAACTGAACCAAACAATTGGAAAGATAGTACCAGAGCTGAAGAGAGAGGCTAGATTGAGAGACTAAGATTTCGTTGTAAGCTACATAAAAACAATGCTATGCTGTGCTGTGCTCAGCTGCTTAGTCGTGTCCACCTCATTTTGACCCTATCAACTGTGGCCTGGCAGGCTCCTCTGTCTGATGAAGTTTCCAGGCAAAAATACCGGAGAGGGTTGTCATTTTCTACTCCAGAGGATCTTCTCAACCCAGGATATGAACCCGAGTCTCTTGCATCTCCTCCATTGCCAGGTGGATTCCTTATCACTTCATCACTGAGAAGCCCTTGTAGAACCAATAGTCAAACTAAATGAAATGAAAATGAAATAGGTTGATCTGATAATCTGTTCCTTGAATCCATCTGGATCTTGGGATCCTGTGTTTGTAGTTGGAAGGAATTTCCACAAGGTGGTAGTGCATTCTTATTAGGTAACATAGACTCAGGAACAATATAAATATTAACAGGGACCCAAAGACCACCAATTTCTGCCCCCCGCCCCCCCCCCCACCCCATCTTAGGCATTCTTCTAGAGCTACTGTTTGATGTATTATATGAAAATGTTCTTTACTAACAAAATGTAACCATTGGTATATACTTTATCTTACTGTTTTCTATACATCAAAAAGTTATCTGAGTGATAATTAAATCAGTCATAAAAATCAAGGAAGATTTAAGGTCATCCCTTCCCCACTTTCCATGTTAAAATAAAACGATATTTTCTAAAACTTTTGGCATAATTCATTATATAATCTCTCTTGTGTTTACTTTTATGACAGAACACTCATTTAATCATATTTTTCAGATCAATCTTTCTTTTTCCCTGTGGTCTCATATTTTTAGATGTACATAGTATTTTCTTTCTGGGTTTGAAAGCATTGTTCTACCTACACCCTCAAGAAATTCAAATTCTCTTGACAGCCATATCCTACTCATACTTCCTTTTAGGTCCAAATAAAAACATGTTCTCTTCTCATGGATGAGTCATCAGTGAGTCACCTAATACTGCAAATAGTCTGTATCTCTAGTTATCTGAACTCTTAACCACATATTGAATATAAATACAAAAATTTCCTCACACTCATCATTGAAAACATAGACTGGTATACTATTAAGAACATCTAAATTGCTTTAAGAATTTGAATGAGAGGATGTGTGTAGATTGTGTTTCATTCTTAGCTCTACTCCTAATATGATCTTCATCTAAAAGTATCGTGTGTTATCTATTGTCTTCCTTACATTAAGTAAAAATGTCTTTAAGAAGTTAGATGAGCCTGAAGTCCAGAAAAATCCATTCTTTGGAAGAAAAATTGTAAGCATTAAATTGAGTTGAGAGAGGAGAGCTTATAAAAGGTGTAAGCTGGTAATACATTTGTCTTCATTTACCAGGGATGCAATGATTTTCCACATGTGAGGAAGTAAAACAAGAAAAAAAAATTGTGAAAATTGGGATTGGTACTAAAAAACTGGAGAAATAACTACATCAGCCAAGGAGACTGGGGAATAGCCAGAGAAAATCACTGGTGTGTAGCACCATCAGAGCCAATGAAATAAAACCTTCCTTTTTAAGAAGGAAGGTCCTCTTGGTAGAAGTCCTTGTGAGGTATGAGGGACCTACTACCCAAAGATTCAGAGAAAAGTGGCCCTGTGCATTGAATGGAGTAGATGGTGGAGAGAAGCTTCACTGTGGAGCAGAGCTAAGTGACAACCTCCAGTTACCATACCATTGAATCTGCTATGGTGTTCCTGCCGTGGCCATCTTCTCCCAGGGCACCCCTTAGCCAGTGACTGAGCATGGCAAAAGCACGACAACACTTTTGCCTAATATTGGACTCCTTTATGGGCAACATTTTCCTAGGAAGTCCCCATCAGCCTAGTCAAGATTTTTTAGAAATTCAGTGTAGTCTGAAATTCTTTTTAACCAACTCTCCTTTCTTTCTTCTTATCAAAAGTGTTACACTTACATCATAATCTGAAGACTCTTTTCGCCTTCTGCTCCCCCTGCCCCACCCAGCTATGTCCTTCACAAGCATTTTACAGAACAAATTTCTAGGACATCTGATCTCTGCTTGGCACTTAATTCTCAGAACTCCCAAAGTAACATAGGTCTGCAATTTAATGGGGATGACTCATCTCATTCCATTTGGCCTTAGCTGGAGCTACTTAGAAACTGGAATTATCTGAAAACTGACTATATTTTTGACCTTTTAAGATGGAATTTAGCTAAGACTTGGGCTGGGTCTGTTCACTCAGTTCAGTTCAGTTCAGTCGCTCAGTCGTGTCCGACTCTTTGCGACCCCATGAATCGCAGCACACCAGGCCTCCCTGTCCATCACCAACTAATGGAGTTCACTCAGACTCACGTCCATCGAGTCTGTGATGCCATCCAGCCATCTCATCCTCGGTCGTCACCTTCTCCTCCTGCCCCCAATCCCTGCCAGCATCAGAGTCTTTTCCAAGAGTCAACTCTTCTCATGAGGTGGCCAAAGTACTGGAGTTTCAGCTTTAGCATCATTCCTTCCAAAGAAATCCCAGGGCTGATCTCCTTCAGAATGCACTGGTTGGATCTCCTTGCAGTCCAAGGGACTCTCAAGAGTCTTCTCCAACACCACAGTTCAAAAGCATCAATTCTTTGGTGCTCAGCTTTCTTCACAGTCCAACTCTCACATCCATACATGACCACTGGAAAAACCATAGCCTTGACTAGATGGACCTTAGTTGGCAAAGTAATGTCTCTGCTTTTGAATATGCTATCTAGGTTGGTCCTAACTTTTCTTCCAAGGAGTAAGTGTCTTTTAATTTCATGGCTGCAGTCACCATCTGCAGTGATTTTGGAGCCCCCCCGCCCCCCCCCAAAAAAAAACTCTGACCCTGTTTCCACTGTTTCCCCATCTATTTCCCATAAAATGATGGGACTGGATGCCATGATCTTCGTTTTCTGAATGTTGAGCTTTCAGCCAACTTTTTCACTCTCCTCCTTCACTTTCATCAAGAGGCGTTTTAGCTCCTCTTCACTTTCTGCCATAAGGGTGGTGTCATCTGCATATCTGAGGTTATTGATATTTCTCCTGGCAATCTTGATTCCAGCTTGTGTTTCTTCCAGTCCAGCCTTTCTCATGATGTACTCTGCATATAAGTTAAATAGGCAGGTGACAATATACAGCCTTGACGTACTCCTTTTCCTATTTGGAACCAGTCTGTTGTTCCATGTCCAGTTCTAACTGTTGCTTCCTGACCTGCATACAGATTTCTCAAGAGGCAGGTCAGGTGGTCTGGCATTCCCATCTCTTTCAGAATTTTCCACAGTTTACTGTGATCCACACAGTCAAAGGCTTTGGCATAGTCAATAAAGCAGAAATAGATGTTTTTCTGGAACTCTCTTGCTTTTTCGATGATCCAGTGGATGTTGGCAATTTGATCTCTGGTTCCTCCGCCTTTTCTAAAACCAGCTTGAACATCAGGAAGTTCACAGTTCACGTATTGCTGAAGCCTGGCTTGGAGAATTTTGAGCATTACTTTACTAGCATGTGAGATGAGTGCATTTGTACGGTAGTTTGAGCATTCTTTGACATTGCTTTTCCCTGGAATTGGAATGAAAACTGACCTTTTCCAGTCCTGTGGCCACTGCTGAGTTTTCCAAATTTGCTGGCATATTGAGTGCAGCACTTTCACAGCATCATCTTTCAAGATTTGAAACAGCTCAACTGGAATTCCATCACCTCCACTCGCTTTGTTCGTAGTGATGCTTTCTAAGGCCCACTTGACTTCACGATCCTGGATGTCTGGCTCTAGATTAGTGATCACATCATCGTGATTATCTGGGTCATGAAGATCTTTTTTTGTACAGTTCTTCTGTGTATTCTTGCCAACTCTTCTTAATATCTTCTGCTTATGTTAGGTCCAGACCATTTCTGTCCTTTATCAAGCCCATCTTTGCATGAAATATTCCCTTGGTATCTCTAATTTTCTTGAAGAGATCTCTAGTCTTTCCCATTCTATTGTTTTCCTCTATTTCTATGCATTGATCACTGAAGAAGGCTTTCTTATCTCTTCTTGCTATTCTCTGGAACTCTGCATTCAGATGCTTATATCTTTCCTTTTCTCCTTTGCTTTTCACCTCTCTTCTTTTCACAGCTATTTGTAAGACCTCCCCATGCATTTCTTTTCCATGGGGATGGTCTTGATCCCTGTCTCCTGCACAATGTCACAAACCTCATTCCATAGTTCATCAGGCACTCTATCTATCAGGTCTAGGCCCTTAAATCTATTTCTCATTTCCACTGTATAATCATAAGGGATTTGATTTAGCTCATACCTGAATGGTCTAGCAGTTTTCCCTACTTTCTTCAATTTGAGTCTGAATTCAGTAATAAGGAGTTCATGATCTGAGCCACAGTCAGCTCCTGGTCTTGTTTTTGTTGACTGTATAGAGCTTCTCCATATTTGGCTGCAAAGAATATAATCAATCTGATTTCGGTGTTGACCATCTGGTGATGTCCATGTGTAGAGTCTTCTCTCCTGTTATTAGAAAAGGGTGTTTGCTATGACCAGTGCATTTTCTTGGCAAAACTCTGTTAGTCTTTGCCCTGCTTCATTCTGCATTCCAAGGCCAAATCTGCCTGTTACTCCAGGTGTTTCTAGACTTCCTACTTTTGCATTCCTGTCCCCTATAATGAAAAGGACATCTTTTTTGGGTGTTAGTTCTAAAAGGTCTTGTAGGTCTTCATAAAACCGTTCAACTTCAGTTTCTTCAGCGTTACTGGTTGGGGCATAGACTTGGATAACTGTGATATTGAATGGTTTGCCTTGGAGATGAACAGAGATCATTCTGTCGTTTTTGAGATTGAATCCAAGTACTGCATTTCAGACTCTTTTGTTGACCATGATGGCTACTCCATTTCTTCTGAGAGATTCCTGCCCACGGTAGTAGATATAATGGTCATCTGAGTTAAATTCACCCATTCCAGTTCATTTTAGTTCGCTGATACCTGGAATGTTGACGTTCACCCTTGCCATCTCTTGTTTGACCACTTCCAATGTGCCTTGATTCATGGACTTGACATTCCAGGTTCCTATGCAATATTGCTCTTTACAGCATCGGACCTTGCTTCTATTACCAGTCACATCCACAGCTGGGTATTGTTTTTCTTTGGCTCCATCCCTTCATTCTCTCTGGAGTTATTTCTCCACTGATCTCCAGTAGCATATTGGGCACCTACTGACCCAGGGAGTTCCTCTTTCAGTATCCTATCATTTTGCCTTTTCATACTGTTCATGGGGTTTTCAAGGCAAGAATGCTGAAGTGGTTTGCCATTCCCTTTTCCAGTGGACCACATTCTGTCAGACCTCTCCACCATGACCCGCCCGTCTTGGGTTGCCCCGTAGGTGTGGCTTGACTTCATTGAGTTAGGGAGGAGCAACCCAAGGAGCGGTGGCTACACGGGCGCAGGAGGGCCTAGAGGAGCTATCCCACGTTGAAAGTCAGGAGGGGCAGCAGTAAGGAGATACCCTTCATCCAAGGTAAGGAGCAGTGGCTGTGCTTTGCTGGAGCAGCCGTGAAGAGATACCCCATGCCCAAGGTGAGAGAATCCCAAGTAAGATGGTAGGTGTTGCAAGAGGGCATCAGAGGGCAGACACACTGAAACCGTTATCACAGAAAACTAGTCAATCTAATGGGTCTGTTCACTAGATTGTCTATATGTGACCTCTTCCCTTTGACCTGGGTTTCCTTTTCGATGTGTTTCCTGGGAACGGATCCTAAGAGGGAAAGAATCAGGCTGAAGCCATATTGCTTTTCATGACCTAGCCACAGAAGTCACATGGCCTCTTATCTACTTCATCCCATTGGTCACACACACAGCCAGCTCTGATTCACAATGGGAGGTAATCAAACATGAACATTCTTATCAAGAAATGTGAATCACTGGGGGCCATCCAGGGAGCTGGCTACCTCAGTGGAAATGTAACAGGAAATTTATAGACCCTGAAAGTATGTTATATTAAAACGAAGTAAGAAGCAGAAGGAATTATGGAGAAAATACATTTATAAATTTAAAATATGTGAGTGCAAACCAACAATATACATCTTCTAAGAATGCATTTAAATAAAGTGTTATGTCTCAAGCATTTTAAAATGACTGGTTATAGGAAAAGAGCAGAATGAACATGAGGAATGGTAATACAGTTTAAAAACAAAATATGTTTTGTTATTCTTAAATGTTTAATTTGAATATATTTTACACTTACATGTAAAATTCATATTTTGAAATTGTACACACATAGCAATATGCAAATACCATTGGAAGATGGGATATTACAACCTCGTTACTTTTTTAAGAATTTCAGGCAGCATGAAATTCTCCCAATGGAAGCTTTATTTCAGTTGCTATTCCAACAGTTAATGGTGTTTGGTCCAGAGCTTTTGATTAAAGTTTCTCATTTGTTGAAGACTGGCCAATGTCTGGGCTCATAATCCACATCAAACTCTTAGACATGATGATTTCCTGTATTTTAAGTTCAATTACTTGTATTATGTACATGTACAATTTGAAGATAATAAATATTAATGACATATTTGCATATAAGAAATTCCTATAAATTCATTTAGGTACCATTATTCACCATTTGGATATTTAATTTGCAGATTCATCATTTATTTGAAAGAGTAAACATTCATAAATAAATGATAAAAGATTTGTGCATTGTAAGGACATATATCTCAACTTGAATTTTTTAATTGAAGTTATTTTTCTTAAAAAAGTGACAATTTATGTAAGATGATAATATATTTTCTTATCTTTAAAAGATTTAAATGAAAACTTTCTCATTTGCACTATGCTTCTCTCATTTTAAATGTATAGTTTCACAGAGAATTATAACAAGAGCTCTACTGATTATTTATACATGTATATATTATCTTAATTCCTCTACCTTTTTAAACCTCTGCATTCAATTCTCTTTAAAAATTCCTTAGTTTGACAGTTGGCAACTAGTCAATGCTGAACCAACTTCCTGCAAAAGGACATTATTTTGCATGTCCTTGGAGACTGGATAATTAATGTGTAGTGTTCTACTTAAAACTCTAATTAAGTTTAAATTAAATTTCTTTGGGGTTTTAATAGAGAAGGAAACATTTTGGTGCCTTTTTCACTTAAATGTTATATTTGCCAGCCTGTCTGAGCCAAACTACCTTCATTTATATGTACTTAATGTTGTTTTAATGTTGGCATTTGGTCTGGAAATGAAGAAAACTTTTTTTTTTTCCTACCCTCCATTACAGTTGTTTCACTTTAGCTTGTGCTAAAGATATTATAAAATAAGTAAGACACTTGTCATTTACTATTTATCCTTTTCTAGAAACTAGAAAAGTACTATTTATTCTTTCCTCATAACTTTAATCATTATATATTAAGCCTTATTTTCAAGAGCTTTTCTTTCTGTTCATCAAGCAGTCTAGTTCCTACGTATATAAATATTTTTGTTTTCTTTATCACCCTGACTTTTTCCTTTCTGTTCCCTAGACACCGATTCTGCTCTGAGGACCAATCCTGTGGATATGCAAGTCCATCAGTGGTAGGACTGAAGTTCCCCACCTGTCTGTCTCATAGTTAAATATACACCCCATGCCTATTTTGTGAGGTACCACAGTATTCGGAATTTGAAGTGTTTTCAAATTAATCTCTACAAATTGTTGTTTATTCTCTAAGTCATGTCTGACTCTTATGCGATCCCATGGACTGTAACCCTCCAGACTGCTGTCCAATATTCCCAGGCAAAAATACTGGAGTGGGTTGCTATTTCTTTCTCAGGGGATCTTCCCGACCACGCGATCAAACCCAAGTCTCCTGTGTCTCGTCCATTGGCAGGTGGATTTTTTGCCACTGAACCACCAGGGAGGTCCCTACATTCAAATAAGCTATATTAATTTTAGCCGCTCTATACTTTGCCTCCTTTTCTCCCCACAATTCTCAGAATTGGGAAAGAGTTTTAATTTACAATTTGTCATTTACATTTATTCCATAGGGTTTCTCAAGTGGTGCAGTGGTAAACCCAAGAAAAAATTTTACTTAAAAAATATCTGTAGTTGATAATTTGTAGTATTCAAAGAGTCTACATAAAGAAATACACATGAACATTTACTGATCATAAACTGGTGCGTTCAATAAACCTTCAAGGTGTTGATCTGTCATGGCTAGTGTGACTGAAGGGTGACTATTTCTGGAATAAACAGGTCAGCTAGTTTATAGGAAAATCCAGCCATTTTCAGTTTTGGCTTCAGCATCTATACTTCGATCAAGTGGAGTTTCCAAAAAAATTGGGTTTTGCTATCTTTTTTATTGTATTGTACCCAAATCTTTGATAGGAAATAAATGAGAAGTTCTAAATTAATTGTGGTCTCTGCCAGGACTGAAGGATTTAAGAAAGTGATGTTAATGATGGTGTATTTCATGTATATTACTGTTGTTCTTTATGACCTATGTTTAAAAAAAGAGTTCAGTGTTTTTTTTTATAACATATAGGGCTCAGAACACTGATCTAATATACATGTTTATTACTGCTATAACATAAATAATTAAAACAGAAATTAAAAAACCACTCTTTTTTTCATGAATCTGCACCATTATTGGGAGATAAATTATGCCATCCATAATGGTTATTTTGTAGCAAAGTAAATATAGGGGCAGATCAATTTTAAACAGTAGCTAGTAATATATAATACTTTTAAAAATAATTGCAGTATTACAATTTTTGGAAGTAAAAATAATGTTGTAATTTTTAGTTTCATAAGAATTTATCTTGCCATTTTACTAATACCTTTTTTTGGTTAATAATTTATCTAATAAATATTTGCCAACTAGCAAGCTAAAAAAGGGATGTTTTTGTTTAGCATTATGTGTTGATCTTAAATAGTTTGAGGGCTTCCCTGGGCTCAGACGGTAAAGCATCTGCTTGCAACGCGGGAGACCCGGGTTCGATTCCTGGGTCAGGAAGATCCCCTGGAGAAGGAAATGGCAACCCACTCCAGCACTCTTGCCTATAAAATCCCATGGACGGAGGAGCCTGATAGGCTACAGTCCATGGGGTCGCAAAGAGTCGGACACAACTGAGCGACTTCACTTCACTTAAATAGTTTTAACATTAAGATCCTAATGCAACTTTAATATGTTTTCTGAATGTCAAAATGCCTAAAATAATACAGTTTTAAACATATACAAGATATATTATGATACTGTCATTCGAATTTAAACTGGTGGCTCAGACGATAAAGAATCCAGCTGCAGTGTGGGAGACCTGGTTTCGATCCCTGGGTTGGGAATATCTCCTGAAGAAGGACATGGTAACTCATTCCACTTTTCTTGCCTGGAGAACCCCCATGGACAGAGAAGCCTGGAAGACTACAATCACTGGGGTCTCAAAGAGTCAGACATGACTGAACGGCTAAGAGCAGCACATATCTTTATAACAAGAATATTTTGCTAAATTTTCATGAATTTTTGTACAATTTATATTATACAATATATGTACTTCAGGAATATTATTATCTAGATGAGACTTTTTAGATTGAATATGCATCAGCAAGTCCATTTAAGATGCAAATTTGGTTAAAGTATTAGTAAACAGTCTTTAAGACATTTATGAAGTGAAAGTGAAATTTTTAGCTGCTCAGTCACATCAGACTCTTTGCAATCCCATGGACTATAGCTCTCCAGGCTCTTCTGTCCATGGGATTCCCCAGGCAAGAATACTGGAGCGGGTTGTCATTCTGTTCTCCAGGGGATTTTGCAACGCAGGGATTGAACCCTCCCCCATTGCAGGCAGATTCTTTACCATCTGAGCCGTCAGGGAAGCCCTTAAGACATGCATACTATACTTCTTAAAAATAACCACGTGATTAAATTTATCTATATAGAAGAGAGAGAAAGGGAGAGATAGAGGGAGAGAGAAGAAGAAAGAATATGAATGTGTGTGTACTTGCAACGGGTTTAAGGTAGTGAATAGATTTAAAATTTTAATTTAAAAAATTAATTTGAATATTTAAAAGAAGAGATTTCCTTAGTTTAAATAGTTGTGAATCTATTTGATGAAATTGTAATGGTTTACTGAAACAAATCATCCCTCGGTAGCTGCAGGAAGGCTTGGTTCCAGGAGCCCCATGATTATCAGAATTCATCAATGCGTGCTTAGTTCAATTCAGCCACTCTGTCGTGTTCGACTTTTGCGACCCCATGGATTGCAGGATGATAGGCTTCCCTGTCCATTGTGAACTCCTGGAGCTTACTCAAACTCATGTCCATAGAGTCAGTGATACCATCCAATCATCTCTTCCTTTGTCATCCCCTTTTCCTCCTGCCTTCAGTCTTTCTAAACATCAGTGTCTTTTTGAATGAATCAGTTCTTTGTATCAAGTGGCCAAAGTATTGGAGTTTCAGCTTCAACATCAGTCCTTCCAATGAATATTCAGAACTGATTTCCTTTAGGATTGACTGGTTGGATCTCCTTGCAGTCCAAAACTCTCAAGAGTGTTCTCCAACACCACGGTTCAAAAGCATCAATTTCCCAGCTCACATCCTTTATATAAAATGCTCATGTCCTTTATATAAAATGGCATAGTGTTTTCATCTAATTAACGCCCCTTCTCCTGGATACTCATCTCTAGTTTACTTATAATATCTAATACGGTATAAATGCAAATAGTTGTAAAGACAGTGTAATTGCTATGTTAATAGTTGTCAAAGATGTGACAAATTCAAGCTTTTCTTTGGGAATTCTCTGCAATTTTCCCCCAAATCTTCTTGATTCACTGTTGATTGATTCTCAGGATATGAAAACCTTTCGACATAGTATGGAGAGGCATCTGTACTCATATTGCATCTTTGATTTTGTGTTTTTTTTTTTTTGGCTCACACTTTATTATTTACTTTGTATTTTCCTTTATTTTCTTTAATTTCTAAAAAAAAAAAGTTTGTACTCTTGTCTTTTCAATTAAATATAAAACCCTACTGGGTGTGTCCTTCACAGAGTATGCTCAGCATGCAATGGCTTAATATTAATATATATGGATTGACTAATTGAGGACTAGTCATATTTAACAATCATTTCTTTCTTTCATATAAAAGTATAATGTGTATAGTGTTGAATGATTTAAAATTCAATTATAATTTTTTAAAATAATATTTTCTGTATCATATACTTAAATTCTCAATTTTAAAATTGCTTTAGGACTGAATAACAAAATGAATACACGAGTGCATAGAATTTATATTGATACACACATTTTGAATATGAAATTGATTAAATTTAATCATTACTACCCTGCTTTCATTCAAATAGATTTCAAAATATCTAGGAATTAATTTAAAAAATTAATTTGGTCTCAAAGTTTCTTATAAATATAATGTATGATGTAAGACATATTAAAATTAAAAATATTAAATATTTTAAATATTAAATTTAAAAATGTACAGTTTCTATTAATTTACATGAAATTAATTTTACAAAAAGTTGATTTTATAAGAAAAGGAATTTTTTTTTGGTTGTGAAATTTCTATTTTGTAGTTGTCTGTTTACTCTGGATTCATTGTGTTTCTTAGGTCCATGGTTTAATATTATTTATAAAAGATGAATTTTCTTTAACCATTATTTTATTCAAAATAGCAATCACTTTTAACAATGAAAAATACAATATTTTCTTGTTAATGATGACTAGTTCTGTGAACTGACTTTAATCTTTTTTAAAGTTGTAAGTTAGCAGATTATCAAAGGATTTTAAATTTTAGAACACCTTGTATTTGCAGGATGGCTACATTAAATAAACATATTTTTTTGCTTATCTGTGCTATTTTTTGGGTTACTTTTTAATGTTTCTTCCACTTCACTGATTGTTGTCAACTATGTGTAATCTGCTGACTAACCTATCTCTTATATATATTTTCAATTTAAATTACTGTATTCTTTCATACTAGTAGTCCTATTTATGTTTTTTTTCCTTTGATTCTATTCTAATCTACCCTGATATTTTTTGTTACAATCTCTTGTTCTTTAATCAGACTTTTGATTCTCTCATTTTTAATTTCTTTAAAGATATCAAGTATTTCTTTCACACTCTGTTTCTGATCATTGTATTTACAGTTTTTGTGGGAATGTTTCTGCAGTTGCTATATCTGTTGATGTTTTCTCATTTGTTCTGCAGCTTTTCTTTCTAAATTGATATTCCTTGGAATTTTATCTGTGAGAATTCCTCATAACCAGGATTGATATCATTTCTTCCCAGAAAGTAGTTGCGTGTGTTTCCTCCATGCACTTAATGGACACTGTCGACCCAGGACTACTATCATCCTAATTCAGAGTTTTCAGATTCTGAGGATGAAAGAATTCTGGAATCAGGCCTAAATAAGGGCTTTGTTAGTGGCCATTTTCTGGGAAGAATTTTCGTTATTTTTCTTCCACTTAGAGCCAAGATCAGCCAAACAGGACTTTCCTCCAGTTCCCTCTGTGAGGAATGTTCTTTCCTAGCTTTCCCAAAGAAAGTATTACCTTTGGGGATCCTAACTTTATGCAGAAGTCTCTGTTTTAATCTCTCCATTCGTGAGTCCTGGGTTCGTCTTCTTCTTTTTTTTTTTTTTTTAATATAAATTTATTTATTTTAATTGGAGGTTAATTATTTTAAAATATTGTATCGGTTTTGCCATACATCAACGTGCATCCATCACAGGTATACATGTGTTCCCCATCCTGAATCCCCCTTCCTTTTCCCACCCCATACTATTCCTCTGGGTGGTCCCAGTTGCACCAGCCCCAAGCATACAGTATCATGCATCGAACCTGAACTAGCGATTCATTTCATATATGATATTATACATGTTTCAATGCCATTCTCCCAAATCATCGCACCCTCTCCCTCTCCCTCTGAGTTCAAAAGACTGTTCTATACATCTGTGTCTCTTTTGCTGTCTCACATACAGGGTTATCATTACCATCTTTCTAAATTCCATATATATGCATTAATATACTGTATTGGTGTTTTTCTTTCTGGCTTACTTCACTCTGGATAATAGGCTCCAGTTTCATCCACCTCATTAGAACTGATTCAAATGTATTCTTTTTAATGGCTCAGTAATACTCCATTGTGTAATGTACCACAGCTTTCTTATCCATTCATCTGCTGATGGACATCTAGGTTGCTTGCATCTCCTGGCTATTATAAACAGTGCTGCAACGAACATTGGGGTACACGTGTCTCTTTCAATTCTGGTTTCCTCAGTGTGTATGCCCACAAGTGGGATTGCTGGGTCATAAGGCAGTTCTATTTCCAGTTTTTTAAGGAATCTCCACACTGTTCTCCATAGTGGCTGTACTAGTTTGCATTCCCACCAACAGTGTAAGAGGGTTCCCTTTTCTCCACACCCTCTCCAGCATTTATTGCTTGTAGACTTTTGGATCGCAGCCATTCTGACTGGTGTGAAATGGTACCTCATTGTGGTTTTTATTTGCATTTCTCTGATAATGAGTGATGTTGAGCATCTTTTCATGTGTTTGTTAGCCATCTGTATGTCTTCTTTGGAGAAATGTCTATTTAGTTCTTTGGCCCATTTTTTGATTGGGTCGTTTATTTATCTAGAATTGAGCTGCAGTAGTTGCTTGTATATTTTTGAGATTAGTTGTTTGTCAGTTGCTTCATTTGCTATTATTTTCTCCCATTCTGAAGGCTGTCTTTTCACCTTGCTTAGAGTTTCCTTTGTTGTGCAGAAGCTTTTAATTTTAATTAGATCCCATTTGTTTATTTTTGCTTTTATTTCCAGTATTCTGGGAGGTGGGTCATAGAGGATCCTGCTGTGATGTATGTTGGAGAGTGTTTCGCCTATTTTTTCCTCTAGGAGTTTTATAGTTTCTGGTCTTACGTTTAGATCTTTAATCGAGTTTATTGTTGTGTGCAGTGTTAGAAAGTGATCTAGTTTCATTCTTTTACAAGTGGTTGACCAGTTTTCCCAGCACCACTTGTTAAAGAGATTGTCTTTACTCCATTGTATATTCTTGCCTCCTTTGTCAAAGATAAGGTGTCCATATGTGTGTGGATTTATCTCTGGGCTTTCTATTTTGTTCCATTGGTCTATATGTCTGTCTTTGTGCCAGTACCATACTGTCTTGATGACTGTGGCTTTGTAGTAGAGCCTGAAGTCAGGCAAGTTGATTCCTCCAGTTCCATTCTTCTTTCTCAAGATTGCTTTGGCTATTCGAGGTTTTTTGTATTTCCATACAAATTGCGAAATTATTTGTTCTAGTGCTGTGAAAAATGCCATTGGTAGCTTGATAGGGATTGCATTGAATCTATAGATTGCTTTGGGTGGTATACTCATTTTCACTATGTTGATTCTTCCGATCCATGAACATGGTATATTTCTCCATCTATTAGTGTCCTCTAACCACTATGGTCGGAGAAGGCAATGGCAACCCACTCCAGTACTCTTGCCTGGAAAATCCCATGACTGGAGGAGCCTGGTAGGCTGCAGTCCATGGGGTTGCTGAGGGTCGGACACGACTGAGCAATTTCACTTTTCACTTTCATGCGTTGGAGGAGGCAATGGCAACCCACTCCAGCACTCTTGCCTGGAGAATCCCAGGGATGGCAGAGCCTGGTGGGTGCCATCTATGGGTTCACACAGAGTTAGACATGACTGAAGTGACTTAGCAGCTTAGCAACCACTATGGTGCCTGTTAAAAAAGTTCAGAGACACTAGGGCTTATCACATGCCCCTAGAAGATGTGCCAAAATGACTTATCCCTTTGAATTTCAGCTTTTTCATTGCTTCTGCTCTGGGAGGACATTCCTGGTTTTCCTACCATCTCTAGCAATGTTGTTCAGTCACTAAGCTGTGTCCAACTCTTTGTTACCCCACGGACTGCTGCAAACCAGGCTTTCTTATCCTTCACTATGTCCACTGAGTAGGTGATGCCATCCAACCATCTCATCTTCTGTCCCCTACTTCTGCTCCTGCCCTAAGTCTTTCCCAGCATTAGGGTCTTCTCCAATGAGTTGGTTCTTCACATCAAGTGGTCAAAGTCATGGAGCTTCAGCTTCAACATCAGTTCTTCCAATGAATAGTAATTCTTTCCAGCAACTATTTGAAACTATTTTAAAAATAGTTCAGCTTCATTCAAAATTTTAGGCAATATGTATTGACCCACGTTTTGCTGAAAATGGAAAGACCTGAGACAAATGCATTTAACTGGCTTAGTTAAGGGACTTCCCTGGTGGCTTAGATGCTTAGTTAAATGCATAGGAAAGAAATAATAAAAAATAATTCTAACCTAGAAAAATTGATTCTGTTATAATAAGGAAGTCTGTGCTATTAGTAACTTTGAGATAATTATTATTAATGCTAAAAAAGATTTGCATTTCAATTAGTAAAAACACTCAATGAATTATTGCAATATATTTGTCTCAGGTCTTTCTATTTTCTAAGCCAGTTAAATGCATTAAAACTAAACTGTGGTCCTAAATGAAAAAAGTTGTGGTTTTTTTTTTTTTTTGACTATCAATCTAAATATTTTATTTTCTAATCTCTTTAAAAAATATTGCTTGAGCATAATTTGACTTTGTTTTGTAAGATAAAGGAAGAAAATTATGCATTTAAGAAGATTATTGTAAGAGTCCTACAAATTCAAGTCTATTGCTTCACATTCTCTTTTAATCAATATTCTTTAAAACTTTCCTGTCATACTGCAAATTTCCAGATTCTATGGGGTAAAACAAATCCACCTCCATTCACTATGTGGTGAAAAGAAGCAAAAGTGAACTTTATTGTAACCATGAAACTGTGGCATTCCATAAATTGCAGATTATAATATGTGTTACAACACTAATGTCTAATAATCTCTTGTCAGCTCTTTGAATAGAAAATATCTTTGCTAATTTATATTAGATTGAGGTCTTTGTTTTAGGGAGGGGATAAGAAGAGTTTTGAAGACATTTTTCAGGACTCTAGATTTATAGCTTCTTCTGTTTACCAGATTTACCATGCAATCTCTAATCTCTAGAAAACTTCAATTTAACATGTCATCTAAAAGATATTAGACGCTGGCATTTTCTGATTTCACTGCTGCAGCCAGAATGCCATGCATCTTGTGTTGCCTAGAAGACTACAAATATCTACATGTATTTTGATGAGAGGTTCCTTTCATATCTGTTAGTCTCTCTTTTTTTAAACTCTATGTGTTGTGCTGTATTTAGTCACTCAGTCGTGTCTGACTCTTTGCAACTTCATAGACTGTAGCCTGCCAGGCTTTTCTGTCCATAGAGATTCTTAGGGCAAGAATACTGGTGTGGGTTGCCATGCCCTCCTCCAGAGGATCTTTCCAACCCAGGTACTGAACCCAGGTCTCCTGCGTTGCAGGCAGATTCTTTAACATTTGAGCCATCAGGGAAGCCCTTTAAACTCTATGCATAAAAACAATAGAAAATGTGATAACATATTTTTAGCAGTTTGATATTGTATTGATTTATATATGAATACCAAACATAGGAATGTCTGTTTTACTTTTTATAATTATGTATCTATCCTTTGAAGTTTATTTTTTACTATTAAATATGTCTTCTTCAAGGGTTCTGATTAAGATTCAGAGATGATTGCCTTTTGAGCTTTTCCCCAGTGCCTTGAATTTAATAGTCTTTGCTTTATATATGCTACTTCAGAGACTTTGCATGCTATTCATGTTGGGTAATAACATTATAATCAACTTCACAATATTTGCTAATTTTCTTCTAAGAATTGGGCTTGAAATTCCATACTTTCAAGATGTGAAACTGCCTATGGTATGAAATAAAATCTCCAGGGTAAAGGCATTTTAAAGTGTTATAAGATTATATTTCATTTTACAATGTCAAAAGATCCATAGAAAAATTTTTCATAACAGCTAAGAAGTATGACCTTCAAATTAGTCACATGAAATTCTAGGCATGAACATTAAAATTACCTCATGACCAACCTTTCCCTGCAATAAATAAATGCCATAGTCAAATTTCAAAAGCTGCTACATTGCGAAAATCTTTAACGAACTGTTCTGATTTTACGTGGAAAGTGATTCTAGAAAAGAAGTGAATTGTAAAGTTTTGGATTAAGTGTTGAGAATGGAATAGTCTGGCTCTTAATTCTTGAATGTGGACACTCTTATGATGTTCTTTAAGATGTTTTTCTAGTAGTGGCCATGGCTGTGAACCACAGTCATCTATGGTCTCTTGCTTGGTTTTCCTTGTTACCAAAATGAATTTTAAGGTTGGTAGGTAAAGATACAAAGTACATTATTTGGCTAAAGCAAACTTAATAGATATTTGAATGATTAACCTTGGCAGAAATCATGGATCTCACTGTTTTACTCACTTGCTTAAAAAACCCTTCTGAATTTCCCCATTTCCTCCTACCTACAGTTTGCCAGGTTGTGAGCTCAAAAGGATCTCTAAGAACTTGTTTCCACCCACCCACTGATCTGGCCTCCGTGCTTCTATCTCTTTCTGTTCTTCACCTCACTTTTAATACTTTATTAATGGCAAATGTTATGCAACTCCACATATAAATCATACTGTTTCATGCCACTCCACCTTGCTCACCTTCTTCTGTTTGCTTGCAGTGTCCTTTCCAAAGAGTGGTATTGTAACGTAGTAGTCGAGAATGTATACCGTGGAGTCAGGCACACAGGTTCATTTTTAAGTCTTAATTCTGGATCTTATGAAAAGTTACTGACTCTCTCTAAACTTCAGTTACCTTATGTGTAAAAGGAATTCAAAAGTAACTCCTGTGTTTACATGATTTTATGAATGTGAAGGGATTAGTAAGCGTTGATCATATAGTAAGGACTCAATAATTAATAGCTTTACAGCCAGTTTATTGAGGAGTCATTGAATGAGCTTATGTTTCAATAACTGATGCAAATTGTGTTCTAATAGAGCCTCCTTTTTCTGGGATTGTAATGGGTTCCCTTAATGGGCCGTCTTAGTCCAGTTCTACAGTTTTTCATTGATCTCTGTTTATTCAAACAGTTTCACTTAAATTCTTAAGACTCAGCACTGTTTGCTTTAAGACTCTAACTTCATAATTGATTCAACCCCCTCACCCCTCACCCTGTACAAGTTTACTTCAAGTGAAGAGGTGAGACTGCTAGTTTGCTTGTATTCATTCTCTCATGCATACATACATGCACTCACTCACCCCTTTTCCTTGAATTACCTCCTTAACTCTTAGAGGCAAAGGAAGGCAAGACTGTAGTCTTGTAATCCCCTATTTGGTTGGCTATTCTGCTGTTTTAGCCTGTTGTTTAATGAGCTTGCTGTGGACAGATGTTGTTTCCAAGAGGACCCAATGAAGAGGTTCTTCGTAAAAACTCCCCAACATTTTGTGACTGCACCCACCCTCCACCCCACCCAACCAGCCAGTTGGCTCAGATTCCTCTGGTTCTCATGAATGTGTCTCTCTGCACCATGATCTGGTTGTCCCATCTAGTATAACACACAATCTGATCTAACTTCCAGGGCCTTTCACTATTCCTTCCCCTCTTTCCAGGGCCTTTCACTATTCCTTCCCCTCTTCTGCAAAAGTTTTGGGTTTACTTTTCCCTTTAGGATCCACTGTCCTATGTTCTGGGTGACTTAGAACTCAAGAGTGAAGGGGGTGGTATTGAATTCACTTCTAGAAGTACCCCAGTGTGTTATCTCTTTCTGTCCTCTTCAGATCCTGGGCCTAAATACATATACTGATACAACCAGGTGATAAGTGATTCCTTTGGGCCCTTTCCCTCTTTACTTGGAAGGCGAAGGCACTGCTCTTCTACAGGAAGTTTAGAGGAGAGAACTACTTCCTTCGTGGGAGAAGGCTTTTACCTTACTTACAAGGTTTGGAGTGAAGTGGATGTGAAATGGCTCTCACCCAATGCGTCCCGTGGAGAGGTGGCTGATCTCAACAGGTCATGATTCTTCTGAATCTGTAGCTTAGGGTACTTAAAGCCTGGTATTCTTAATCATGATCCTTAGGATCTGATTCCATTGGGAGTATCAGCATCGTCTTCTTACATTTTTATTTTGCTCTATCTGACCATAATATTATCTCAGAAGTCTTCCCTAAAGCCCAAGTTGGATTAATACAGTTCCTTTTCTTTGCTTCTAAGTCACTCTTGATCTTAGCATTTACCATGTTAATTGAGCATTTCAGTATTCTCTAAGCTCTATGTTGTATTTCAGCCTGTGTTCCAGCAGGAATGATGTAACCCAAGTAATCCTTGGCTGTGTTGGTACAGGTACAACTGGGCAGGACATTTACTGCCCCAGGCTTTTCTTTGTCTTAGCATGGGATGACTGTGGGAATGTGCCAACTCTTATGCACAGAAAACCTGAATTTTCCTGAAATTAATGTAGTGGAAGCACCCTTGATGTGTGACTGGAGCTGATAGATAAATGTTTCACCTTTTCAACCCTTGGGGCTGACAGTTCTGAAATATATTTCATAAGGCTCCTTAGATGATCCCAGAATCATCACTCGCTCCATCCTGTACCTTTCCTACCTTGGATCATGCGTGAATGGTAGTTGCTCAGTCATGTCCAACTCTTTATGACCCCATGGACTGTAGACCACCAGGCTTCTCTGTCCTTGGGATTCCCCAGGCAAGAATACAGGTGTGGGTTGCCATTTCCTTCTCCAACCTGGAATCATGTGTCCATATAAATTGCTAATACTCAAGCCTTCATCCAAAGCTATGACTTTTGGAGAGAACTCAGCTGAGTCACCATATTATATTGAAATAATTTGATTTCCGTAGGATGTGCTCACCATTACACTGTAAACTACTTTCATATCTCAACACTGTCCCTGACACATAGCCTGCTGCTGCTGCGAAGTCACTTCAGTCATGTCCGACTCTGTGCGACCCCATAGACGGCAGCCTACCAGGCTCCGCCGTCCCTGGGATTCTTCAGGCAAGAACACTGGAGTGGGTTGCCATTTCCTTCTCCAAGGCATGAAAGTGAAAAGTGAAAGTGAAGTCGCTTATTCATGTCCGACTCTTAGTAACCCCATGGACTGCAGCCTACCAGGCTCCTCCATCCATAGGACTTTCCAGGCAAGAGTACTGGAGTGGGTTGCCAATGCCTTCTCTGACACATAGCCCACACTCCATCAATTTTTGTTGAATTAGCATCATTTACAACTTACTCTTTCAAAGAAGTTAAGTGACTATTGTCATTCTTCTAACCTATGTAAAGACCAGGTTCAGATGATCATATCCATCCACAGTCTTGAAAGCCTAATTCTCAGCTTTCCACAAATATATTGAATGAATAAGTTTTCTTGAAAATCCTTGAATTCTGCCTAAATTCAGAATATCTTAGCAATGTCATTTCAGTTCAGTTCAGTCACTCAGTCGTGTCCGACTCTTTGCAACCCCATGAATCGCAGCACACCAGGCTTCCCTGTCCATCACCAACTCCTGGAGTTCACCCAAACTCATGCCCATCAAGTCGGTGATGCCATCCAGCCATCTCATGCTCTGTCATCTCCTTCTCTTCCTGCCTCCAATCCCTCCCAGCATTACAGTCTTTTCCAATAAGTCAGCTCTTCGCATGAGGTGGCCAAAATATTGGAGTTTCAGCTTTAGCATCAGTCCTTCCAAAGAACACCCAGGACTGATCTCCTTTAGAATGAACTGGTTGGATCTCCTTGCAGTCTGAGGGACTCTCAAGAATCTTCTCCAACACAATGTCTATAATATAAATGTACCTTACTTAGCTAGAATTTATTCTCTACTGTGGTTAGAGCATGAAATTAGATACTTGGAGGTGAAAAAAAATGGATTCCTTGGTTTGGAGGGCTTTGGGTCCACGAGAAATGCAAGACCTGCTCATTCTGGAGAGCAATGTGAGTATATCCAATATTATGAGCAATCAGAAAGTACAAAATAATGTGGTATTGATTGAAAGTTGTGCACACATTTTTCTAAGAGGATATCAAATCCTGTTAGTCTGAGGTCATCTACTTTATATTCTACATAGTAGCTTGATCAGTTGATCTAACTGTTTATCTATATCAATGCTCCTGTTAATATCACTTTGTAAACTGGGCAAAGCCTCCTCTGATAATTTCAAAGCTAAAAATTATGTTTTCCTAAAATAAAAGTCTCTTCTCTTTAGCACCAAATGATATAATTTTCTAGATGGAAAATCAATACATTAAAAGTGTGTCTCTGAAATGAGGCCATCCTGTATTCTTAGAGAAGTTGAATACTGGACAAATTGATGAGATTTAATAATTCATCAGATCCAAATGAATGTCATATTTACCATGTTGCTTTCTTAGCTCAATAAATCTATTGTGATGTGCAAATAAAATGATCTACTCCTAAGATATACATATTAAACACATGCTGAGCATTTAGGAACATACACTATAAAGCTATTCTAAAAGAATCTGCTCTTAAAGTATGGCTTTTAATAGCATGCTTCATTCTCTCGTGGCTTCCTTTGCGGCTCTGTGGTAAAGAATCCTCCTGCCAATGCAGGAGATGCAGGAAGTATGGGTTCAATACCTGGGTTGGAAAGATACCCTGGAAAAGGAAATTGCAACCCAAACCAGTATTCTTGCCTGGAGAATCCCATGAATGGAAGAGCCTGGTGGGCTACAAAGAGTTGGACACAACTGAGTGTGCACACATGCACACATTCCCTTTATTTGTAAACTGGAAGATGTAGATTTAGTTGAGCAATAGGGCACATGCAATTCTGGAGCTTCTGTTAACTCTTAAGTAAGAATTCTGAAAATGGGAAAACTGTTCTGCGTTACTGCAGAGAGGGAGTAGCATTTTCATGTAAACAAAGGGAAACTTGAGAGTAATTTAAATTGAGTTATGTACTTGACAGCTTATACCTTTAGCAGATTTTAGTATTCTTTCAATATTAAAATAAATAATGGATTTTGCTTAATTTGCTTTTCCAAGTAAGATCTCGATTTAACATGATCTCATGATTACAAATGCATATATTTTTCTACACACAACAATTTTAAATGTGATATTTCGTAGCTAATTTAAAAGAAGTGAGTTCTATAATAAAGCAATTAGGTTATGATAATATGGTTTTAGGTTATATTTTGATTAGTGTGCAAATATGTTACCCGGCCTATATTTACAGGTTTTGTTATTAAAATGAACAATCTGTATATAAGTAACATGTTTTTTGTGCCTGCAGAATCCATTTCACTCTTTTAAATCAAGTCTTACATATTTTCTTATACATTCAATGTTTTTTAGAAAAACTATAATGAGATCTTTTAATAATCACTTCTGAAATTGACAAAATTCTTTTAGTAGAGAGCAAGAAGAAAATTAAACTGCAAATATCAATAATGATAATGAAGTATGAGTAAGGAAGAAGTTATGTGTTAAAAAGGTGGTGTTTGGTGGAAGTATCTTTATCAAACTAGATAATTCAAAGACTTCATCTCCTCCTGCTTATTTCCTCTGGCTATCTAAAGCTCTATTTTAGGAAATGTAAGGAAATTTCTCTTGGATAAGAATCCTAATCCAGTAGAAATGCTTAATAATATCTAATTTATGACTACTTCATAGAAATAAGGTATGTTTTTTTAAAAAAGAATGTTTTTAATCATTTATGGAGAAGGCAATGGCACCCCACTCCAGTATCTAGTAGAAATGTTTAATAATATCTAATTTATGACTACTTCATAGACATAAGGTATGTTTTTTAAATAAGAATTTTTTTTATCATTTATACACATATACCTGTTATAATGTAAATAGAATATGTCGTGGCTCTATAGGACAATAGAATCACCTGAAATAGTCTACAGTGCTGTTAAAAATTTTAAAGGACAGTATTATTCAAATTTCAGCACCTGTTTTATTTATCTCTCGCATTATTTAAATGTCACTGTGTTCTAGGGCTATATAACAGAAAACAGAAAACAATAACCGTATCTCACTTTGGAAGGTTGCCCGAAGTACACACAATAGCATGTCTAACTCATTATGCTTTGCTAGTTAATTAATAAAAGGAAATTCCACAGGTAGGAACTGTGCGTACTCAGTCGCTTCAGTCATGTTTGATTCTTTGTGACCCTGTGGACTAAAGCCTGCTAGGCTCCTCTGTCCAAAGGATTCTCAGACAAGAACACTGGCGTGGGTTACCATGCCCTCCTTCAGGGCATCTTCTTGATGGAGGAATTGAAACTGAGTCTTCTGTGTCTCTGGCATTGCAGGAGGATTCTTTACCCACTGAGCCAACCAGGAAGCCCCTGATACTAACTTTATATTATATTATATAAAATAATATAATAAAAGCAAGAGTAGATAGCAAAAGATCTAGTTTGAACTCTTTATTAATTTAAAATTTATTTAGAAAAAATTAAGTGCTAAGAATTTTGACTAAAAATGCCTATTTTTGACGAATATACTATTATCATACAATTTTAAAAATACATGTAACATTTGCTCCTTATTTTTATTAATATGGTTAAAGCCTATAGCTTTAAGATGTTTTAAACCAAGCACTCTAAAACAGACAATGTAAACCAAGTTCCAAGGGGAAGAAATCTACTCTTCATAAGATCCACATATTCTAAAGGTGGAGGATGAATTCAGAACCGGCTCAGACCTTGTTTTTTAAGTGTTAGAATTTCAGTTACAGCATCTACTGCCAAAATTCTCTATCAGCCATTAAATAATTGTATGGCCTTTGGCAAGTTGCTCTGCCTCTGTGCCTTAGTTTCCTAATCTGTAGCCGATGCAGGTGTGGGAATCTTGTACAATAGTACATGCTTTTTTCCTCCTTGCCAAGGAATCCCAAAACAGAGAATTGCATGACCCCCGTTATTAGCTTTGAGTCAATCTAGATATGTCAGTTGATCTTGAGTTCCTAGCTAGGAATAGATTGAGGGGAAATCCCATGACCTCTACAAAGGATTACATTCCGCTCCAGTTATGGGGATGTATTTTCCATTTTTTTACATAACCATTTAACTATTTCACTTCTTACCTACAACTCTATCATGTCTATCACCATGATAAATACAACTGTAAAGGTAAAGTCAATAGAAGATATTATCCCTATGTTGAGGAGTTTAAGGTATAGTTGATAATACCCTTAAGTAGCAAAAAACTGGAAACCACAATAAGAGTGCATGATCATGTGACAATTTGTGTAGAAATGTACCATGTGGGAAGCTGAAGTGTAAAGAAAAGATTTCTGAACCTTGGTTTCTCTTCTTTAGAAGGTGTAATTAATCCTCATTTCACAAGGTTGTTCTGAAGATTAAAATTTATAAGTATTGATATAGCTAAGTGTCAGGCATAATATATACCTTAATAAATACTAGTTGAGATATCATCCAAAGTTGGAGTCATTTGAAAGATGTTTTCTATGCATTCATATGGAGATCCTATTATGCCAGATATTGAGGACATGCTGGTGAACAAAACCAAAATAAGTTCTACTTTTACAGAGCTTAAATTCTAGTTGGGAAAGACAGAAAATAATTACCTAAATGTACAAGAAAATATCAAACAATGATATGTTAGTGGACAATAAAAAATCAGAGTAATGTGTTAGAGAAAGGGAGTTACCTTAGACTGGGCAGTCAAGGAAGGCCTCGCAAAGTAGGGATATTAAAGTCAAAAGCTCAGAACTTCCCTGGTGGTCCAGTGGTTAAGACTCCCCCTTCCAATGTAGGGGTTGTGGGTTTGAGCCCTGGTCAGGGAGCTGAGATCCCACGTGCCTTACAGTCAAGAAACCAAAACATAAAACATAAGAAATATTGTAACAAATTCAATAAAGACTTTAAAAATGGTCCACATTAAAAAAAAGTCTAAAGAAAAACTAAAGTCCAAAAGTCAATGAACTTTTGTTATATTTCTATAATGTTATCATCAAAGGACAAATTTAAAGACTTCTGCAAGTTCCTAATGAGCATTTATTAGCTACCCAAATGATACTGATATTGTCCATTGTTATCATCTCCCATAAAATATTACACACACACACACACACACACACACACACATGCGCACACACACACACACATATATCCCATGGTCTCAATAAACCCAAACATGAATCTAATGCTTCGTTGGGGAATATAATTTTTCCTGTGCGTGAGGATATACTGTATGTGTGTTTTACAAAATGCAGTTTATTGCTAATCCTTTTGATTTCCTGCTTGAAATGATTATTCCACGTAATTGACCTGTCACCATGATGACGCTTCTCAGAATGTTAAGTTCTATTGACAAATGTTATGTTTCTATACTCAACAGTTGATAGCAGTTTATCCGAAGGTGGCCTGGCCATATAATACAGGAATGGGCACACTTCCCCGTAACTCTCCGCAGTGTCACTCTTCTGCTATTTGTGCTTTCCTGCAGCATATCAATAAATTATTTGCATGGAATATTGCCTTTAAATAGTTTTGTCCATGACCTTGAATTGATTTAGGAGGAGTCATGGTTAACGGAGGGCTTCCTTCATAGCTCCGTCAGCAAAGAATGTGCCTTCAATGCTGGAGACCCGGGTTTGATTCCTGGGTCAGGAAGATCCCCTGGAAAAGGAAATGGCAACCCACTCCAGTATTCTTGCCTAGAGAGTCCCCGTGGACAGAAGAGCCTGGCAGGCTACAGTCCATGGGGTCGCAAGTGTCGGACACGACTTAGTGACTAAACCACCACCACCATGGTTAAGGGATTGAAAAGAAAGTGAGTGTGCTAAGATACACGTTATAACCAGAAAATGCAGCTTCATTTCCATGGGAGGTGATCAAGACGCTTCTTATGAATCTAGGTTGACCTTAAAGACCCCCACCTACGTTTTGACAGTTCAAGAGTTTCTAGGTTCTTCACTAATCTTTTCTGCAGTAATGAAATATATGGAATATATAAATATGCAGTCAATTGAGTTTCAGAAATTTGTGAATATATCCCTTTTATAAACTTAACGTAAATGGTCAGATTATAAGAATTATACAGATATCTAAGAGTGTCCTGAGTGAGCTGTTGGTAGGCAATTGGCCAACAAACTTGAATAGGTTTATCTTCACTCAGAACTTACTCCATTGTCTACAGAGCACGATCCTTCTGAATTAGGTAATATTATAAGATATGCCTTGGTGGCTCCTTCTAGACATAGCTGAGGATATTGTAATGCAAATAAGAATGTAATATGAATACTTCCCTATACATTCTTTAGTTAGGCAGCTCTATCACTGGGCCAAAGTCAGTTTCAGTTTCCAAAACGCATGTTTTCTATGTTCTATTTTCATCACTGACCTGCTGCAAAGTTTCTTTCTCACTGAATTCTGGACTGAACACCAGAGAAAATAAAACAAAACATCTTGCAAATAGCCTGTACTTTCTTCAGTAGCACAAAAACTTCCAAGTGAAAAAAGTAATGAATCTCTGAAGAAACAAACTGTTAAGCAGAGGATAAAGGACTTCTATACCTACTAAGAAGATACGAGTTTACAAAAGAATATGCCAGCATCTGTTAATAAATTACGCCAAGAGGAGTAGAGGGAACTTGTAGTTGCCTTGAAGGCTTCGTTTTAGACCATTTATTACTCTTAGAGTTCCATGTGAAATAATGGCTTAGGGTTAGACTACTTTAAAAATACTAATATTTTGGCATCAATAAGTGATCATGGATGGAAGATTTGAAATTTCTTGCCCCACATTACTTAATAAAGGAGGAAATTCTTAATATTGAAACTTTCATATTTTAGATGTGTAGAAGTATAGTAATGAGAGGTAACAATTAGTTCAGATAGGCCTGTGTTAAAATTTCAATTCTGGTGTTTTTTAGCTGGGTGATATTGGAAAGCTCTCTGACCTTTCTAAATTCTGATCTTTTAAAATAGATTTTTTATTTGCAAACCAGAAAGCGAAATTCTCTCTTACAGGAGTAGGCAATTTAATGAAATATACCTAAAATTACTTGGTATAATATTGATAGATTTAGGTGTTCAATAAACCGTATTTGTGAAATGATCTTTGACATGTAGGAAAAGTTGGAAGGACTGCTACTCAATTTAATTCACATATAGCAAACCTCTTATAATACAATTCTTTCTGCTATTTCTTCTTCCAAATTCTTTTTGAAATTGTGCCCCACCTCTCTCCCTCTCTCCACACACATGCACAATTTTTTATTTTACACTCTGGCTTCCATTATGGTGGGATAGGTGTAACAGCTTCCTAGTGTCACTCTCTGCCTATCCAACTTCACTGAGCGCTTTCAAATCCGTCTTCCATGCTGACTCCTTTCACTTCAGTTCAGTTCAGTCACTCAGTCATGTCAGACTCTTTGCAACCTCATGAATTGCAGCACGCCAGGCCTCCCTGTCCCTCACCAACTCCCGGAGTTCACTCAAACTCACGTCCATCCAGTCGGTGATGCCATCCAGCCATCTCATCCTCTGTTGTCCCCTTTTCCTCCTGCCCCCAATCCTTCCCAGCATCAGTCTTTTCCAGTGAGTCAACTCTTCACATGAGGTGGCCAAAGTACTGGACTTTCAGCTTTAGCATCATTTCTTCCAAAGAACACCCAGGGCTGACCTCCTTCAAAATGGACTGGTTGGATCTCCTTGCAGTCCAAGGGACTCTCAAGAGTCTTCTCCAACACCACAGTTCAAAAGCATCAATTCTTCGACGCTTAGCTTTCTTCATAGTCCAACTCTCACATCCGTACATGACCACTGGAAAAACCATAGCCTTGACTAGATGGACCTTTGTTGGCAAAGTAATGTCTCTGCTTTTGAATATGCTATCTAGGTTGCTCATAACTTTACTTCCAAGGAGTAAGTGTCTTTTAATTTCATGGCTGCAATCACCATCTGCAGTGATTTTGGAGCCCCCCAAAATAAAGTCTGATGCTGTTTCCACTGTTTCCCCATCTATTTCCCATGCAATGATGGGACCAGATGCCATGATCTTAGTTTTCTGAGTCCTTTAAAGTTTCCTAAAACAAAATTCTCATCTCCTATTTTAAAAACTCACTAACTTCTCATTGTTTAGCAAATGAAATCCACCTTTCTGTTATTCCTTTTCAGTGTTCCCATTGTGATATGGTCATGTCTTCCTACTGCCAAGATCAGCTGTAGTCAGCCATAGTCTTTGCCATCTGTTTCTTCAGCTTAATTTTATGATACTCTTTTTTTTTTTTTTAAGCTATATAGTTTTATTTTGAATTCTTTAGTTAAATATTTTGGCTACGTATAATCTCAGCTATTAAAAATTTTAAATTTACAGCAACATTTGAGGAAAAATTCTTTTTTGGGGAGAATTCTAATTTTTAAGTTAGTCATATGATTTTTGTTTTGTTATCTTTTCTTTAAGTTTTCATGTATTTGTTATTTTATTTTTTTAATTTTTATTTTTACTTTATTTTACTTTAAAATACTGTATTGGTTTTGCCATACATTGACATGAATCCACCACAGGTGTACATGCGTTCCCAAACAGGAACCCCCCTCCCACCTCCCTCCCCATACATCTCTTTCTGGGATACTCTTTCTTTTATGAAGCTTACTTTTCCTGGCTTCATCCATGCCATGCTCTGTCTACTGATGGCATTCCTATAAACTAGTCATACTGCCTAGAATGCTCTCTAATATTGTTATTATTATTTTCTTTGAGTCTTTGCTTGGGTTATTAATCAATTAATAAAAGTCAACTTCCAAGTTTGTCTGTTTCACCCTGTTGTAGATTGCAAAGCCAACTTTGCCATGACATTTAGTGTGCATGATATATATTTAAGAGTGACCTATAGAACAAAGGAAAAAGGATTAGACATAGGGAGAGGTTGAGGTGCAGAGCAGACCCAACATCAACTTCAGCTGATCCCACTGGGATCTCTGGAGCTAAAATGACCCATCATGGTTGTCCTGAGTTAGGGGGAAATGGTCTGGCCTTTATAATCTTGCTTCAGTCTATCAGTTAATATGCCCCCCTCTCTGAAAGGTATGAACTTGGCCAAGGTGGCTTTCTGCAGCCGAAGCAATGAATGAAGGGGCAGACAGGTGAAAGCTATTTGCTGACAGCACTCTCAGTAGCTGAGACTGCAAATTCTTATTGGAAGAGGATATGAGCAGAGTGTCACTGTGTGTATCAGTTAAGGTAACATATTCAGCTAAACAACATGACCTAAATGTTTTGTGTCTTCTGTGGCCAGAATCACTTTACAGTGTCGAAAGACAGGAGTCTGTGTCCTATACCAGAGAGTGGAGAGCCCTAATCGTTAGTAATCTGTGTGATGAAGCATGAACAGAGAGTGACTTTTTTCCAGAAAGTAACCCTCTTTATATCTTGTGGGCTAACTGAGGAAGCAGCAAGGTTATCACTGAATAACAAAGACGTTATATCCACAGATGTATATTTTAATATGTATTCAAATGCTAGCACCAACTGTACAAAGTTTACCAACATACATTAGAGGTGCGCTTTTCCTGGGAACACTTCCTTCGGCCTCACAGATTCCAGATAAGACAACTTATCACCTTAGAATATTGAACAGTCACATTTCTCCCTCCAGAACACGATTGCTTATAACAATTTTAAATAGCTTTTTGAGAGTCTTAACCTTTCTGTGGATACTCATCACATTGATTTCTCAATAGTTTGAATCTCTGTCTTCTCTCTGAGTTCTAATATCTTATGGCAACATTTTCTGTCAGACAGTTAAGCGTATTTATTTGGAGCTGAATTCACACCTCATTTCTCTACCCTAAAACTCCAACTGGCTGTTCATTCATTTTAATACCTCTTTCAAAGTGTATTTTCAAATGCTTTTAAAAAACCTCTCCCACCTCATATGTTAGGTTTCTCATTCTATAATCAAATAAGACCAAATGGTTGTAGTTGGTGCCAATGATTTATCATGTTTTGTCATCATGACCTTCTCAGTTCAACAAATTCAGTAAATATTTATTACAAGGCACTGTGCTAGACATACAAGTGCATACAAATATAAACCTAATACAGACCCTGAACATTCGTTGTTGAATCTGTGGAAGCAATTTTTGAGTTTGTAAGAAAAATAAAATCTTATCACATAGCTCTAATTCAAACAGGAATGCTATTATTGTTGACCTAGGAGTTGCTAAAGGCTTCATGAAGGATATGGTGTTAATGTTTGGCCTTCAAGATTGGGTAGTGATTAATCAATCAATTAAATTATTTATTTAGATTTCACAGGTAAGTGGTGTTCATTATAAGAAAATTAAGAAATATAGGGAAGCTAAAATATCAATAAAATAAAAATCATGCAGTCTCACTACTCATACTTTTGGTTTCTTGTATTTGGTCTAGGTTCGTCTGTCAAGACTATGTCAAAACATTTACTCAGGTGACCTTCATCAACTTTATTGATAATTTTGTGGGAAAACAGGGTTCAATGTTAACAATCGTTTTTACTTTTCCTTATTACAGTCTTAGCTGGTTCCACGTGTTTGAATTCTATACACAAAGCTGCATTTTCATTTCTAGATGGCAACAGATGTTAAGTCTGAAACCAGGAGAAAGTGCTGTATTGAGTTTATTACCCCTCAGCCCAGAAGGTTGGCTATGTGACTTTCTATGACCTTGAACTCAACATCATATAGTTCTCTCCCGCAAAGTGTTATGGGAGAAAAGATTTATCAGAAAAAATGTAAGGCGATAATAATATAAAATTTTCATACTATATTCTGAGTTGAAGGTCCACACACAAAGAGAACATAAACAGATAATTTCCCAAAGTGCAGACACAGAGTGGTGAATAACCGTTAATCAGCAATGATGCTCTTTTGTCATTTTCTTGATTTATAGATTTTAGCTTTTTTTAAATTCTAAGTTGGAATATTGACATCTGAAATATGCTCAGCGCCTTACAGTCTGAGTGATTCTGCTTGTGATTTCTCTTTATTCTCATAATCAGTAGGTAAAAGATTGTTTTCTCTTAATTTTGCATGTGAGAAAATGGAGATGCTGAGGTCATGTGAGAAACCTGGACTAGGAATCAGGTCTCTGGCTTCGTTTTCAATGTGTTCAGTTTTTAGATGCAAAATCAACCAATTTTCTTCTCACTTTTGAATAATGAGATCTGGTGAATCATCTCAGAAGAGGAGCATTTTCATAACTCTCACCTGAATGAACTATTGTTTAAATGTTATTAGTTTTTGGCAATAGGCCTGCTCTGCAGTGCTGACATATGGGAATAGAAAGCTTTTTTACTCCTTGCAGAAAACATTTATTTTTTCTGGCAGTATGTCTTCCAGGTAGTTGCTGGATGGTGTTAATAAGCTCAGGAGGAAGGATCCAGATGGGAGGCAAACATAGGTGTGAAGTTCAGGTGTTCCTGATGTAAAATAAGACCCATAGGTAGCAGAGAGCCCTGAATTGAGAGAGAGTGCTGTGACTTACAGAATTTAATAAAACACAACTGAAAAGTTATCTTTGGAGGTTAGGTGAAACATGTCAGGTCAACTTCAGCAATTTTCAATATGACTTTTTCTCATTTTAAAGTATAAAAAAATCATCAACTTTACAGATGAATTTCCTAGTCATATTTTTGATAATTTCTCATTAAAAATGATTAAATTCAAACCCAAAAGTTATTATAAAGCATTTAGCATCTCCATGTTAACTACATAGACAAAATGTTACAAAGAAAAGGAAACAGGGGTTCAGGAAAAATGATATTGCATACTAAATCTTTGGAGTGTCTGAAATAGCCCAAAATGTATTTATGATTGGATAAATTATAAGTTCATGTTGGAATACAGAGTGTGGTAACAAAGATGATTGAAGAGCTAGAAACTAGGATTTATAGGAAAAGTATTTGAATAGTTTAATTGGAGAAATACATGGCTAAGGGTGACAATACAACTTTCAAGTATGTCAAATATTTTCATATGATAGTAATCATTTATTTCTCAGTTTTCCTGAATCAATAGTAAATTAGATAATTTTAAATGACAATGTAAGGATTTCAGTAGGATATAAGAAAGAACATTTTATTTAGCCAATGTGTACCAGGTGCCAAGAATTTAGTAGGTTGATTGATAGATATTGACATTGTAAATTTGATTGTTATGGATTGAATTGTGTCCCCCCAAAAGATATGTTGAAATATTAATCTTGGGTAACTGTGAATGTGAACTTATTTGGAAATAGAGTCTTTGCAGCAGTCATCACGTTAAGATGATGTCATTAGGGTGGGCCCTAATCCAATATAAATGATGTCCTTATAAGAATAGGGAAATCATGGCATAGACACACAGAAAGAATTGAACACCATGTGAAGGCACATAGACATACAGGGAAGGAAGATAATGTAGAGACACCACATAGTCTGCAGGGAGAGGATGGCCACATGAAGACAGAGCAGAGATTGAAGTTATGTTGCCCTAAGCCAAGGAATGCATGTGGTACCCCAAGCTGGAAGAGGCAAGACAAGATCCTCCTGTAGATGTGCCATGGAAAACATGACCTGGACAAAAACTCCAGTTTGCACTCCTAGTCTCCAGAACTGTGAGACAATGCATTTCTTTGGTTTGTATCTAGTTTGTAGTACCTTGTTACAGTAGCCCTAGCAAGGCAACGCAGTGAGTAAGATGCTATCTCTGGCTCTGAGAAACTCAAAAGCTAATGGGTGAAATGAGATGGTATAATTGCATTGCCATATGCCTGCAATGCCTCCACACCCTCCTTGAAGCCTCTAACTGAAAAATCTTACCTTTTTTCCCAGCTCATCTGAAACACTACTTTCTCTGTGAGGTTTCTCTTATTTTCAGACAATAAATATTTCTTTATTAAAACAGTATATATCTTTTTGAGTTGTAAAGATGTGTTTTTATGTTTATTCCTCAAGTACCTCCCATGAGCCATACCTAGTGCCCAGAATAATGTTTGGCATAATTCACTGAATAATGAATAAATGATAGAAGTGATATGAGAATGTGGATCACATTTAAGAAATAGAATTCCCTTTTACATAGTCTGTAGCACTACCCAACATGGGAAACAACATGCTTAAATTTTATGTGGTTAAGTTCAATGTGATTAGTGCTATAATGAACATATATATGAGACACCACAGGAACACTGAAGTATGAATAATTAACTTTGACTAGCAGAGTCAAGGGAGGGAGGTTTAAGATATTTCTGAAGTTCTGTTCTGAGAGGTATTATAAAATGATGCCCATATAGCTGAAATATGTAATATAACCCCATAATTTCCTTTCTGGTTCAATGAATATAAATTTTATTAATGTTTTGACTATGACTTTTGAGGTGAATAACAAAAATCTGAAGCTTAAAGGATACTTCAGGTATCACTTTTCTTTGCCAATCTGCATTGATGCATTCACATTCTGAAATTGTCATTTGGAATTAAAGAACTGTGTGACCCTCCTTATACCTAGATGAAGAATATGCTGATATATAGGGTTGATCACTTTTGTACACAGTTTTACACTCATAATGAGCTCTGAGCCTTAATATTTCACCGTATCTAAAGAAGACTGACACAGTGCTTTCACGTATCAGCTTTGGATACCAATTTTCAATTATCTTTGTAATTCATAGAGAAATTTTTTAGGTTACTTATGGAAGAAGAATCTCTTACATTTATTTATTTTACTGAACTATATTTGATTTAC
Organism: Capricornis sumatraensis; assembly: GCF_032405125.1. Lineage (NCBI taxonomy): Eukaryota > Metazoa > Chordata > Mammalia > Artiodactyla > Bovidae > Capricornis > Capricornis sumatraensis. The sequence goes on from NC_091086.1 coordinate 34,600,781, forward strand.
AATATTGTGTTACTTTCAGGTGAACAGCAAAGTGATTTAGTGACACACACACACACAATATATATACACACACACACGTAAATTCTTTTTAATATTTTTCCCATTATGTTTTTGTTCAGTCGCTAAATTGGTGTGACACTTTGCCACCCCATGTACTGCAGCATGCCAGGCTCCTCTGTCCTCCGCTATCTCCTGGAGTTTGCTCAAATTCATGGCCATTGAGTCGGTGATAATATCCAACCATCTCATCCTCTGTTGCCCCTTCTCCTTTTACCTTCCATCTTTCAGAGCATGTGGGTCTTGCCAATGAGTCAGGTCTTTGCATCAGGTGTCCAGAGTATTGGAGTTTCAGCTTCAGCAACAGTCCTTCCAATGAATATTTAGGGTTGATTTCCTTTAGGATTGACTAGTTTGATCTCTTTGCAGTCCAAGGGACTCTCAAGAGCCTTTTTCAGCACCACAGTTTGAAAACGTCAATTCTTTCTTGCTCAGCCTTCCTTATGGTCCAACTCTCACATCTGTATACGACTACTGGAAACACCATAGCTTTGACTATTCAGACCTTTGTTGGGAAAGTGATATCTCTGCTTTTTAATATTCTGTTTAGGTTTGTCATAGCTTTCCTTCCAAGGAGCAAATGTCTTTTAATTTCGTGGCTGTAGTCACTATCTGCAGTGATTTTGGAGCCCAAGTAAATAAAATCTGTCACTGCTTCCACTTTTTCCCTTCTATTTGCCTAAAGTGATTGGACCAGATGCCACGATCTTAGTTTTTTGAATGTTGACTTTTAAGCCAGCTTTTTCACTCTCCTCTTTCATCCTCACCAAGAGGCTCTTTAGTTCTTTTTCACTTCCTGCCATTAGAATAGTATCATCTGCATATCTGAGGTTTCCATTATAGGCTATTACAAGATATTGAATATAGTTCCCTGTCTATGCAGTAAACCCTTGCCATTTATCTTATTTCTAATGGACTAATTATGAGCATGTTAGTATATGTACCAGTATAACTATATATATGTGCAGCTAAAGGAATCACTTTGCTCAAAAATATGTAATGGTATTATGGAATCTCTGAATTGGTAGAAACTTTGAATATTATGGAAGAATATAGATTAGAGATATTGCTTTCCCAGAAGATATACCATTTTGAAAGTTTTATTATTAGAAATAACTTTCCTAGACTTAATTGAAAATCTTTCTCTGTATAACCCAAATATTCCAGTTTGGTCCTAGAGGATTATATATTCTTTTGATAGTTCTTCAACGGCTTGATGATTTGTCATCATTCATTGTCTCTCATAAGCCTTGTCTTCTTCAAAATATTCATAGTTCTTTCAGTCATTCCAGATATGAAGTGAGTACCCGCCGTGCCCGCCCCAGCCCAGACGGCCCCCAGGTTCAGCCTGTGGCTTCTAACGAGGGGGTTTCTCTCTCTTTTTTTTTAAAAAAACTTTCTCTTCTAAATGTTTCATCTTGGAAAACATTCTAACATACACGAAAGTAGACGGAGGAGCAGGACGAGCCCCGGGCTCCCCCTTTGGCCCCATCATCTGGCCGGGTTCCCCCGATGCTGGGTGTTCTGACATGGCTTTCCCGAGTAGGCTTTCGAAGGGCTGGGTTCCGTGTTGGGAGGAGGAAACGTGTTTGACGATGTTCAGGAGAGGTTTTGGAGAAGGCAATGGCACCCCACTCCAGTACTCTTGCCTGGAAAATCCCATGGGCAGAGGACCCTGGTAGGCTGCAGTCCATGGGGTCGCTAAGAGTTGGACACGACTGAGCAACTTCACTTTTATTTTCACTTTGATGCATTGGAGAAGGAAATGGCAACCCACTCCAGTGTTCTTGTCTGGAGAATCCCAGGGCTGGAGGAGCCTGGTGGGCTGCCGTCTCTGGGGTCGCACAGAGTCGGACACGACTGAAGCGACTTAGCAGTAGCAGCAGATATGAAGTAAATGTCTTTTCATATATATGCTCAGTGTTATTGAAGCCCTCTCAAAATTTGGTATTTATCTTAATAACAATGGTATAGATGTGTCCAATTCGATGCAGAATTCAGTAGAATCATTATTTGCCATTTAAAAAATGTTTTTAGCTCTTGGGCAGCTATGCCTCAGTACTAATGTTTATTGGATTATGCTTAAGGAAACTCCTATCTTTAGGACATGAATTGCTAAATCATTCTGTATTTGTGGAGTTGTTTTGAGCTTAAAGCCACTTTCCATTCAATATTTATTAATTTCCATCTTTTTAATTTCAGCCTGCCAGGATTTTATGGAATTTGGATTTTGTCATTTTGTGAACTGATTTTCCCACCACATTTATGTCATCTTCAAAGCTGATGAGAACACATTCTCTCTCTTTGTTTTTTGTGATACATGGGTTCATGCTCATGTGGAGCTTTTCTTGACTCACCTCAAGAAATAAACTTATCAGATTGCAATCATAGTAGGAATCAAAACTCTGAGTAATATAGTTGAACTAACATCAAATCTATCTAATGGTACTGTGTCTTCTGGACCAAATTTCACATTCATTTTACAAAAACAGTGCTGTAGTGCTTATTTTTATCTAAAACTAACCAGTCTCTTTTTTCTTTGGTAATGTAATGGTCACATTCTTTAAAGCATGGTAATTTGTATAAGAATATGTTTTCTTCACTAGGGAATATGTTTGCTAGCCTCCTTTGCAGTTTGTGAGTTCCTGTGACTCTGGGTTGATCAATGGAATGGGAGTAAAAACAATATGCATTTTTTCCTTCTCTTCCCACTTCCTGGGAGATGGCAACACATAGAGCTGCTGACTGGGGTCTGATGAAAGCTGCATGTCAATGATGGCAGTTTTTCCATATCAGTCTTTCCTTATCTATATATTTTAGGTCATTTTAATAGCTATTTGACTCAGTTGGTAAAGAACCTGCCTGCCAACTAAGGAGATGGAAAAAGATACGTGTTCCATCCTTGGGTCAGGAAGATCCTCTGGAGAAGGAAATGGCAACCCGCTCCAGTATTCTTGCCTGGAAAATGCCATGGACAGAGGAGCCTGGTGGGCTACAGTACATAGGGATATAAAAAGTCAGACAGGACTGAGTATATATAAGCTATACTATACTATACTGATTCATACATATCACAAGAGGAGAAAAATTATCAAAAGTCTTATAGATGTACTCTTTCCTCATCTTCCAATCTAGCATGTTATTATTCAAGAATAATTTGTTCTAAAAGGTACTCATTTTACATGTGGATACTTCAGAAAGAGTAGCCTGTCAGCCATTCATAAAGATGTCTATGATTATACATTTGGTGTTTAGTCATTAAGTCGTGTCCGATTCTTTTGAGATCCCTTGGATTGTAGCCTGCTAGGCTCCTCTGTCTATGGGATTTCCCAGGCAAGAATTCCAGAGTGGTTTGCCAATTCCTTCTCCAAGGGATCTTCCTGACCCAGGAATTATACCTGTGTCTTCTGCATTGGCAGATGGATTCTTTACCACTGAGCCACTAGGGAAGCCCTATGAATATAATCATAGGTCCAAATAAATATAGTCTTGACATTAGCAGAGCTCAGAGAATAATAATAATATAGATCATAGGTGAACTGTTTCAACATTAGAGGTTAATTTTGGAGTATATCCCTTAGTTAAGAGCAGCCTTTGGTAGATTTGGATAGCTATAGACAGGCCACTCTTGGGGATCTGTGTAATAGACAGGCAGGAAAGCAAGAGTTCAAAAAAGAAAAATGAGCAGGATCAAAAGGTAACTCTGACTCCCTTGAAATTTTGCTCAGTTATCTAGTTGCATACATTGTGTTTTTCAGAGCAAATCTCAAATGTAGGGTAATATAAGTCACTGGGCTGACCTGGTGGCTCAGATGGTAAAGAACCCACCTGCAATCCGAGTGACCTGGGGTAGATCCCTGGATTGGGAAGATCCCCTGGAGGAGGGCATAGCAACCCACTTCAGTATTCTTGCCTGAAGAATCCCCATGGACAGAGGAACCTGGTGGGCTACATCCTGTCAATGGGGTCACAAAGAGTTGGACATGACTGGGCAACTAAGCACACACATAGGTTTCTAGAGTTTGATGAAAGCCATCAAGAAAAGTTGCAGGCTAGAAACCTTAGTCCACCCCAGCTCAGCCCAACCCCTTTAACCAGTAGCTACACATCATGTCTATTGCATACCAGCATGCATAGTCTGAATGTGAGGTGAGATAAGCGAAGAGAAAGAAAGAAAAAGTAACAACGGAAACAATGAACAGAGGGATGAGATAATCACCAGACACTTGCTACTGTGGGGAAATTCATATTCTCTTATGACTCTTCACCTTAATTCTACTCCTCTATATCCTCTTCTCTATTTTAAGAAAGATGGGCATTGCCAATTTCCCTTTTTAGTGACCTAAAAAAGTATCCTGATGACTATTTTTAAAACGTTATTGCCTGAAGTAGTTGAAATTATTACAGTGCACTTCTGACAAGGCTATGGAGATAGAATTCACAACTGTGTACCTGGAATAAGAAAGTGGCCAATACTTTTCCATCCTCATAGTGACGTGTAATGTATGATCACCCTCAGGACTCCAATATCAACCCATTGTTTTGAAAGAATGAGGGTGCATGGTTGAATGATAAGCAAAATAAATTTTATGTGAAATATACTCAGATTCCACTTCCCCCACCCAAACCCTATCCACTCATCCTGGCTTGCTCTTTCTCTTCTGAAAGCATCTGTTATTGAAAGAGCTTGCCAAAAATGTCACTGCCAGATTTTGCTGGACATGGGCTCTGATCATTTCCAAATGACAGCAAATCAGCTGTGGGATTTATGCTCTAAGTAATCATTAACCATGGGCCCTGCATTGACTGGGTGGAAAATAGAATGTTCTTAATCTGCCTGATCTGAGAGGTCAAGCTGTGCCACATGCTGCCTGCTCCCAAGGATTCAATACCAACCACAGTGACTGCAACAAAAAGACAGTTTTGCCATGAAAGATAACACATTCCTTTCCCAGTGATTAGAAGTGCAAGCACCCATGTGAATATTTTCCACGTTAGAATGAAGGTGTCAATATTACTTTTCCATGTTCATGAAAATCATGAGAAAAGGCTCAGATATTAATTTCATGAAATAAAAGAAATAAGAGTTAGTCATTAGTCAGCATTAATCAATACAGAAGTCATAATTTACCTTATGTTATTTCTCTTCTAATTCAATGTCTACTTCTATGATATACTCATATTGTCACAAAGAAAATATTTTCCAAACTCCTCTCAATATGTTCTTCAAACATTTATTATACTAATGTAATTTAAGATCAGAATTTATCTAAAATTTCTATTTTCACAGCTATCACCGGCAAAATATCTATGTCTAATTCTTTTCTTGAAATTCAGATATTAACCACTGAAGTGGTAATGAATTGAGACTTGGGGTTTTCCATCAGTGAGGAGTTTGGAAGTTGCCACTCCATCCTAACAAAAAGAAAAAGACCTGAACTGAAAAATCAGCAATTCTTTTTAGATTCATTTGAAAAGGAGATCACAGAGCAAACTGCTGTTGCTGCTGCTGCTGCCAAGTCGCTTCATCGTGTCCAACTGTGTGACCCCATAGATGGCAGCCCACCAGGCTCCCCCGTCCCTGGGATTCTCCAGGCAAGAACACTAGAGTGGGTTGCCATTTCCTTCTCCAATGCATGAAAGTGAAAACTGAAAGTGAAGTCACTTAGTTGTGTCCAACTCTTTGTGACCCCATGGACTGCAGCCTACCTGGCTCCTCTGTCCATAGGATTTTCCAGGCAAGAGTACTGGAGTGGGGTGCCATCGCCTTCTCCAAACTACTGCCCCCCAAATTGGAGAGAGGTCAGTGGGAGAGTACATTGAATATAACTTACCTAAGCAGAAATATCTATAGGATTGGAGACGCAGGGTGGACAAATCTGACAGTTAGGAACTCCAGAGGGACCCAGTCATAGGAGGTCTACCATGTCCTCACACTGAATAACAGAGAAAACTCCCCTCATGTTCCAGCAGAGGGAGGGGAAAGAGAACCACTCTGAAATATACCAGAGCATTTTGTTTTTCTTAGTAAGAGCTGCCCTTAGGAGAAAGGTTTTACCAAAGCCTGACCTGATGAGGTTTTATTAGAGGCTACTGCAGTCCACTCTAGCCCTATTGTCCCACCTAAAGTAGGGAAAAACCTGAGAAGCACTGGTGAAGTTCACAGTCCAGGGTCAGGCTGGTCAAAAGACAAACCTATCATAAGACTAGAACATGCTTCCCCTCCCACAAACCTTGCCACACATTGCTAAGGGCCTAGTTACCATAGTCTCATCCAGTTTATTGTGTCCATCTTTCATCAAAAAATTACAAGCCACAATAAAAAGCAACAACACTGCTTGAAGAGACTAAACGAGCCTCAGAATCAGGATCAAGTATGCCAGGAATGTTTGAATTATTATACTAAAATGGTTTTAAGCTATGGTGAATAAGCTAAGGGCTCTTATGGAAAAAAAAATAGACAACATACAAGAATAGGTAGATAATGTAAGTGAAGAGATGGACATTCTAAGAAAGAATCAAAAAGAAGTGCTAAAAACTGGAAACACTATTTGTAACAGGAAATGAGCAATACCTTTGATGAATTCTTTAGTAGACTGGACAAGGCTGAGGAAAGAGTCTCTGAGCTTGGGGATCTGACATGGTAACTCCCCATACTGGAAATCAAAGAGAAAAAAGACTGAAAAAGGCAACAGAATATCCAAGAACTGTGAGACTCTTGGAAAAGCCTTAATATATGTGTATTGGAGTAACAAGAAAAGAAAGAAAGGAACAGAATAATATTTGAAGGCATAATAACTGAGAATTTCCTCAAAATAATTCCAGATACCAAATCATAGATCCAGGAAGCTCAGAGAATACCAAGAAGAATTAAGGGCTTAAAAAATAACAATAAAACCCTACACCAAGACATTTCACTTTCAGATTTCAGAAAATCAAAAATGAGAAAATCTTGAAAGAAGCCAGAGGGGGGAAAATATCTATAGAGGAGCAAAGATCAGAATTACATCTGAAGAAACAATGCAAGCAAGAAGAGAATAGCATGAAGCATTCAAAGTGTTGGGAAAAAAAGAACACCAACACAAAATTTTGTACCCCATGAAGTTAACCTTCAAAGTGAGTGAAGTCGCTCAGTCATGTCTGACTCTTTGCAACGCCATGGACTGTAGCCTACCAGGCTCCTCTGTCCATGGCATTTTCCAGGCAAGAGTACAGAATGGGTTGCCATTTCCTTCTCCAGGGGATCTTCCCGACCCAGGGATCAAACCCGGGTCTCCTGTATTCTAGGCAGATGCTTTACCATCTGAGCCACCAGGGAAGTCTTTTTAACCTCAACCTTCAAAAGTGAAGGAGAAAGAAGAACTTTCTCCAACAATAAAAAATTGAGACAATTGACAGACGGGCCTGGCAGGCTATGGACTGTGGGTTGCAGAGTCACACATGACTGAGTATGCAGCTCATATTGCCGATAGATCTGGCTTGCAATAAAATCTTAAAGAAGTCTTCAAGAGAAGGAAGAAATGGAGTAGCCCTCATAGTCAATGAAAGAGTCCAAAATACTGTACTTGGGTGCAGTCCCAAAAGTGACAGAATTGATCTTTGTTTGTTTCCAAGGCAAGGAATTCAATATCAGAGTCCCTTGGACTGCAAGGAGATCCAACCAGTCCATTCTGAAGGAGATCAGCCCTGGGATTTCTTTGTAGGGAATGATGCTAAAGCTGAAACTCCAGTACTTTGGCTACCTCATGCGAAGAGTTGACTCATTGGAAAAGACTCTGATGATGGGAGGGATTGGGGGCAGGAGGAGAAGGGGACGACCGAGGATGAGATGGCTGGATGGCATCACTGACTCGATGGAGGTGAGTCTGAGTGAACTCTGGGAGTTGGTGATGGACAGGGAGGCCTGGCGTGCTGCAATTCATGGGGTCGCAAAGAGTTGGACACGACTGAGCGACTGAACTGAACTGAACTGAATCCCACTCTATGCCCCAACCACTAATGCTGAAGAATATGAAGTTGAATGACTCTATTAAGACCAACAAGACCTTCTAGAACTAACACCCCCAAAAAGATGTCCTTTTCATCATAGAGGACTAGAATGCAAAAGTATGAAATCAAGAGATACCTGGAGTAACAGGCAAGTTTGGCCTTGGAGTGCAAAATGAAGCAGGGCAAAAGCTAACAGAGTTTGCCAAGAGAACACACTGGTCATAGAAAACACCCTCTTCAAACAATACAAGAGAAGACTCTACACGTGGACATCACCAGATGGTCAACACCGAAATCAGATTGATTATATTCTTTGCAGCTGAAGGTGGAGAACTCTATATGATCAGCAAAAACTGACTAGGAAGCTGACTATGGCTCAGATCATGAAGTTCTCATTACCAAATTCAGACTTAAATCGAAGAAAGTAGGGAAAACCACTAGACCATTCAGGTATGACCTAAATCAAATCCCTTATTATATAGTGGAAGTGAAAAATAGATTCAAGGGATTAGATCTGATAGAGTGCCTGAAGAACTACAGACAGAGGTTTGTAACATTGTGCAGAATTTGTTGCTCGATTGCTCAGTCGTGTCTGACTCCTTGAGACCCATGGACTGCAGCACTCCAGGCTTTCCTGTCCTTCACCATCTCCCAGAGCTTGCTCAAACTTGTGTCTGTTGAGTCAGTGATGCCATCCAACCATCTCATCCTCTGTCATCCCCTTCTCCTGCCTTCAGTCTTTCCAAGCATCAGGGGTTTTTTCCAATGAGTTGGCTCTTTGCATCAGGTTGCTAAAGTATTGGAGCTTCAGATTCAGCATCAGTCCTTCCAATGAATATTCAGGATTGACTTCCTTTAGGATTGACAGGTTTGATCTCCTGATTTCCAAGGGACTCTCAAGAGTCTTCTCCAACACCACAGTTCAAAAGCATCTTTTCTTCAGTGTTCAACCTTCTTTATGAGCCAATTCTCACATCCATATATGACTATTAGCAAAACCTGGCAGTGATTATACTATCATCAAAGTAATGTCTCTGCTTTTTAATACACTGTGTAGGTTTGTCATAGCTTTTCTTCCAAGGGGCAAGCATCTTTTAATTTCATTACTTTAGGTCCTTTCAAAACCATGTTAAATACTGAGCATTTGATGATTTGCTATTTCACCCATTAGCAAGCTTTTCATGGGGAAAACCAATAAATAATACAAAGATGAAGCAACAGAGAGCATCATTTTAGCACCAAACTATAGCACCTAAAAATGATCTTTTCCTTGGTCTTATCCTACTGTGATTCACTAATATTTTTATGAATCCAATAGTAGCTCTTTAGACAAAACATTCCAGATACTAGCTTTCAAGAGAAGTGACTGTGCAAAGTCATATAAAATCCAAATTATAAAGGATTTATAAACTTCTCTTCAGTTCAAATAAATGTATTTAATTAAGTCAGTTGCTGTTTTATGACTAGCATCATTTCTTTTAAATAGCTAAATGTTGGCGATTTGTACCCCCTCCATTAAGAAGAAAAGCATCAAGCGTTTTTTATTAGATTCTTTCCTCTGTTATCACTGCCACTTCTTCAATGAGTTGAAATTGAACATTTGGGAAATTGGATCTGATTTGGTGATCCAGAGAAGGAGAAGTCACATCTTATCTAAGCCGCTCCAAAATAATAATAGTGGACAATATTGGCAAATCACTTGAAGCCAGGAGTTCTTTAAGATGTTTTACATGATTAACTCAACCAACTATGCAGATAGTTTTTATTATCATCTCCATTTTGTAGATGAGGAAATTGAGGCAAAGAGATACTAACAAAATTGCTCACTGTTGCATAGATATGAATTATGGGGCATGGTTTAGGAACTGATCAGTTTAGCTTCACATTCTATACTCTTAACCTCTACTCTTAGAACCCTACTGAAAGATGAGCATATGTGTATGAAGCTCCTGGTAGTTTGTGTGTGTGTGTGCTAGTATCTGAGAGAGAGAGAGAGAGAGAGAGAGAGAGAGAGAGAGAGAGAGAGAGAGAGAGAGAGAGAGAGAGACTGAAGGAAACAGTGAAGAATCAGAAGTTTTATGCAATTATTTAAAAAGGAAAGGAAGGGTAAATCTTATGTACTTCAGACGGTGGGCCAAACACCTAGACCTGTGATCTCAAATATTTTATGGATATGATCAGTCAGTTCAGTTCAGTCGCTCAGTTGTGTCCGACTCTTTGCAACCCCATGAATCGCAGCACACCAGGCCTCCCTGTCCATCACCATGTCCCAGAGTTCACTCAGACTCACGTCCATTGAGTCAGTGATGTCATCCAGCCTTCTCATCCTTCGTCGTCCCCTTCTCCTCCTGCCCCCAATCTCTCCCAGCATCAGAGTCTTTTCCAATGAGTCAACTCTTCGCATGAGGTAGCCAAAATACTGGAGTTTCAGCTTTAGCATCATTCCTTCCAAAGAAATCCCAGGGCTGATCTCCTTCAGAATGGACTGGTTGGATCTCCTTGCAGTCCAAGGGACTCTCAAGAGTCTTCTCCAATACCACAGTTCAAAAGCATCAATTCTTCAGCACTCAGCTTTCTTCACAGTCCAACTCTCACATCCATACATGACCACTGGAAAAACCATAGCCTTGACTAGACAGACTTATGTTGGCAAAGTAATGTCTCTGCTTTTCAATATACTATCTTGGTTGGTCATAACTTTTCTTGCAAGGAGTAAGTTGTCTTTTAATTTCATGGCTGCAGTCACCATCTGCAGTGATTTTGGAGCCCAGAAAAATAAAGTCTGACACTGTTTCCACTGTTTCCCCATCTATTTCCCATGAAGTGATGGGACCGGATGCCATGATCTTCATTTTCTGAATGTTGAGCTTTCAGCCAACTTTTTCACTCTCCACTTTCACTCTTATCAAGAGGCTTTTTAGCTCCTCTTCACTTTCTGGCATAAGGGTGGTGTCATCTGCATATCTGAGGTTATTGATATTTCTCCCAGCAATCTTGATTCCAGCTTGTGCTTCTTCCAGCCCAGCATTTCTCATGATGTACTCTGCATATAAGTTAAATAAGCAGGGTGATGATATACAGCCTTGATGTCCTCCTTTTCCTATTTGGAACCAGTCTGTTGTTCCATGTCCAGTCCTAACTGTTGCTTCCTGACCTGCATATAGGTTTCTCAAGAGGCAGGTCAGGTGGTCTGGTATTCCCATCTCTTTCAGAATTTTCCACAGTTTATTGTGATCCACACAGTCAAAAGCTTTGGCACAGTCAATAAAGCAGAAGTAGATGTTTTTCTGGAACTCTTTTGCTTTTTTGATGATCCAGCGGATGTTGGCAATTTGATCTCTGGTTCCTCTGCCTTTTCTAAAACCAGCTTGAACATCTGGAATTTCACGGTTCACGTATTGCTGAAGCCTGGCTTGGAGAATTTTGGGCATTACTTTACTAGCGTATGAGATGAGTGCAATTGTGCGGTAGTTTGAGCATTCTTTGGCATTGCCTTTCTTTGGAATTGGAATGAAAACTGACCCTTTCCAGTTCTGTGGCCACTGCTGAGTTTTCCAAATTTGTTGGCATATTGAGTGCAGCACTTTCACAGCATCATCTTTCAGGATTTGAAATATCTGGATATGATAGAATCTTATAATTTAAAAATGATATGTTTTGCTTCCTGAGAAGACAGGAAAACTAGTATCAAAATTTTGATACCATATATATACAATAGTATTTTTCAAGGACTTACTCCATACAAGGTGCTATAGGTAAAAAGAAGTTTGCAAGGGCCTACTCAAAAATGGCTATGGTTTTTCCAGTGGTCATGTGTGAATGTGAGAGTTGGACTGTGAAGAAAGCTGAGCACTGAAGAATTGATGCTTTTGAACTGTGGTGTTGGAGGAGAATCTTGAGAGTCTCTTGGACTGCAAGGAGATCCAACCAGTCCATTCTAAACGAGATCAGCCCTGGGTGTTCTTTGGAAGAAATGATGCTAAAGTTGAAAGTCCAGTACTTTGGCTACCTCATGAGAAGAGTTGACTCATTGAGAAAGACTCTGATGCTGGGCGGGATTGGGGGCAGGAGGAGAAGGGGACGACTGAGGATGAGATGGCTGGATGGCATTACTGACTGGATGGATATGAGTTTGAGTGAACTCTGGGAGATGGTGATGGACAGGGAGGCCTGGCATGCTGCAATTCATGGGTTCGCAAAGAGTTGGACACGACTGAGCGAGTGAACTGAAGTGAACTCAAAAATGGATAACAAACCCAGAAGAAACCAAACCACACACAATCTGAATTATGAAGCCACACAAAATGTGCTGAGTGCCAAGGGAAAGACAGGATTTAGATATTGCAAGGCTGCAGCAATTTCGGAAAGCTTTGTATTGAGGTGGATCAGGTCGAGGTAACAAAGCCAAGAAATAATTTGGGAAAGTTAATCCATTAAGGACCATGCAGAGTGGCCTTTTTCCAGCATGACTTACTAAAACAAAGCCTGGAGAAGCAAGTGCCTTGGAAAGAGCCAGCACCAAGGAGAGAGCCAGACAGGCCATTCGTCCAAATGAAAGTTCCCCAACCCCATGGCGTCTTGGCACGGTCCCATAAACAACAGTTGACTATTGCCAGGAAAAAGCTCAGGAAACCCCACTAGACCCCTGGGGAAGATAAGTGGCTTCTTTCCAAGAAACCTCAGGATGTAGTTCTTATTTCACCCCTACATGAAAGACATGAATTCTCTCAGACAGTAATGGTCTCCCCGCCTTTTCTCATCTGCTTGTTTGCAACTTAAAATTAACAATGAAAAAGACATTGTCTTGAACCATCTATAAATGTAGAGAAATGGAAACAGTTTTATGTAACATTTCTGTTGATTATAGGATATCTATTATTAGGAAGATTGTGGCTTGCTCAGTCTTCATGCTTTTTGGCATAGCTAGCTTTTAAAAAAAATTCCTTTCCCATATCATTAATGAAAAGCACAGGATAAAAGTGTAAAAGTTACATCTTGCTTATCACAGACCCAAGAAAAACCATATAAATTATATTAAAATGTTGTGCTAGATTTGTGGATTTTCTGTGTATACAGTGCATAAAATGAGAAAAAAATCATAAGATGTGTTTAATGAGTTTGGTGAGAATTCAGTGATCATCTCAAAACTTAGTAATGAACATAGGAATCTTGAAAGCAGTTAAGGGAATGAGCTGACTGTTTAATCAGCTAATATTCTCTCAGTCTCGATTACTGGGACTCCCTCATGTCACCTTGGCAGCTTTGTTAACCCAGGTTTACAAACCCTGCATATAAAGACTGTGATTTGATTCTCACCAATGAAATAGGATAGTCTGTGCAGAAGTGGTACACTATTTCCCCCACAAGGAAATAAATTGGCAATCTTTACAAAGATTCATGTGCTGTCAATTCCTTCATTTGTAGAGAATGAGACATAGTTTACAGAAATACACTGTTACTGTTGTCAGCAACAAAACTTTAGTCCATATTTTAACCCGGACACTCAGCTACTGAATTTTCCAGGGCCGAGGAGATAAAGTCAACTTAGACTGGAAAATGTAGTCAGTTCAGTTCAGTCGCTCAGTTGTGTCCGACTCTTTGTGACCCCATGAATCACAGCACGCCAGACCTCCCTGTCCATCACCAACACCCAGAGTTCACTCAAACTCATGTCCATCGAGTCGGTGATGCCATCCAGCTGTCTCATCCTCTGTCATCCCCTTCTCCTCCTGCCCCCAATCCCTCCCAGCAACAGAGTCTTTTCCAATGAGTTAACTCTTCACATGAGGTGGCCAAAGTACTGGACTTTCAGCTTCAGCATCATTTCCTCCAAAGAAATCCCAGAGCTGATCTTGTTTAGAATGGACTGGTTGGATCTCCTTGCAGTCCAAGGGACTCTCAAGAGTCTTCTCCAACACCACAGTTCAAAAGCATCAATTCTTTGATGCTCAGCTTTCTTCACAGTCCAACTCTCACATCCATACATGACCACTGGAAAAACCATAGCCTTGACTAGATGGACCTTTGTTGGCAAAGTAATGTCTCTGCTTTTGAATATGCTATCTAGGTTGCTCATAACTTTACTTCCAAGGAGTAAGTGTCTTTTAATTTCATGGCTGCAATCACCATCAAGAAAAAAAGTAGATTTGGGTATGTGAAGCACTCTTAGAAAGCAGGCAGGGTAGGAAAATATGGTACCTATTAAGCACTTACCTGCTTACATGTGCCACATTTGTACAAGAACATTAGTTGTTTTTTCCAGTTGACAAGCTATATCTGAGTTATTGAAAGGGTAGAAAATCTTGGCTAGGAGTACAAGGTCCTTTCTTCTCTTTCTGATATATATTATTCTATATGTGCTCTAGGAAACTCTTGAACAAGTGCTAGAAAGTTTTGAATTAAAGATTTTTTTCAAAAATTAATTCATCAAATTACATTTTTAGCACTATTTATCCTACATCATGGATCAAATGAATTGTGTTCTGATATATTAAGCAGGTTTTAAAAGTCTTCACCTAGGAATTGTCCAAACCTTTTGGTCTCTCCAGACTTATTGGAGAGAGTATGAGAAGTTTTTTGTGTACATCTTATTTCTCCAAGTCTTACATTTAGATAGACTGAGAATCAAATAATATAAAGCCATAAAGGGCTTCCTCTGTAGCTCAGTTGGTAAAGAATTCGCCTGCAATTCAAGAGACTTCGATTTGATTCCAGGGTCTGGAAGATCCCCTGGAGAAGGAAATGGCAACCCAGTCCAGTATTCTTGCCTGGAAAATCCCATGGACAGAGAAGCCTGGTGGGCTACAAACCATGGGGTCTCAAGAGTTGGACACAACAATTAAACCACAACCATAAATGGTATAACATGTCAAAGCAGCAGACCATTACCTACATTGTGCATTCTGGAAAATTCTTATGGGAATTCTGGGAAGTTAATTGCTCCCTAAGTAAAGATGGGGCTAAGATAAATGAAAAGAATAGAAGACACTTTTGACATGCCAAAAGGTAAAAACAGAATCAGAAAGTTGGGGTTTTTCTCAGTGTGTATAATAAACTCTGAGGACTCGACTAGACTATGGATAAATAATATATGATGTTAAGAAATGAAGTTGAAAGTAGTACATAGAGTCAGGAATATAGAGGGCCTTGAATGCTGGGCTAAGGACTTAGTAAATAATAATAATGGTAATTGTGGGGCTTCCTATGTTGTGCTAGTGGTAAAGAGCCCATCTGCCAAGGCAGGAAATGTAAGGTATGTGGGTTCCATCCCTGGGTTGGGAAATGGCAACCCACTCAAGTATTCTTGCTTGGAGCCTGGTGGGTTGCAGTCCATAATGTCACAAGGAGTTGGACACGACTGAAGCGACTTAGCACAGCACAGCACAGCAATGGGAATTGCAGGCTTTCTAAATAGGTATATCATGGATAATTCAGTCATTTTCAAAGACCCTGTTTCCAAATAAGGTTACAATTACAAGTACAGGTTAGGACCTCAGCATCTTTTGGGGGGAGATAATTCAACCCATGATGACATCCAGTTACTTTTCCATGTTTACAGAGACAATCAGGAATGAATGAATTTTGATTCTGAAGTAATCATCTGCTACAGAAATAAAATTCTACTTTCCAGCCTTTAATAATTCTTGCTTTCACTCGACTTTATTAGTATTCATTCTTAAATTGAGTCTCTTCACCCAAGTAATTTTTGAGTTGTAACAGAAAATCCTTAGGACGGTACACCAGGTGTAGAACTATGGATGAACGGCATCTGCTTCCATAGGGTTAAAAGAAGAGTTTCCAGGTTCCGAAGATGGGATTTTTATTTTGTAAGGCCAGACACATACAATGCCATCCAGCTGAGTTATGCTGCTTTCAGAGTCAAAGACTCGTATGAATTATATATTGTTGTGTCTAACTGCAAAGAGCAAAATGGCTCCAGCTCCTTGTGCCACACTTGGGGTGGACATTCTTGATTTTTCTCACAGTTACAGATAAAAGATACAACATTATAACTAAACATGCTTTGTGACTGCATGTTTTAATAGGAATCTAATAAATGGATCAGCTTTCAGAAGTCAGAAATGACCACCACAGAAAAAAGGTTTGCCAGAGTTATCTCTAAACCATCTAAATAATTATGTTTGAATGTAACTATGAGGTTATTGAGCATAATAGCCCTGTCTGGACTCAGCACTTGCATAGTGGTTTATTTCTATCTTTCTTATACTAGCTGGTCAAGCAAGTGGTTGATGTCCTCTTAAAGGGCACTTTTATGACATAACCAGAGCCAGACAAAATTTGACATTCCTAAAAGATTTGCGAAAGCTTGCTCCTTAAACCCAAGGGCACTTCCATGACATAACCAGAACCAGACAAAATTTGACTTTCATAAAAGATTTGAGAAATCTTGCTCCTTAAACCTTCAATGTAAGTTCTTTGATGAAGAATAAGTTCCTGGATAAATACTACCTCATCACTTCCTGTCTATTTCAGAGGAAAATCAATAGTACGTCAACACACAATGATATTGCAGGATGTTCTTACAGAAGAAATATTCAATGAGACAAAGGATTAAAAGATTATGAAATTTAGTGTCAGAATAGATCTGGGTTTGAATCCGGGTTCAGGTATTTGATAAGCTGTGTGATCTTAGAGCCACACTCTTACCATATGAAAAGTAAAACACCCCCATCATAGAAATTGTTATGAGGATTAAATGGTGTAAGATATGTACAGGTGCTAAAACAATGGTCATAGGTAAGGATTCAGTAAATGGCAACTATTAGTTAAGAAAAGGATGAATCATGTTGAATGTTTTCTCCTTCTAAGTTTGACATGGTAACATTTCTGGAAAAGCACATTAAGAAACTTTTACTGAATCTATGGTTTTTCAAATACTTCTGTGGCCACCCTTATGGCAGAAAGTGAAGAGGAACTGAAAAGCCTCTTGATGAAAGTGAAAGAGAAGAGTGAAAAAGTTGCTTAAAGCTCAACATTCAGAAAACAAAGATCATGGCATCTGGTCCCATCACTTCATGGGAAATAGATGGGGAAACAGTGGAAACAGTGTCAGACTTTATTTTTAGGGCTCCCAAATCACTGCAGATGGTGACTGTAGCCATGAAATTAAAAGATGCTTACTCCTTGGAAGGAAAGTTATGACCAACTTAGATAGCATATTCAAAAGCAGAGACATTACTTTGTCAACAAAGATCCGTCTAGTCAAGGCTATGGCTTTTCCAGTGGTCATGTATAGATGTGAGAGTTGGACTGTGAAGAAAGCTGAGCGCTGAAGAATTGATGCTTTTGAACTGTGGTGTTGGAGAAGATTCTTGAGAGTCCCTTGGACTGCAAGGAGATCCAATCAGTCCATCCTAAAGGAGATCAGTCCTGGGTATTCATTGGAAGGACTGATGCTGAAGCTGAAACTCCAGTACTTTGGCCACCTCATGTGAAGAGTTGACTCATTGGAAAAGACCCTGATGCTGGGAGGGATTGGGGGCAGGAGGAGAAGGGGATGACATAGGATGAGATGGCTGGATGGCATCACCCACTCAATGGACATGGGTAAACTCCAAGAGTTGGTGATGGACAGGGAGGTCTGGTGTGCTGGGATTCATGGGGTCGCAAAGAGTCGGACATGACTGAGTGACTGAACTGAACTGAACTGAACTGTTGTCGTCTTGTTGCTTTTATCCTGTCCATGGCCTGGTTTTCTAGAAGAAAATGACAAGTGTGTTTTCAGTAAGCTTTATGCTAGTTTACTTGTGTTCTTTAGGTTATAGCATCTTTGGTTGGGTTTCCCAGAACTAGACTCTGAGAAGTGGATTCAGGTTGTTGCTAAGTCACTCAGTTGTATCTGACTCTTTACAATCCCATGGATGGCAGCATGCCAGGCTTCTCTGTCCTTCACTGTCTCCCAGAGTTTGCTCAAACTCATGTCTACTGAGTCAATGATGGCATCTAACCATCTCATCCTCTGTCACCCCCTTCCCCTCCGGTCCTCACTCTTTCCTAACTTCAAGGTCTTTTCCAATGAGTTGGCTCTTTGCATCAGGTGGTCAAAGTATTGACGCTGCAGCATCTGTCCTTCCAATGAATATTCAGGTTTGGTTTCCTTTAGGATTGACTGGTTTGATCTCCTTGCTGTCCAAAGGACTCTCAAGAGTCTTCTCCAACACCACAGTTTGAAAGCATCAATTCTTCAGTGCTCAGCCTTCCTTATGGTCCAGCTCTGACATCAGTACATGATTATTGGAAAACCCATAGCTTTGACTAGACAGACCTTTGTCGGCAAAGTGATGTCTCTGCTAAGAGAGTATTAAGAGCTCCTGGGAGAAGGTGGTAAGGAGCTATGGGATGCAAGGCAGGAACGGAGAAAGAAGCTAAGAGTGCCATGGGCAAAATCCCATGAAGGTTCACTTTAGACAGAGCTCTGAAAAGTAATTTGTGCCTTGGAGCTGTCCCCAACCTTAGACAAGGAAGCTGGGCTTTCCCCTCCCTCGTTGATCAGTCATTGGCTAAGGCAGCAGAAGGCAGTGATATAAGGAATGCAAAGGCATCTGGAAGAATTCCTGCAGTGTTCACTGTGAATATACCCGGCAAAATTTAGTGGATAAATTTTTCCACTTATGTTTATACTAAGTATACATTTCAGGAATGCCTAGACTGTATATATAAACACACATACAGATGGGGACTTCAATTTTTCAATTTCTATGACTTCTTCAACTTCTACAATTTCAAGTTCAATTTCTACATCAGAAATTAGAAAAATGAAGTATGAGGTCATACATTTCCTAGGTCAGATCTGGGAAAAGAAGCCAGAGTTCCTCCAACATAACTTTTCTAACTTTAAATGTTTCTTTCATCTTCAGCAGGAATTACAACACCATTTAGCACAAGTCATGAAAAAAAAATAACAGACAATATTTAAAAATGCAAAGAAAATCAAGGCAGTCATGCAGGGATGGTACTAAACTTCTGTCATCATAACACCATTTGCCCCTTCAGTTTAAATATAAATAACTTGCTGAATTGTCTATTATTTCTGTCACATAATTTATAGAAATATTATTTGAATTATTATTAATGAAACAAAATGAAAAAAGATTCACTTTTGATAAATCCTTATTACCCATTTATTTCAGGCAAAAATTATATTAATCAGGCCTTTGTCCACATTTTTGTGAAAACTTGATCTTGTAGCCTCTTAGTTTGTGAAGATAACTCATTCCTGTTTTCCTTATGTACTCTGTTCCAAAAATGGAACAATTTAATAATTAAGTTATCTGCTCTTACAGGATTGTCAGAATTGATGTTCTACAATCTCAAAACATTATATCTCTTTCAAAACCAGAAAAATAGAATGAAAGATAATAAAAATTATTATCACACACAGACATATTGTAACTTTAAGAAAGATGTGCAGGATTTTATTATCTCTCCAATTATGTGTCCTTCCTGTTTTGTCCCTCTTCTGTTTGTTATTTTTTCTTTAGTTTAGGGTTATGTGCATGACTTGCCCCCAGATTACCGTAGTAAACTGTTAAGTGCTTTTGACTCCCATCATTCCCTTCTTCAGTTTTGCTGCATGCTGCCACCAGGTTAATCTTTCTAAGCCGAGCTTCAAACATATCCTTCTTTTGCGCTAAAACCTTCAGCAGCCCCCTACTGCTCACCCTCACTCTCACATTTAAAGTCTTCTATGATTAAATCCTCTACTGTTTCAGATTTACCTGCCACTTGTTTCTGTTCCAGTTATTTAAATAGCACATGAATATAACCCTGTCTTTCCCACTTTTCTACGTTTGTTCTCCCCAAATTTTCTCCACTCTGATCACTGCCTGTTAAAACTGTATCCAGCTGGTAGCATCCCCAAATGTGATTATTTCTGCATGTGGTGATTTTTATTGTTGTTTTTATGATTTTCTCTTCTTTCTAGGATTCTACAATGAGTTTGTGTGTTTTTATATTCAGCATTGAACAATAAACTTATACATAATATCAATCTTTCAAGAATTATGTCCTATATTGCCACCTTCCTACAGCCTTCATTCCTGTCAAGCAAATCCTCTCCATTTGTTTTCTTAACACTGTCCCAGCTCGCTTAATCCTATGCACCACACCCCCACCCCCCACTCCAGTGTGAGGCTCTGTCTGTCTTTTACTCTGGTCCTCCACAATGCATTGTAGCACATATACATTTCATCTTCATTGCTGAAAAGTTTGTTTCTTCAGGATTTCTCCTCTGCTGTAGGGCTTGATTTATTCTAAATGTGCAGCATTTAACTCTCATGCTGGTTTTTAGCTAAATGTGAAAAAAAGAGAGAAGATTTTCTGAAGGCTTTTCATTTATATAATTTCCAGAAAATGGCTTTACAAATGTAACTTTTTCCCCCCTACTGAAAGCATAAATCAAACAAGGGATCTTAAGTCTTCTAAAAAAAAAAAAAGTGCTAGTGCTGGGCTCAGATCAGGCTTCTTACTGGATTCTACTACTTACTAGTTCTGCAATATTGGGCCAATTACTTAAACTTTTGATACCTCAGATAATTCATATGTAAAAGAAGGATAACAGTAGCACCTATGATTCAATGTTATAATGAGGTTAGAGTTGATGCAGTTAAAGCGTTTAGAGTAGTACCTAGCATGTGGTAAATTTCCATTAGTATTAGTTATTGTTACTAGGAAATAATTTCACCCTATTGCATTGGAGCATGTATTACACATGAGTGAATGAAGGCAAAATATTAGCACTGAATCAGAGTTCTTGAGTTTATATTGTCAGGATATTCTTACTGTGATTGCATACTGTCCACAATAACTTGCAAAATTTAATGCTAACATTATATAGAATAAAAGGAGGGAAAAAATTTTCTCAGTGTTTTATGGAACTTGACTAAATAACTATCCACAACCCAATTTAAAAAATGAACAATTATGTGCATATTCTTTTATTCTTCCAAAATTAGAGTATCTTTATTGTCTTTTATCTTTGCTGATTATAAATATAATAGAAGCTCATTGTAAAATCATTTAAAAACACAAAAGTGCTTAAAATAGTACATAATAGTATTCCATGTCAAACTAAGCGTATATCTGTACACACACACAGCATTCTAAACATATTTTTGGTAGCCTATTTCCTATTTTTCTTTCTTTTAATTAATTATATATCATTAACATCTTTCTATGTCTGTGCAAATGGGTCTCCCTCATTCTTTTTAATGGCTGTATATTCATTAAATAAATGACTAATATTGTATTGACAGACATTTAGGACATTATCCAGCTGTTTGTTGTTTTAAGTGATGCCATAAACATCATTTCACTTAAAATTTTTGGTGCACTTTTCAATTAATTCCTTGGGATAGATTCTAATATTGGACTCAATGGATCAAAGGGCACACACATTTAAAATGTTAATAGACAAACCAAATTGCCTTCTAGAAAACTGGACCAATTTGTACCTCTAGCAACAATATATGGAAGACTCCATTTTCCCAGTTTTGATCACATTGGATATTATCATTACTATCCATTTTGCAAATCTGATTATTAGCTAATCTTCTATTTTAATGGATCATCTGCATTTTTTCTTTTGTGAAATACCTAATAAATCCTCTGTTCCTTCACCAAATCTTAACCCCAGAGAACACAGATTGAATTTATTAATTTCACTGGATGTGTTTATTTTAGTAATTAATTCTAATTCCTGTCTTGCATAAACACAGATGCATTTTAGGGAGTTTTTGCATTTATTGTCTACTTAGTATTTTTTAAAATTTACTCAAATATTGTGTTGTCTTTTTCCCTCCTTCAGCGCCATCCCTCAAGTTTCTCACTCTGTCAGGATAATGGTACCCTTAAAATGGAAAGGAAAGCTGAAGAACAGAGCGTTTGCATCTCGTTTGCATCTGCTGCATCAGCATTTGCAGCAGATATAATATTGCTAATATAAAAGAACTCTTACCTCCTTTCATTAACAGTCTTGGGCATGAGAGGATGGGATATTGCTAAGGAAATTCTCACTGAGTCTAATATTTAGAGAATATTCCCATTTTTATTTGTAATGAAGTACACAAACACAAGTTATGTTAGGATACAAGTTTAAAGGTTAGCAATGTTTTAAAAACAGTTGTCAGACTCATGTGAAACATCTGGTGAAATGTGGATTTTTTTTTTTTTCTTTTGCTTGATTACTTCTAACATTATACTGCATAAATACTAGGAAGTATTATATTTTATAGAAAATGTGCTCTCTGGAAGCAAAATAATAATAGATAATCTGTCATCAAGTTTAAGATATATGTTTTTAGTTAAACTTTGTATTTGATTCTTGAGTTTGGCTATAAGTTATTCACTAAAGATGGAAAATTTAAATTGTATTAGTGGCTTTATTAGTTTTTGACTTTGGGCTTAGGCTAGTGGATAGTTACTAGTTACACAAACTGTCCATCTCCAAATTCTTAATCTCCATAACGAGATAATTAAACTATTATCGGAGGTCTATCCAATTTTATCGTGTCACTATATCATGGCTCCATACTAATATGATGGTTTTAGAGGATGTATAGTGTCCAGGAATACAATTGAATGTAATGTAGACTGAAAACAAAAAACTTGAACTAGAACAGAACAGGGGCTTCTCAGGCTAGTGCAGTGGTAAAGAATCTGCCTGCTAAGGCAGGAAATGCAAGAAATGAAGGTTTGATCCCTGAGTTGGGAAGATACCCTGAAGGATGAAATGGCAACCCACTCTAGTATTCTTGTCTGGAAAATTTCGTGCACAGAGGAGCCTGGTGGCCTACAGTCCATGGGGTCACAAAGAATTGGACATGACTGAGCATGCATGCAAGAACAAAAAAATTATAAGAACAACTATTTTATACCTAGAGTAAGCTTTTTAAAACATTTGATATCTTTAAAATCATACTCAAAAATCTTTTTGTTAAAGGAATTGGAGTGGAGAGAGCAAGTTTTCACATTTGTTTGTACTTCCCTGAACAACTTTATTTTTTTCTAAATATGCATGCATATTATTTATCTTTAAATGTCGGCTGAGATATCTAGATGGTAAAATTATAGGGTTTTTTGGGTTGTTCTTTATACATTTCTATATTTAAAAACTAATAAAACATTTAAGTATCTTTGCAGAGTGATTTATATACATAAAAAGAGTAGGAATGTTTACTGGAGTGGTGTGGTGCCAAGACTTCTAGAATGAAATCCAAGAGCCTGGGGTTCTCATGTCTCCTCAACTCACCCTCTGACCTCAGGAGGATCCATAGCTGCCTTTTTCTTTAACTCAGCAGCATCTTTGTTAAGCACATCTACTATGATGAAGCGTTACAGCTTTATATTCTTGTCAGGAATTTCAGAGACCAAACTGTTGCAATAGTATGATAAACCACCAGTTTGCATTTTAGCAACAATTTTTTTAATTAAATCCTTGATCACATATAGCATTATTTTATCCATTTTTTACAGTCTGATAGAAAAATATTTCTTATTTTATTGAGTGTTTGAGTCTTAATAATGCTGAATTTGAACACCTTTTTCCTAAGTTTATTATCCATCTCTCCTTTTGTGTGTGTGTGTGATTCTCTTGATTACATCCCTTGCCCTTGATAATCTAAACACACAAGAACAAGAGAAGGAAGCAGTAATGAGAGCCCTATCTCTGAGGTCAGGGAAGAATCTCCTCCTCAAGACCTGAAGGATGAGTAGAGATGACAGCTGTGTACAAGATGAGAAGAGCTATTATCTCCCAGATCAAAGTCCACCTTCATGTACTCTGCTTTGTGAGACTGGGACTACAACTCTGACAACAATGTTTTCATTTTGCCAGCTGCTTTCCTGCTAGGTTTTGCCAGTGAGAAAACTGGAAGGAAACTGGTAGACAGGAGCTGGGGAGATAGGAATTGAGGCCGCTATGTACTTGTTATTACCGTTTGTGTCTCCCCAGTGAAATCACTGCAGTCTGGCAGTAGCAGTTAGTTTCAATCTCCAGCTGTTTTTTTCTTTTTTTTTTTTTTTTGTCTTCTTTAATTCTAAGAACCAGCGTCATCTTGACTCCTCAGAGATGCGAAGCACAGCCTGATGTTCCCCTATAAGCAGCAGCATTAGTCGCTTCAATCATGTTCGACTCTTGTGACCCTATGAACTGCAGGCCGTCAGGCTTCTCTGTCCTTGGATTCTCCGGGCAAGAGTACTATAGTGGCTTGCCATTTTCTTCTCCAGGGGATCTTCCCCACCCAGGGATCAAACCCGGGTCTCCTGCATTGCAGGCAGACTCTTTCCTGCTGAGCCACCAGGGAAGCACTTTCTGTACTTACCCCTTTCTCTTTCCTTTCTTTGCCCACCCCAAACCTACTCCTGGGATACCAGTACTAGTAGGGTACCCTCCTCACAGGTCTGAGTCCACAGGCTTCCCCTATACACTGCTAAGTTCGGTGAACTTGACTGAAGCCTCGTCCTTTTGTTTTTCACAGGAAGCTGCTTACATTCTCTGTTTTGCCATCTATTTAGCCCATTATATTAAATAATTTCTGTGGAAATACCTAGTGTGATTTTTATTTTTCCTTGCTGGACTCTGAGTAACTTCTATGGTTCATCTTTCACCTATTGAGGTTGGGGGCTGCAGGAAAACTGGATTTTGAGACCAGCAGGCAGTTGGAAACACTGAACTGTAATTCAAAAAAATGTTAAGACTAGAAATATCAGAATGATTTGCTTCTGCTTCCTTCTCCACATAAACCTGGGCTTCAGTATAAACAATCACTTCTAGCTTTGACTTTACTGACATGTAGAAATGTGTTGATGCTTTTGTTATAAAGATGGTTTTTGCTATGAGAGTGCCTGAACAGCTAACTTTGGGATATCTTAAGTTATGGAGCAACGGGACAGAATAAAAACTCAGTAAAAAATCTCCAAGCTTCATGCTATCAATTAAACCAAAATTTTTACATGGTACTGTGCCCTCTAAAGTTTTCAGAGTGGCAATAGAAATGAAAATGTCCCATTATTTTGAGTGGTTTGAATAAAATTGGAGTGAAGATGCTAAATGCTGTAATCTCCCACAACAGAAGGACTTGGAGTGGATGAGCCCATTATCATGCTTTAAGAGGCTCTCTTCTTTCTTCCACCAGATTTCACAAAAGGAAATCTAAATACTACTGGAGAGTTTTAGATATTAGGCTAAAGCTTTTTTAGATCCTTGAGAGTGGAAGACAAACAGAAAGGTTGAGAAAACCAAACACTACAAAAAACTATATCATACTATTATTAAGCCGTCGAAAACTTTTCAGTATACTTGAGACTTCTATTCCCCTTATGTTGCCAACCAATTGAAGTAGCCATCTTAGTTCATAAGCTGATGTGAGATGATACTTTTGAAAAAGATACCGCTTTGGGGAAAGACCTGCCTTTGTAAGATAATAAGTTCAGGGGAAACCTAGCTGAGATACTCCAATGGTTTCAAGGCAGTTTAAATGTAAGAAAATAGGCGTGAAATGCTCTAATAAGTGCTCTTAAGTTAGGCTTCCTCAGTCTGATATTTAGAGGTTTAAAGTGGAAAAGCCTTCTTCAAATACAACAAAACATGATGCAGGATCAAGAATGGCTTATATAAAACCAGCCTGAGTACTGCTTTAAAGTTTATAATGTGCTACGATAATGAAGGAGCACAGTCTACAGTTGTAACAGGTTCGTTTTCTTCTTTTTTTCCCCCCATTTCTTATTTGTTGGACTTTTACTTTTTCTGCCCTTTCAATTGCCTCCATTGTTTCATGCTTATTTGTTCAACAGGGAATATTTCAAGTATTTTGTTGTGAGAAAAAGTGTGTCAGTTTTTCTTTGAGACTTTGTATTCATATATTATTTTCTACTGGTTCTGTTTCTTAAAATGTGATTAGTTCTATTACACATGAGAATAAATATGTTCAGCTATCGGTAAGGTCTATAAATCAGATTTGAAGTCCTTTGACCTTAAGTTCTTAGAAGTTTGACTTTAAGTTCTACGTTTTCACTTTACATATTTTCGATCTTTTTAGTCTGAATTTTTAAATTTAATAGTATTAGTGTCTTCCATTTCCTAATTTTTATTTAAATTTTAGAGATAAAGTGAAAGAAGAAACATTAGGAATAACATCCTTGTTTTAAGTATGAAGTGAGTCCATATCTGGTAAAATGCAGGCTGATGGACTCCTTAACTATTTCTTCATATCTAATCTTCAGTATGGAGGCTTCCCTGGTTGCTCAGACAGTAAAGAATCTGCCTGTAATGCAGGAGACCCAGGTTCGATCCCTGGGTCAGGAAGATCCTTGGAGAAGGAAATGGCAACCTACTCCAGTGTTCTTGCCTAGAAAATTCTATGGACAGAGGACCCTGGCGAGCTATAGTTCATGGCGTTGCAAAGAGTCAGACACAACTGAGGATCCACACATACACAATCATCAGTATTTAATAGCTATTTCACATTTTAATTCTTGGGCCAGAAGGAATGTTTTTAAAAGGACATCCTTACTCATTTAAAAATGTGTAGTTACCCTGATTTTTTTTTTTTTTTGAGTCCAATTTTTGTTATTGGACTGGACAAAATTAGGATGGCAGTGTCCAGTTTGGCAGAGACAGACATCCCAAAGCCACAGAAACCAGAATATGTTCTTGTATTTCCAGGTTAGATCAGTATATAAGTGAGTGTTGCCAAAAGGTATGTGGGTAACACTGCTTGTTGCCCCAAAGCCACTAAACAGACCAGGTCAGTGGGAAGGAAAGATTGCTTTATTTCAGATGCTGGCAGCTGGGCAGGGGGAGGGCAGACATCTGTCCAAAGGCTGACTTCCCTCCAACCCCTGGCAACAGATGGGTAAGACCTTTTATAAACAGAAGTTGGGGGCTGGCTACATGCAGAAATAGCACAATCAGTTCTGACAGTCACCTTCAAATTGGTCATGGGTGGTCTGACCACTGTCATCTTGATTGTTTTAAGTATAGTTAATCTTCAGTTCCAGGGTTGGTTTGTTCCCATTTCTTTGAGGCCAGTTCTCAGAACTGTGGCAGCTGATGCCATGGGTACAGTCTGGTCTTTATGGAGTTAGCTTCTCCACCTGGGCTTTCAATATCTATAAGACAGCTCACAGAATATGGCTCAGAATATTATCCATATAGCCTGTGAGAAAGAACTATATTATCTATATTGTCCTTGACTCTGCTTAATGAGTACCTTTTGATTATTTTATCTTCTTTGACTGTTTTTGTTGGTTTTTGCATGTTCTCAATTCTCTGATTAAACTTACTTTTTGACTAAAGTTTTCCACAGACAAAAGACAGGCAGAGAACATGGGGTTGGGGGATGGCAAGGACCATAGGGTCCTTCTCCATTTCATGAAGGCCTGGCCAGAAGAAAATTAACGAATGAGCACAGTTCACCAAAGAAAAAATTGCAATGGGGAACAGGAACAAGTGGTTCAGAGTCTAGTTTGGCTATGTGATCAGACACTGTCATTCCATGTGTTTGCGTCTAAGCTAACCTCTACAATGGAAGGAACAGACTCACTCTGATAGATCTTCCTAGCAAGTGACTTTTTTGTTTGTTTGTTTACATTGATCCTAAAGTGAAGAAATTTGTCTAGACATAATTTCAAAGGGATGTTTAATGAAAGTAAAACTGGGCTGGGAATTTGGAGAACTGATATAACTTATGCTCAGTTGGTGGTAATGGTGGCAGTTCAGCCACTAAGTCGTGTCCAGCTCTTGGGACCCCATGGCCTGTAGCTCACCCAGCTCCTCTGTCCGTGGGATTTTCCAGGCAAGAATACTGGAGTGGGTTGCCATTTCTTTCTCCAGGGATCTTCCCAACCCAGGGTTTGAAACTGAGTCTCCTGTATTGCACTGGATTCCTGCATTGCAGGTGGATTCTTTACCACTGAGTCATGAGGGAAGATACTTGTTCTCAGCTGCTAACCATCTATTAGTGGTCTGACCTGAGGAAGTTCACTCAAATTTATGACTCGATTTTTTCCTCTACTCCTTGGGAAATAGATGGAGAAACAGTGGAAACAGTGTCAGACTTTATTTTCTTTGGCTCCAAAATCACTGCAGATGGTGATTGCAGCCCATGAAATTAAAAGATGCTTACTCCTTGGAAGAAAAGTTATGAGCAACCTAGATAGCATATTCAAAAGGAGAGACATTACTTTGCCAACTAAGGTCCGTCTAGTCAAGGCTATGGTTTTTCCTGTGGTCATATATGGATGTAAGAGTTGGACTGTGAAGAAGGCTGAGCGTTGAAGAATTGATGCTTTTGAACTGTGGTGTTAGAGAAGACTCTTGAGAGTCCCTTGGACTGCAAGGAGATCCAACCAGTCCATTCTGAAGGAGATCAACCTTGGAATTTCTTTGGAAGGAATGATGCTAAAGCTGAAAGTCCAGTACTTTGGCCACCTCATGCGAAGAGCTGACTCATTGGAAAAGACTTTGATGCTAGGAGGGATTGGGGGCAGGAGAAGAAGAGGACGACCGAGGATGAGATGGCTGGATGGCATCACGGACTCAATGGACGTGAGTCTGAGTGAACTCCTGGAGTTGGTGATGGACAGGGAGGCCTGGCGTGCTGCGATTCATGGGGTCGCAAAGAGTCGGACACGACTGAGCGACTGAATTGAACTGAACTGAGGTCGAAATTTAATTTTTTAATTTATCAATTAGTAAAATTTTTTATGAAAAAAATGTTTATAAAAGTTTTGAAAAGTGTAAAAGTTCTCACTTGACCAGAAGCACAATTAATAAGCAACAAACATTATCATTTGGATTACTATTAGCACTGGATACTATGATAGCTACTAAGAAAAGTAAGTAATAATACCTGTCTTCATAATATAAACATAGAAACCTTCAAAGTCAACATGGTTATGGAAAAACCATGGGGTAAAATGGGGTAAAAGAAACGATAAAAATAAAAACAATTTCCAAGGAATAAAAAAGACTGTGGCAGTAATTTATGATTTTGTTTATGATTACAAACTTGTTAAGTAGTTATGCATTCTTTACCCTTGTGTTAGAAGATGATCACCTAGGACTTCTTTCTGTATGGAAATCACAGAGTTAACATGGATAACCAACAAGGACCTCCTGACTAGCACAGGGAACTCTGCTCAAAATTACGTAATGTCGTAAATGGGAAAAGAATTTGAAAAAAGAATAGATACATGTATATGTATAACTGAAGTTTGCTGTATACCTGAAAGTATCACAACTTTGTTAATCAACTATACTCCAATATAAAATAAAAAGTTAAAAAAATAAAAAATGAATTATAAACAAACAGGCATAAACAAACTCTACGGGTCTTTTCGAAGACTGGTTCTTGATACGCTAAAGAGAAAATAAAGGAATGTATAAAATACTCTCCTTCCCTTTCATAATGTATGACTTTCAAGCCTAATGTCTTCTTAAAAATCCTGTTTTGAATAACAGGTGCTGAATAATAAATCTTTTGTTTTTCCTGGTATTACTTTATACATTCTAATTTCACCACCTCTATCACAGATGTCTTTGTCTGACTATGTACACAGGAAGAGAAGAAAGACAAACACATTCTTTTTTCAACCTATTAGCTGGATTTTTATCTGTTATTTATTATCACTCTAATTATTAATCTATATTATCTATTCATCTATCAGTCTATGTGGTTGTATGCACAGCAATACCCTCTGTTTTTATATATGAAAAAAGACATGTCTGGAATATTTTTCAGCAACCATTAATAACATTTGTTTTCTCATGTGAAATTTTTGGAGATATTTTGCTTTTTTCTTTGCAGTATTATGAATCACCTGATTTTCTTTTACTATAAGAAGACTGTATAATTTTTATAGAAAAATATTTAAAAAAAATAAAAATGAAGTATAAATTTAAAAATGTATACTTATGGTGTTGTGATGAGGATTAAATGAGATTATAGATATTAGGTGCTTCCCAGGGTCTACTGTGGGACATTGGTGGCACTCAAATATATCATTATTTCAGTGATTTTTTTCATAAACATTTAATAATTATGAACATTGTGCCTTTTTTGCTGTGTACATTGAAAATCTCAATGTATTTTCTGAAATTGCTGTAAAATATTCTTTCATAAAGAAATTTTTACTGTTTGAAAAATTGTATCAGATTAAGTAAAGGTAATTTTAGCAACCAAAATTAGACCAAAAAAAGCAGTTGAATAGAAGATAAGGTCATGTTTGCACAGAATAAGAATATTTCCTAGATTGAGGCAGTTCAAAGAAATTTAAAGTCTAATCGTGAAAGGGAAAAAAAATCTAACATAAATACAAATATCTTCTTCCTGCTCTTCTATGTGCATGCATGCTAAGTTGCTTCAGTCATGTCCAACTCTCTGCAGCCCCATGGACTGTAGCCCACCAGACTCCTCTGTCCATGGGATTCTCCAAGCAAGAATACTGGAGTGGGTTTCCATGCCCTCTTCCAGGGGCTCTTCCCAAGCTAGGGATTGAACCCACATCTCTTATGGCTCCTGTGTTGGCAGGTGGGTTCTTTACCACTAGCCTCAGCTGGGACAGCTGAACTGTACTCAGTCACTCTGTCATGTCCAACTGCAACCCCAGTCTCCTCTGTCCATGGAATAGCTGAACTAAACCATACATTATGGGGAATTCTGAACTCATTTTGGCAGACATCTTTTCTGGTAAAATCTAAAAGTAATTTAACCACTTTAGTGCAAATGTGCTAATAAACCAGACAAAACAGAACTATGAGGGCTCAAGACTGGAAGCACAGTAGTGTGATGGACTTTGCCTGAAAAATTTCCCCTAAAGACTTTTCTTAGCAGCAGCAGCAAAGACTTTTGTTTAGTTATAATACTGATATCCGATGGGAAGCAACAGAAATATGTGTAAGCTAATTCTTTAGTCTGAAGATTTTTTTAAAGATTTGTTTTTAATGTGGACCATTTTTAAAGTCTTGATTGAATTTGTTACAATATTGTTTGTTCGTTTGACTTTTTGGCAGCGAGACATGTGGGATCTTAGCTCTCCAATCGGGGATCAAATCTATACCTCTTGTACTGAAAGGTAAAATCTCAACCACAGGACCACCAGGAAAGTCCCAACCATAAGATTTTTGACTCATAGAATTCCAGACAAAATTTTTTTAATTCTAAATTTTAAACTTGCTTTAACTGTTATATTTTTATTCAAGTAATCTGATTCCTAATTTCCATACATTTTTATAATGGTTGATTAATTTTCTCTACTTGAAAATTCTTCTATAGGTATTTATTCTTTTATTAATAAAATTCTTTTTTTTTTTAAGAATTATACTTATTTATGTATTGTCTGTACTGGGTCCTCATTCTGCTCAGGCTTTTCTCCAACTGCAGCCAGTGGAGGCTCCTTTCCAGTTGCAGAGTGCTGGCTTCTCATTGCAGTGGTTTCTCTTATTGCCGAGCACCAGCTCTAGGGTTCAGGAGCTTCAGCAGTTGCAGTTCCCAGGCTCTGGAAGCTATGTGCTCTGTTTCTCAGTCAGACATGACTGAGAAACAACCCCATGGGCTGTCTCCTGCCAGGCTCCTCTGTCCATGAGATTTCCCAGGCAAGAATACTGCAGCAGTTCACCATCTTCTCTTCCAGGAGATCTTCCCAGCCCAGAGAGCATACCTGCGAGCTGCCTGGGAAGCCCACTCAATTCTTAAAATGGAGCTGCTTTAACATAAAGTGTTTGCAAAAGGGGTTTGCAAACTCAAGGCAAGTATTTAAGAGACTTTCTAGCTCAGGCTCCTTCATTTGCCTTTGGATTTCAGAAATGCAAGCATAAAATAAAGTAGTTACTGGGAGGAAAATAAGGATTTCAGTTAAATCCAAATTTACAGATCTGCTGGCAATGGTCTAGTCCTAGGAGGAGGTCTGCTAAGTCACTGCTAAGTCACTTCAGTCGTGTCCGACTCTGTGTGACTCCAGAGACGGCAGCCCACCAGGCTCCCCTGTCCCTCGGATTCTCCAGGCAAGAACACTGGAGTGGGTTGCCATTTCCTTCTCCAACGCATGAAAGTGAAAAGTGAAAGTGAAGTCACTCAGTCGTGTCTGACTCCTAGCGACCCCATGGACTGCAGCCCACCAGGCTCCTGTGTCCACGGGATTTTCCAGGCAAGAGGACTGGAGTGGGTGCCACTGCCTTCTCCGAGGAAAAGGTCTAGAGGTCCCTCATCCTGTGTGGACTTCTTTTCAGTTTCTTGGGTCTCTCATCCATTCTGAAGTTTCATGTGAGGAACACAGTCATTACTTGCCACTGATTGTATTACTTGAACTAGAATTTTTTTATTGTGATTTTACTCTATTTTATTTTTAGAGAGAGTCTATTATTTTCCATCTTTGAGTAGAGATTACAATTTAGTTGTTTTATGACATGACTAGATGAAAGCACCTTGAAAAGTACCTGGGACATTGGAGACACTCAGCAGTTGTTAGTTTTCTTACCTTTTTTTCTAGACTGAGAAATTAATATATACTGTTCACTTTGTTAATGTAAATCTAATGAAGTTTTTGAGTCGCATATTGAAAAGAATCAAATATATACTCAGTCATTCAGAGGAAAAAGGAAGCCTTCTAGTTCCTGAGTCATGAATTTCCCATTAACATTTTAATTCTTTAATCCATAGAGGAAGCCATGGCTGGGTAATAACATAATAGAAAGTTTACCTATAAATCTCTTGAAAAATACATTGCATATATAATAAAAGTATAGTCATATTTTAAAAGTAAAATGAGAACTTGTTTTATGTATAACATCCTGTAGCGACATGAGACTTTAAAAATGAACAATTGTTTTTATTACTCCCTTATTAATTTTAGGGTGGACTTCTTGGTTAAAATCATCAGATATGGTCAGTAGGACCATCTTAGAAAAACAAAAGGGTGGAGCTTATGTTTTCATTTTCAGGAACCATCAGGATTTCAAAGGCTTATTACTTAAATACCCTTGCTTTTGTTTCCACAAAGTAACAAAGATGTATATGAAAACCACTGTTTCTCTTTGGCCACTGTGTCCTGAATATAAATGATTGTAAGCATACTTTCTCTTATTTCTTAGACGTTGGTTATGCTTTTAGAATCAAGCATATGCCTTAATTAAGAATTAAGATATATGAAAATGAAGAGAATACTCTTGAAAACTTCTTTAGAAAATGAAGTTTATTAAATTAACAAATTATGTTAAACAAAAAAGACTGGTAAAAACTGGTGTGTTTGGTCTTGTATACTGTGCTATTAAGAGGAAATCTTATTCATACTTCTCAGCTCACAGCATGGGAGAATGATATACCCCAGAAAATGATATCAAAACTTCTCATCCTTATGTTATGTGAGCTTAATACAAAATCTATAGACAATATTTTAAAACTAACTTAATTTTAATTCATCAGGTTTTAATGTTTAAATCCAATACAACTACCTATTACTATTGCTAAAATAATGCTGGATCATATAGCCAGTTGGACTGAATCATTCAATTTTAATTTAGAAATTTTTTCAATTCAAGATATCCAAATTCCTGTTTTCCATTAGATATGAGCCACTGAAGTCAGAAAATGTGCACTACTGAACTCTCGTTTATGTTACTCACTCCACCATGCTGGGGCTGGAAAATTCGGCTTTTTCCATGTTATCCCACTGATAAACAATGACTAAAGATTTTTATTGTTATAGTATAATTTATTTACAATGCAGTTTAGTTTCTGCTGTACAACAAAGTGAACCAGCTATGTGTGTGTGTGTGTACACATATCCCCTCCTTGAATCTCCCTCCCCCCTCCTACCCCCATCCTACCTGTCTAGGTCATGACAGCATCAGCTTGAGCTCCCTGTGCTACGTAGCAGCTTCCTCGCTAGCTGTCTATTTATACATGGTGGTGTGCATATATCAATGTTACTCTCTCAATTTGTCCCACCCTCTCCTTCTCCCACTGTGTCCAGAAGTCCACACTCTGTATCTGCATCTCTATTCCTGCCCTACAAATAGGCTCATCTGTAGCATTTTTTGGACTTCCCAGGTGGCGCTAGTGGTAAAGAACCTGCCTGCCAATGCAGGAGACATAGGAGATTTGGGTTCAATCCCTCTGTTGGGAAGATCCCCTGGAGTAGGAAATGGCACCCCACCCCAGCATTCTTGTCTGGATAAGCCCATGGACAGAGGAGCCTGGAGGGCTACAGTCCCCAGGGCTACAGAGAGTCAGGCATGACTGAACATACTTCACATGCATGTAAAATTTTTCTAGATTCTATATATATGTCTTAATAGTGCTGCAATGAACACTGGGTACATGTGTCTTTTTGAATTATGGTTTACTTAGGGTATATACCCAGTAGGGGGATTGCTAGGTCATGTGGTTGTTCAATTTTTAGTTTTTAAAGAAGCTTCCATACTGCACCTTTGGTGGGAATGTAAATTGATACAGCCACTATGGAGAACAATCACTTTTTTAGATGATCTCCAATTCTCACTCTCCTTTACATTTCTCTAGCCACCAGGCCAGTCTCTTCTTTACCAAAGCTCTTGGCCTCCATCCAGTCTCTATCCTTCTCACTGAGCTTCCTAAAATGGGATTTCCTAGAATGGGATTTTATGTTTATGGGTAAACCAATTCTATACTACATAAATAAAAATCACTTCCCCACAGTGTTCCAGGGGCAAATGTGCTTAGGAAATGCTTGATAAAGCACAAGAGACTTCCTTAACAGCAGGCAAGCCACACTTTGAAGAGCTTATACATTAAAGTCAGTGTAGAGACTTCCTAAGTGGTCCAGTGGTTAAGAATCTGCCTTGCAGTGCAGGGGATGCAAGTTAGGTTCTTGATAATCCACATGCCACAACTAAGCCCATGCACCTCAACTACAGAGTTGGTGCCACATCTGAAGGTTCCCTAGGAAATAGATCCTGCATGCTGCAACTAAGACCTAATGCAGCCAAATAAATAGATAATTTTAAAAATGATAATAAATTCAGTATTGTCCTTAATCTGGAAAAGATTAGAAAATTTTTTTTAACAGTCCACAAATTCCAAAATAATCCTTGACCCCAGCTTTCATAGGCTTATGGTCCTTTGGTAATCACCAATAGACTAGATGTATAATATATTTTCAAACTTTTTTTTTGACCAGAGGACTCTTTCTTCCCATTGCAATGGCATCTACAGAAATGATGGTTCTGTGCCTATGTTTTTAAAAATGCAAGTGGAAAAGCCTGCTTTCCACATGTTCTTCTCCTAGTTAGGACCTCAAAATAGCTTCCAAGTCTCTATCACATTAAATTCAAATTTCTGTTGTTTTTCCTTCAGAAAGTACCTTATCTGATTCTGCTCTATTGTCTTACTTTTCCCAAATCATGCTTCTGGCTTACAAAACTCATAGTTAGCTGTCAGGGTGACTCCCTCACTCCCCTCCCAGTGATATCTACATAAACAGTACAAAACCTCACCTCCCTGTGCCTTTGCTCAAGACATTCTCTCTCTCTCAGAGGCAGCTTTCAACAGGCCTCTCAAATATGAAGCATAATACTGAAGGCTAAGTTTCAGACTTCTCTGGCTAAGACTGATTTTCTCAAAGGTAAACCCAGAAAACAGGATTTGTGTGAAAGCAATTTAGTTAGCAAGGTTCAGGAAAAGCCAGGTCAAGGAAGAGGAAGTGGGGCCAGGATGAGAAGGGGCCAAACAAGGGTGTGAGATAAGTGAAGTCCCATGGGGGTCACTTGGACTCAGCCTATGGGGGAGCTCTGGGGACAGTGTCATGACACCTTAAACTGTCTCATCCAGGACATCCAGGAGCTAGGACATCTAGGAGCCAGAGTCCCCTAAAGCAAAGGCTGTGATTAAGGGCTGCGCCTGAGCAGGAGGGTGAGATCAGAATGCATAGGTATTTTTAGCCTCCTTCTGACAAAGAATGGAAGCATGTGGAGCCCTAAGTACACAATTGGTAATGCGATAGAGATCCCCATGTTGCCCTGCACCCTTCTCTAGCAATGTAGCTCGTTGTTGATTGAACCTCACCAAACTTGTCCTTAGCCTTACTCGGTTTCATGTTTACTTGCTCTTATTTTCATGTATATCTTTTTTCTGAGTTCAGCAAAATCGTCAAGCATTTGACATGTCAAGCAACATTTCCCAAGCAATGTTCATGTATGATGACTTTTTTATAACCTGCATGAGTGAAGTCGTTCAGTTGTGTCTGACTCTTTGTGATCCCATGAACTGTAGTCTCCCAGGCTCCTCCATCCATGGGATTTTCCAGGCAAGAGTACTGGAATGGGTTGCCATTTCCTCCTCCAGAGGATCTTCCTGACCCAAGGATTGAACCCAGGTCTCTCACATTGTAGGCAAAGGCTTATACTCTCAAGCAAACTCATTCATTTATCTAGGAAACATATTACCAAACCAAAATGAAGCTTTGCTTATTGAGAATGTGACTAAGATGCTGACATGACTCATCTCCTTAATGTCTGATAGAAGTAAGGTGAAAGTTGGAATTCCACTTGGGTTGAGGCTAAAGGAAAGATGGTTATTCTTTACCACTGAGTAGGAATTGAACTGGACTGAAATTGCAAAATGAGTTTATTTCTCCTGATATTTCGCTCATGATAAAATAGAATGTCTTGTTTGGGGTTAGATAAATCAACAAAATGATTAGAAAGGTTGATGTGAGGTAAGCAGACTATGCGATCTGGAATGAGAAGATCTGAGATAACGGGTCCACATCACCACTTCTTTTATAACCCTTGATGGATTTAAAACATTTAATTCCTTTTTCTTTAACATTGGGTTGATGGTAGCAGTAATTCTTCTCTACCAGTGTTTTGGGGGTCAAATGAGATAATGATGTATAATGCTGTTGGTGGTGGTATTCAGTCGTGTCTGACTGTGACCTCATGGACTGCCGCGCTCCAGGCCTCCCTGTCCCTCACCATCTCCTGAAGTATGTCCACGTTCATATCCATTGCATTGATGATGCCATCCAGCCATCTCACCGTCTGATGGGACTTGATAAATCATGAAACACTGTGTCCATTTTAACAATCATGGTAGTTATGCAAATAAATAAGACAGTTGTAACTTTTACTCAAGAGCAAACAGTGTTAGCGTCCAGCTAATTTTTTTTCAGAAGCCAAAAAGCGCTTATTATACATATAATTCTAAGTTGATTTCCATTTATATAAGATCTTTTTAACTAGAGAATATTTAACATGTAACTGCTGAGTGAAAGATAAAAAGCTCAGATTTGATAATCTAGCAGTTGTTTCAGGCTGCCTATTTCAAACTGTATTGCCTTCCCATATCATTTCTTGTTTTATCATTAAGGTAGCTTTTAGCATGAGAGGCTTAAAATTGCCAATTAATTAAAATCGTTGCTCAGTTGCCTTCAGCTGCATGTATAAGCCTGACCAAGCTCTGCAGCTGGATGAGTGCAACTCTTGAATATCAATCTCATCTCATAATTGGTTGCATGATGTTATGCCTCTCAAATAGGCAGTCCAATGAGCAAAAAAAAAAGAAGACCAGAAAGCCTCTGTTTTTCTCTAGTTTGGGGGCATGTAGATTTATACCACATTTAATTTTTAGGAGAGCTCTTGGAAATGAATATTTGGGGCAAGTATTGTAGATTTTGACTTGGTCTGTTTCATATTGGGAACATACTCTCCTCTAGCTGCTTCAGAGGGGACAGCAAACATTACTGCTGATAATCCAGGCTTTTTGGCTTGCTGCCATGCAGCAAAGTCTCTGAGTGATTCCTGGGTGCCATGTACAAGTGCTGCAGCCTCTTGGCAGTGGGCTCTAATTCCAAGGCAGCATCAGCGTTGTCCCCTCCCAAGGAAAGCTAGCATTCTTAGGCTTTATTAGTGGAATTATGACTTCCCCAGTATTCTGAACTTTCTACCTCTTAAACGATCGCCTTCAATTTTGGGCCCAGAGAATCTGATAAATAATAGTTACCCTTTACTGAGCATTTACATCGTGCCAGAAACTGTGTCATGCTATTTGCTGTTTCTCATTTGAGCCCTACATTAGTTATAGAAGTAGGTGCAATTTTGATCTCACTTACAGTTATGGAAAATGAGGTGTAGTGATTACTGTAATTTCTCATCTTCAGCCTATTCTCCCTGGAGCATAACCAGAGATAAGGATTCTGGGGCAAATGGTTTATTAAGAAGGTGGGGGACACAGGGTGGGAAAGAGAAAGGAGTAAGGAAGA
Organism: Capricornis sumatraensis; assembly: GCF_032405125.1. NCBI lineage: Eukaryota > Metazoa > Chordata > Mammalia > Artiodactyla > Bovidae > Capricornis > Capricornis sumatraensis. Next base: position 34,639,082 of record NC_091086.1, read on the forward strand.
AACTTGGCCAAGTCTCAGAGTGTCTAACTTGTTAGCACTGGGGAGCTCTGGAGTATGAATTAGCCTGGAGGTCACCCAGCTCTTTGGCTGGGGAACTCAGGTCTTCATACTCCCTCACTGAGCGATTCTTTGTGGAGGCTCCCTCGGGGGGATGTAAATTCTCAGGTACTTCTAACTCTGGACTAGCAGACAAAGCCAGCTTCTGAACTCCTGGGATTGCGGACGGATGGTTTGCTGCTGCTGCTGCTGCTGCTAAGTCACTTCAGTCATGTCTGACTGTGCGACCCCATAGACGGCAACCCACCAGGCTCCCCCGTCCCTGGGATTCTCCAGGCAAGAACACTGGAGTGGGTTGCCATTGCCTTCTCCGATGGATGGTTTAGATACTGGTAATTGGAAAAGGAAGTTCAATAAAGGAGGACTAGAGTAGTCATGGAGAAGGCAATGGCAACCCACTCCAGTACTCTTGCCTGGAGAATCCCATGGACAGAGGAGCCTGGTAGGCTACAGTCCATGGGGTCGCTAAGAGTTGGACATGACTGAGCGACTTCACTTTCACTTTTCACTTTCATGCATTGGAGAAGGAAATGGCAACCTTCTCCAGTATTCTTGCCTGGAGAATCCCAGGGACAGAGGAGCCTGTTGGGCTGCTGTCTATGGGGTCTCAGAGTCAGACACAACTGACGAGACTTAGCAGCAGCAACAGCAGCAGCAGCATCAGAGTAGCCAACGTCATCCTATTCAATGACATAGCAAAAATGCAGTGAAGCTGAGATTTTTAGATCTCTCTGATGCTAAAGTTTAGGAATTTTCACTGCTCTCCTGAATGTTAGACAGAAGTTCTGTAGTCTGATGTGTGGGCAGTCAGGGTAATGGAGGTTCTGTGTATTGTTTCCCAGGAGATATTGTTGACAAAATTTAACCATAGATACCCTAAAGTAGGGAAGATTAGAGAAAGACAAGGAAATTGTCATGACTTGTTTTGAGGGCCACCAAGCCCTTGGAAGTAGGAGTTTTGAACTAGGTTGTTTCCAAGTGCAGAGAGAGTATCAAGGGTGTGAATTACAGGGAAACAGATTGGGGCTTGATGTAAGGAAGACTTTTAGGGCAATAAGACTTTTCTAGTAAAAGAATCAGATGTTTCTACAAAGGAAAAACTAGCCATACCATACTTCACATGTTCAAACAGTCCAGAATATCATCTATCTAAGAAGTCTCATTCTGTGGGAGTTGGACTAAAATTGACTTCTAAAGTCCTCTCATTTTCTAAAATGAGGATTTCCTTTTGGAGAAAAACATTTGTCTTGTTACCTTGTCTTTTCCAGGCATAAATGTCACGGTGATGTTACAAGTATGTGCCTTTGTTTTAATGCAGAAATTAGGTGTGCTAACATCCATTTGAAATAGGAAATTTAAAAAGAGTCAATTGCCCTGCCTCCCTATCACCTTTCCCATCACATCTGTTCCTTTATAATAAGCAAATGAGCCAGGAGACAGGATGACTGCTGCATTAGGGAATGAACTGAGTATGCGCAAATGTCCTCTAAATTGCTTAGGGTAAATCTGAACTTCATGAAAGGAAAGATAGATTATTATAAAGTGAAAGAAAGTGAAGCCGCTCAGTCGTGTCCGACTCTTTGCCATCTCATGGACTGTAGTCTACCAGGCTTCTCTGTCCATGAGATTTTCCAGGCAAGAATACTGGAGTGGGTTGCCATAAAGTAGAGTTTAAAAAGAACTGAATATCACCACAGAGAGCATGGCTACAAAACTGAGTCAAAACAACTCAAAATAACTAGTTTGGTACAGACCAGTTTAATAATTAATAATCCCACTTAAGAGGAAACTATATGCAAGCTAACCACAATTATTTTTACCTCTGCTTTTAAGCTTTTTGAAGACTGACACCAAAGTTCTTAAATTATTTAAATTCTATGTATTTATTTTAAAACTCTGAAAATCTTGAGAAACAATCCTTTGTTGCAAAAAGAGATTTTCTTTCCCTTTTCAAATACAGTGTCACATCTAAATAGTGGATTAACAGGGACATTAAAGATAGTTAACCAACTCATCAGAGTTAGTTCATATCTTTTAGTACTTCTTCAGAATAGGCAGAGGAAAGAGCAGGGTGGAAGAATTAACTGTGATCTTAGTTAACAGCATCTGCAGGTTCAAAGCATCTGTGTTTTTCTTAATGAAAATGATTGTTAACATTTTCTCAGTGATGGGCTTGATTCTGATCGAAGACATTTATTTTCTTAATCCCTCTCTCTACCTTTTGCTGCTTTTTTCTCACTCTCTCTGTCCTTTCTCTCTGTTATATTTTGCTTTCTAGGTTACTTAAGGAAGAGAAATTCTCCAACAAAATATCTAGCCTCCCCCCACCTCCACCCAGGCCAACAACAAGGTCACTTGGGTCACAGGAGGCAGTTAGTGTGAATAGCAATACCTGAGAGGTTTTTCGTTTTGTTTTGTTTTGTTTTGTTTTTTTGTAGGATTATGTACCTTTGAGCAAGTCCCCATTTGGTGAAGAAGCATGTTATATCTTTTTTTTAAATTTTCATTCAGAATTATGTTTTTGCAGTTTATCCATGTGAACAGATACACCTATAATTAATTTTTGACTGATGTGAAATATTTGTTTGTGTGAATATATCATAATGTATCTGTCCATTTTCAAGTCAGTGAAACTTGAGCCTATTTTTAGTTTTTTGCTTTTATTGATGAAGCTACAAAGAGTTTTCTCCTGTGTGCCTTCTCATGCACAGCTTGGTTTCCCCAGAAGACTTAGGACAGGATTGCCTCCATCTATACTAGATGGCACCATGTTGATCTCTAGTGTGGCTGCCCTGATTTATACTCATACACGTGATGTGCAGTAGGGAACAGTGTGTGAGCATATTGTCCTTTGTGAGTTTCTCCTATGATGTGTATCAGTCAAAGAGATAACACAGAAGGATGGACTTCAAAAGGCAAAGCAGATTGCTAAAACTCTATTATCAGTAATTATGTGAGCAGTGGAATTATGTTCCTTAGGATCCTTTGGAAGTTAGTTCCAGGACCCTATCAGATACCAAAATCAAGAGATGCTCAAGTCCTTTATTAAAGTAATGTAGTATTTGCATATAACCTATGCCCATCTTCTCGTGCACTTTAAATCATCTTTTGTAATACTTAATACAATGTACATGCTATGGAAATAGTTGCTCACATATGGCAAACTCAAGTTTTGCTTTACAGAAGTTTCTGTGTTTTTTCTTTCTTTTTTATAAAAAATATTTTTGATCTGTAGTTCTTTGAATCCAAAGATGTGAAACCTGTGGAGGGCTAACTATATAACCTAATTGTAAAGATAATTTTGAACAACCTTATCTTCCTCTGCCTCACTGACCATGCCAAAGCCTTTGACTGTGTGGATACAACAAACTGTGGAAAATTCTTAAAAAGATGGGAATACCAGGCCATCTTAGCTGCCTCCTGCGAAACTTATATGCAGATCAATAAGTGACAGTTAGAAACGGACATGGGACAATAGACTGGTTCCATATTGGGAAAGGAGTACCTCAAGGGTGCATATTGTCACCGGGCTTATTTAACTTATATGTAGAGTACATCATGCAAAATGCCGGGCTGGGTGAAGCACAAGCTGGAATTAAGATTGCCGGGAGAAATATCAATAACCTAAGATATGCAGATGACACCACCCTTATGGCAGAAAGTGAAGAATAACTTAAGAGCCTCTTAATGAAAGTGACAGAGGAGAGTGAAAAACCTGGCTTAAAACTCATCATTCAAAAAACTAAGATCACAGCATGCATCTGGTCCTCTCACTTCATGGCAAATAGATGAGGAAACAATGGAAACAGTGACAGAATTTATTTTCGGAGGGGGCTCCAAAATCACTGCAGATGGTGACTGCAGCCATGAAATTAAAAGAAGCTTGCTCTTCAGAAGAAAAACTATGGCCAACCTAGACAGGATATTAAAAAGCAGAAACATTATTTTGCCAACAAAGGCCTGTCTAGTCAAAACTATGGTTTTTCCAGTAGTCATGTATGGATATGAGAGTTGGACCAAAAAGAAGGCTGAGTGCCAAAGAATTGATGCTTTCAAGATGTGTTATTGGAGAAGACTCTTGAGAATCCCTTGGACTGCAAGGAGGTCAAATCAGTCAATCCTAAAGGAAACCAATCCTGAATATTCACTGGAAAGAGTGATGCTGAAGCTGAAGCTCCAGTACTTTGGCTACCTGATGCGAAGAGTGGACTCATTAGAAAAGAACCTGATGCTGGAAAAGACTGAAGGCGGGAGGAGAAGGGGACGACAGAGGACGAGATGATTGGATGGCATCACTGACTCAGTGGACATGAGTTTGAGCAAACTCCGGGAGATTGTGAAGGACAGGGAAGTCTGGCCTTCTGCAGTCCATGCAGTTGCAAAGAGTCGGACATGACTCAGTGACTAATCAACAACAATGCTGGTAGGCATAAAACACCTGAAAAGTGAAAGTGAAAGTGAAAGTGTTAGTTGCTCAGTAGTGTCCAACTCTTTGGGACCCCATGGACTGTGTAGCATGCCAGGTTCCTCTGTCTACGGAATTTTCCAGGCAAGAATACTGGAGTGTGTTGCCATTTCCTTCTCCACAGAACACATGAAACTGAGGACAATTCTATATAGACTGGGTAAATAGCTGAAATCTTCATGTTGATCTTTGAGAAGTTGTATTATCCTCTTCCTGAAAGTATTCCCAGGTTTGTATACAAGTTTATGGCTTATTTATTTTTAAATAAGTAAGAGGAGAAGGCAATGGCACCCCACTCCAGTACTCTTGCCTGGAAAATCCCATGGATGGAGGAGCCTGGTAGACTGCAGTCCATGGGGTTGTTAAGAGTTGGACACGACTGAGCGACTTCACTTTCACTTTTCACTTTCATGCATTGGAGAAGGAAATGGCAACTCACTCCAATATTCTTGCCTGGAGAATCCCAGAGACAGGGGAGCCTGGTGGGCTGCCGTCTCTGGGGTCGCACAGACTGAAGCGACTTAGCAGTAGCAGTATTTTTAAATCTTTTAGTATATTTCTGTGTCAATCAGGCACTTACCTTATTTCTTCTACCATGGTTTTAATTTCACAAGCTCTGTTAAGACCATGGTATTATAGAACTTTATATTGTGTAGTCAGAATCAACAATACTTATTTCAATTTAATAGACATTTATTGAAGACCTACAAGAATACACAGAACTCTACAAAAAAGATCTTCACAACCCAGATAATCACGATGGTATGATCAATCACTTAGAGCCAGACATCCTGGAATGTGAAGTCATGTGGGTCTTAGGAAGCATCACTACAAACAAAACTAGTGGAGGTGATGGAATTCCAGCTCAGCTATTTCAAATCCGAAAAGATGATGCTGTGAAAGTGTCGAAATCAATATGCCAGCAAATTTGGAAAACTCAGCAGTGGACACAGGACTGGAAAAGGTCACTTTTCGTTCCAATTCCTAAGAAAGGCAATACCAAAGAATGCTCAAACTACCACACAATTGCACTTGTCTCACACGCTAGTAAAGTAATGCTCAAAATTCTCCAATCCAGGCTTCCACAATATGTGAACCATGAACTTCCAGATGTTCAAGCTGGTTATAGAAAAGGCTGAGGAACCAGAGGTCAAATTGCCAATGTCTGTTGGATCATCAAAAAAGCAAGAGAGTTCCAGAAAAACATCTGCTTTATTGACTATGCCAAAGCCCTTGACTGTGTGGATCACAATAAACTGTGGACAATTCTGAAAGAGATGAGAATACCAGACCACCTGACCTGCCTCTTGTGAAATCTGTATGCAGGTCAGGAAGCAACAGTTAGAACTGGACATGGAACAACAGACTGGTTCCAAATAGGAAAAGGAGTACGTCAAAGCTGTATATTGTCACCGTATATACAGGCTTATTTAACTTATATGCAGAGTACATCATGAGAAATGCTGGGCTTGATGAAGCAAAAGCTGGAATCAAGATTGCCAGGAGAAATATCAATAACCTCAGATATGCAAATGACACCACCCATATGGCAGAAAGTGAAAAAGAAATGAAGAGCCTCTTGATGAAAGTGAAAGAAGAGAGTGAAAAAGTTGGCTTAAAGCTCAACGTTCAGAAAACAAAGATCATGGCATCCAGTCCCATCACTTCATGGGACAGTGCAGACTTTATTTTCAGTTCAGTTCAGTTCAGTTCAGTCGCTCAGTTGTGTCCGACTCTTTGCAACCCCATGAATCGCAGCACGCCAGGCCTCCCTGTCCATCACCATGTCCCAGAGTTCACTCAGACTCATGTCCATCGAGTCAGTGATGCCATCCAGCCATCTCATCCTCGGTCGTCCCATTCTCCTCCTGCCCCCAATCCCTCCCAGCATCAGAGTCTTTTCCAATGAGTCAACTCTTCGCATGAGGTGGCCAAAATACTGGACTTTCAGCTTTAGCATCATTCCTTCCAAAGAAATCCCAGGCTTGATCTCCTTCAGAATGGACTGGTTGGATCTCCTTGCAGTCCAAGGGACTCTCAAGAGTCTTCTCTAACACCACAGTTCAAAAGCATCAATTCTTCAGCACTCAGCTTTCTTCACAGTCCAACTCTCATATCCATACATAACCACTGGAAAAACCATAGCCTTGACTAGACGGACCTTAGTCGGCAAAGTAATGTCTCTGCTTTTGAATATGCTGTCTAGGTTGGTCATAACTTTTCTTCCAAGGGGTAAGTGTCTTTTAATTTCATGGCTGCAGTCACCATCTGCAATGATTTTGGAGCCCCCCAAAATAAAGTCTGACACTGTTTCCACTGTTTCCCCATCTACTTCCGTGAAGTGATGGGACCAGATACCATGATCTTCATTTTCTGAATGTTGAGCTTTAAGCCAACTTTTTCACTCTCCTCTTTCACATTCATCAAGAGGCTTTTTAGTTCCTCTTCACTTTCTGCCATAAGGGTGGTGTCATCTGCATATCTGAGGTTATTGATATTTCTCCCGGCAATCTTGATTCCAGCTTGTGTTTCTTCCAGTCCAGCGTTTCTCATGATGTACTCTGCATATAAGTTAAATAAGCAAGGTGACAATATACAGCCTTGACGTACTCCTTTTCCTATTTGGAACCAGTCTGTTGTTCCATGTCCAGTTCTAACTGTTGCTTCCTGAACTACATACAGATTTCTCAAGAGGCAGGTTAGGTGGTCTGGTATTCCCATATCTCTCAGACTTTATTTTGGGGGACTCCAAAATCACTGCAGATGGTGACTGCAGCCATGAAATTAAAACACACTTACTCCTTGGTAGAAAAGTTATGATCAACCTAGAGATCATTTTGGCTCAGACGGTAAAGCGTCTGCCTACACTGTGGGAGACCTGGGTTCAATCCCTGGGTTGGGAAGATCTCCTGGGGAAGGAAATGGCAACTCACTCCAGTAATCTTGTCTGGAAAATCCCATCGACTGAGGAACCTGGTAGGATATGGTCCATGGGGTCGCAAAGAGTCGGACACAACTGAGTGACTTCACTTTCAGACAGCATATTAAAAAGCAGAGACATTACTTTGCCAACAAAGGTCCATCTAGTCAAGGCTATGGTTTTTCCAGTAGTCATGTATGGATGTGAGAATTGGACTATAAAGAAAGCTGACTGAGGAAGAATTGATGCTTTTGAACTGTGGTGTTGGAGAAGACTCTTGAGAGTCCCTTGGACTGCAAGGAGATCCAACCAGTCAATCCTAAAGGAGATCAATCTTGGGTGTTCATTGGAAGGACTGACACTGAAGATGAAACTCCAATACTTTGGCCACCTGATGCAAAGAGCTGACTCATTACAAAAGAACCTGATGCTGGGAAAGATTGAAGATGAGAGGAGAAGGGGAGAAAGAGGGTGAGATGGTTGGATGGGCTCACCGACTCAATAGACTTGAGTTTGAGTAAACTCTGGGAGTTGGTGATGGACAGGGAGGCCCTGTGTCCTGCAGTCGATGGTGTTGCAAGGAGTCAGACCCAACTGAGTGACTGAACTGAACTGACCTGAACTAAGTGCTACTTTACTGGGTCTTGAAGATTTGGCAGTGAGGAAGACAGAGATGCTCTTTGCACATACAGAGCTTACAGTTTTGTGGGAGGGAAAAGACAGTCAAAAGAGAGCACTGTAATTTCAGATAGTATTAAGAGTGTGAAGGAATTAAAATAGCGATATGAGAGTGTCTGGGGCTGGTCGACAACATATTTATTATGAACACCTTCCATGTACCAATGACGTGTCACTTCTTATCACTTTTGTAGAGTGTGCAAGGTACCAGAGAATGGAGGCTTTATCTTTTGAATTTGATTTGAGATGGTCTAACCATATTAGTCATATGAATGTTTTGGAATCATTGTATGGTCATATCATGATAACTGTTATCACAGTAATTTTATATTTATTATATGAGATGATCAGTGAAGACATTTCAAAAAAGCAATTTATAAGTCTGCAGAATAGAGCAACATCATATTCATATCACAGTTTAATTTTGAATCCTTCAAGTGTCAGAGCATACCTTCTTAAATTTCACAAAAAAGTCTCTTATACTTGCCTCACCTACATTTTAATGTGACTGAAATATGTAGGTGATGTGTCTATAGGGCAAACATTGGACAATTAAGAATATATTGTGGTGTTTATTTATTAATATTTCAGAACATTGCAGACATAAGGCATGCCTGTCATACTTTCCTAACTATTTTTGCATATTTCAGTTAGAACTGGAATAGTATAGACAAAACCATGTGGATCAGTTTGTTAAAGAAGAGAAGTAGGGAAGGTTAGTGGTGATGGCTGGATGCTGTTTCATTCCTAATACTGAGAGGAAAACACAGGTGATATAAGCAACCTCAACACAAAGTATAGTAATTGGTGGCTAAGTGACAGGAGTTGCATTTCCTGAAAATTAGAAGAGTTCAGGGGGAAAATACACATTACCATCACTTTGGGGTTGTCAAGAGAGAATGCCACAAGGAGGTATGATTTAGGCTCATAGAGTGATTGCTGTTTGGTACTGAGATGGGAAATTTGTATCTGTGTGCATTATAATTTTCCATAATATTAATTTATTTACTCTAACAGCTTTTGTCTTCTTGCCCCAGATTCCATTCTGAATTAACTGGACTTCGATATGGCATTTACTTATTAGACCTAATTTCTTGCCTGGAATGGCCCTCAATTGCTCTTTCCTTGTCTCTCCCTGGTTATTTCTGTGGTGGTGGGCTGGTCTGGAATTCCTCTATGCCCTAAATCATGCTTCCAGGCATGCCCTAAAATGTTTTCTCCCTTCCTTTCTATTACTTGCTGCAGTGACAGCCGATGTGTACAAAAGTAGTGACAAAAAGAAAACCAAATCATAATGATTTTCTCTGGCTCAGAAAAAAAAAGACCTGTTGGCTGCAATCTTCTTTCAGAGTTCCATTCTCAGCTGCTACCTTGATAAGGTTTCTTCAATTTCATTTTCTTTCATTTTAAAATAAAGTAGGAACAAAGTAAAGGGACTGGGAAGTTTTACCGCATTGGCAATTAAGAAGCACAGTTTAAGAATAAAAAGGTGAGTTTGGAAATCAATCATAGAAAAAATGAAGCGATGTATTAGGGTTTCATATAACAGAAATGGAAGAATAAAATTGTGAGAATAGACTATATAGAATTATAAACAATAGCAACTGAAAAATATAGGGTCTGATGTAGTAGCATGTAAGATTTTTCTAAAAGAACTTTTAATACATTTCAGTAGTCTTCAGGAATATTTTCAAAAAAAAGAAAAAAACCCCAGATTCTCATTCATTTGCTCAATATATCTATGAAGTCTGGGTGATAACAGCCATCACTGCACAACCAACATAAAGAGCTGGATTTCTGCCTTTGGACAATTTGTGGTCTAGAATGGAAACAGGCATTCAGAGGAACTGTGACTAGAATATAATCGTTAACTGAGTCAGCTGTAAGGTGGGGAGAGCCTACTGGAAGCTGGCTCTACTTAAGTATTCTGTGGGTGATAAAATCCTATCCCTTAGGGTGGCTTTAGAAACTGGGCATTTTTTTCAGTTTTACATTATAATTTAAATTTCAGAGCGATGTTCACTGATCTTCTTTAAATATCTTTTCTGCAAGAAAAGAAAAAAAGATCCAATTACTCTTCCTTTTCTTCACCCTTGTTAATTCCTTTGCTCCTTTTCAAGCTGCCTTGCACCCAATTTTGATTTCTCTTCTTAGACTCAAATGTTTCACTCCTTCCTCCTGGTTGTATGTTCTAAGCATGGAGACAGAGTGTCCACCTCCTTTTCTGTCTCACTTCTTTACCCAGATCTAGAGCCTAGTGTGGAGTCTGCTCAGACAAGGCTTGTCGGCAAAGTGCTGGAAGTTTCTAAAGGCACCCCAGAGACAGTGTTATTGCAACACTATCTTGTTATAGATTTCAGAAAGAAATCAAGGGAACTGATTAAGCAGCAACTCTATTTTTCCTGCAGAATCACCTCTCTGAGAATCAGTGGGAAGTAAATGAGAGGAAAGAAACCTGCAGGGAAAGTTTTTCTTGATGAGAGACATCACTCCCACTGACCGCTCAAAGGGCAGCCCAGGGCTCGGGGGGTGGTATATTTTGACACCGAACACAGGAACCAATTGTGTGAACTGGCGAGTTAATGGAACTGCATTGCAATTCTGTGTTAGGCAGGACCGAGAGTCTTATGATTCCTTCACAGATTAGTAGTTTGGAAGGGGAATAGAAGCTCATCATGTGAGAGAATGCTGCTTTTCAAGCAAGAGACCCCGGTACACTTGCAATATATATATATATGTTGAACCCAATTGAATAAGTAGTTATTAAGTATCTACACTGTATCAAATGCCACAATTAACCATCCCTTCTTCATATTTTAAATAATTTTAAATACCAAACACCAAATGAATTACCCATTTGAGACCCAACTGCGTTTTGAAAACAGGTCTAGCAAAATGAGAATTTAGCCTTTAGCCTACACAGCTCTGCTTTGAATTTGAATTTCCTGAATTCATATATATATATATATATAATATGCTGTCAGTAAACTTACAGGGGTTTCCTCCTTGAGCCCCCTGTAAGTGTACTGGGGGTTCAAATTATTATATAATATATATATTTAAATTATTTACTTATAATTGTTCTCAGTAAAAATTCCTGTTTATACGTGTATTTCTGTAAGATATAAACAGTGCATAAATTTACAAAGTACAATGTTAAATTTCCATTTTATTCTTCCCCTCAAAGATAACCATCTATTGACTGATGTATATACACATATATAGCTTCCTCTGGTGGCACAGTGGTAAAGAATCTGCCTTCCAGTGCAGGAGACACAAGTTCAATCCCTGGGTCAGGAAGATCCCCTGCAGGAGGAAATGGCAACCCACTCCAGTATTGTTGCCTGGGAAATCCCATGGATAGAGGAGCCTGGAGGTCTATAGTCCACAACGTCGCAAAAGAATTGAACACAATTTAGCAACTGAACAGCAACAACAAATACATGTATATATAAAAAATAAAATTGGTATATATATTATATATATATATATATATAACAGGTATGTTTTCATTACTCCATATATGTCATACATGTACAATAGATTTTTAAAATATTCAGAAATGAGATAATATACATTTGTATTGCTAGATTTATTTTGCTCTGCAATTTTATTTTAATGTTTCACTTATTCTTTGCTTTGGAGAAGGGAATGGCAATCCACTCCAGTATTCTTGCCTGGAGAATTCCATGGACAGAGAAGCCTGGCTGGCTACAGTCCATGGGGTTGCAAAGAGTCAGACACAATTGAGCGACTAACACACACACCCCCATACGTTCTTTGCTTAGACCACTGAGTTAGAATTAGACATTGAGTGTTGTTAGCACAGTGTATGATAATTCATATTGAATAAATTCAAAGCAGAGTTTTATAAGCTAAATTCTCATTTTGTTGGGCCTGTTTTCAAAATGCAATTGAATCTCAAATGGGTAATTTAAATTTATATTTAAAAAGACAAAATATGAAGAAAGAATGGTTAATCATGGCATTTGATACACTGTAGGTACTTAATAAATATTTATTCAATTGTATTCAATTAATTTTTCTTAGTTTACCATTACAAATGAAAAGTAGAGCTATCTCAGTTAATCTATCTCTATTTTGCAAGATATCTTTCAAGGAACTGAATCTGTCTCAGTTTATCCCTCAGTCTGCAAATACTCATGGACTGTTTACTGTGGTCAGTTGACAAAACTCACCCACTATGATGAATCTTTTCTATGTTAGGAGTTTTGGAGATAGGGAGTCAATCTCAAATCAATAAAAGACCAATAATAATAAACTGTTACCTTTGCAGAGTGCTTTGCTGTTTTCAAGACACTTTCACATGCCTCCTCACATGTAACACTCATAACAACTTTGGGAGATGGGTATCATCCTCATTTTATAGAGAAAGAGAGTGAGCCCCTGATAGTGATTGATTGTCCCAAGTCACTGAGGACAGAAAAGTGAAAAAACTGAGACTCAAACTACCGCACTTCAAATTCAGGCTTCCTTTGATATATATATATATATATACATATATATATGGAGAAGGCAATGGCACCCAACTCCAGTACTCTTGCCTGGAAAATCCCATGGATGGAGGAGCCTGGTAGGCTGCAGTCAATGGGGTCACTAAGAGTTGGATAGGACTGAGCGGCTTCACTTTCACTTTTCACTTTAATGCACTGGAGAAGGAAATGGCAACCCACTCCACTGTTCTTTCCTGGAGAATCCCAGGGACGGGGGAGCCTGGTTGGCTGCCGTCTATGGGGTCACACAGAGTCGGACATGACTGAAGCGACTTAGCAGTAGCAGTAGCATATATAGATATATATTTTCTTATACAAGAGTTACTGTCCTTATAGGACAAATCCTTAAATAAAAATTAATTCACACTTAAAGAGTGACCTATATAGAATGGGAAAGAGGAAGTCTGTTGGTATACGAATAACAAATTAGTACCCTGTGAGGTTATATGTATGATAAATCTAAAGTACATTCTACCCATGGTTCTCAATATATGGTCCTTCACCAGCATCAGCATCCCCTGGAAACTTGCTAGAAAGCAAAGCCCCATCCTGGACCTACTGAATCAAGATCTTCTAGGGGGTCAGCAATCTGGTTTTAATAAATCCTCCACATTATTCTAATGCACATTAAAACTTGAGAACCATAGTCCTATCTTGTAAACTGGCAGAAGATAAATAACTTGCTATTCAAATCTGAACACCTACCTGTCTGAACCTTCCTGCTGAAACATATCCTATTGAGGTCAAAAGACATACCTTCTACAGAGATCAAAAGACAGCTTTTTCATTTGAAATATAAGCAGCTACTCTCTGTGGATCCAGGTCAGGGCTTATTGCTTCCAGGTATAGTGGTAGGATTTCACTTCCTTTAATATATTCTTCATTTCTTGTTATGGTGAAAACTAATTTCAGAATCCTCCTCAATCTATTTCTCTATTAATTCCCAGTTCCCACATAGGAATACGAGATAATTTATGCTTTTCACTGATTCATTAAATTCTGCATGCCAAAAAAAATAGACAACAAACAGAATAGAAATAAAATTTCCCATATCTTAAGTATACAGTAGGACAATAACTATAACAAACAAGATAGTGATGTTTTGGTGATTGTTATGAACTGTTTATGTCCCCCAAATCCATATGTTGAAACTATACCCCATGATATAATGATACTAGAAGGTAGGCCTTTTGAAGGTAATTAGGATTAGATGAGTTGCTCTCTTGTGAGAGATGTGTCTCTAAAAAGACGCTAGAGAGCTTGTTTCCTTCCTTTGGGCTCTGCTACAAGATGGCAACAGTCTACAACCTGAAAGAGGGTCCTCCCAAGAACCTGACTGTGCTGACCCTCTGATCGTGGCCTCCCAGAATTCAGAACTGTGAGAAGTAAGTTTCTCTTATTTACAAGTCACCTCTATGAGTATTTAGTCACTCAGTCATGTCTGACTTCTTGCGACCCTTTGGACTGTAGCCCACCAGGCTCCTCTGTCCATGGGATTTTCCAAGTAAGAATACTGGAGTGGGTTGCCATGCCCTCCTCCAGGGGATCTTCCCAACTCAGAAACTGAACCCATGTCTCAGACATCTCCTGCTTTGCAGAACGATTCTTGACCCACTGAGCCATTGGAAATTCCCTCAAAGATAGTAGAGGAGGCCATGAAAAACAAAAGGATCAGGACCACAGGTTACTGTTCAGAAACTTGTCTTGCTTCATATGAGGATCTGAGTGAGCCTTAAACATTTTTGCCACTGCAGCAGAGACCTGAGATTTTACTTCTGTCATCCTTGTTTGGCTTAGCATCTATTTCACAGGCTAAGGATTCTCCTTGGATTTTATATCATCAGCCTACATTGAGAAACAATGTGAGGGGAAGCGTTCAGTGATAGCTGTTGCTATTAAGTTAGAGGAGTTTCATTTATTGTGTGTAAAGATTGTCATCCAAAGTAAGCAGTAATTGTTGAGTAAATTAATACACATATGTATAAGAAGCAAATTTTGAGCACCTTGCATATTTCTTTTATGAAAACGAACCAGTGAGGTATGTATGCTTTATAGAAACTTTGATGTGGTTTTAAAAAATATTTAATAAACTTTATTTTTTAAAGAAGTTTTAAGTTTACGACAAAATTTAGTGGAAATTTTGAGAGAAATTTAGAGAGTTACCATATATTTCCTGTTCCCATATATACATAAACTGCCCCATTATTGATCTCAACCACAGCAATACATTGTGACAATCAGTGAGCCTATAGGATCCAAAGTTTACAGTAAAGTTCACTCTTTTGTGTGTGTGTGTGTGAAATGATGCTAAAGTTTTATTTTATCTTATTTTTTATTACTTATTTTTAAAATTTTTATTTTTACTTTATTTTGTTTTACAATACTGTATTGGTTTTGCCATACATTGACATGAATCAGCCATGGGTATACATGAGTTCCCAATCCTGAACCCCCCTCCCACCTCCCACCCCATCATCTCTCTGGATCATCCCCGTGCACCAGCCCCAAGCATCCTGTATCCTGTATCAAACTTAGACTGGCAATTCGTTTCTTACATGTTAGTATACATGTTTCAATGCCATTCTCCCAAATCATCCCACCCTCTCCCTCTCCCACAGAGTCCTGAAACCGTTCTATACATCTGTGTCTCTTTTGCTGTCTCGCATACAGGGTTATTGTTACCTAAATAACATCTTTCTAAATTCCATATATATGCGTTAGTATACTGTATTGGTGTCTTTCTTTCTGGCTTACTTCACTCTGGATAATCGGGTCCAGTTTCATCCACCTCATTAGAACTGATTCAAATGTATTCTTTTGATGGCTGAGTAATACTCCATTGTGTATATGTACCACTGCTTTCTTATCCATTCATCTGCCGATGGACATCTAGGTTGTTTCCATATCCTGGCTATTATAAACAGTGCCGTGATGAACACTGGGGTACACGTGTCTCTTTCAATTCTGGTTGCCTCAGTGTGTATGCCCAGCAGTGGGATTGCTGGGTCATAAGGCAGTTCTGTTTGCAATTTTTTAAGGAATCTCCATACTGTTCTCCATAGTGGCTGTACTAGTTTGCATTCCCTCCAACAGTGTAGGAGGGTTCCCTTTTCTCCACACCCTCTCCAGCATTTATTGCTTGTAGACTTTTGGATCGCAGCCATTCTGACTGGTGTGACATGGTACCTCATTGTGGTTCTGATTTGCATTTCCTAATAATGAGTGATGTTGAGCATCTTTTCATGTGTTTGTTAGCCATCCGTATGTCTTCTTTGGAGAAATGTCTATTTAGTTCTTTAGACCATATTTTGATTGGGTCATTTATTTTTCTGGAATTGAGCTGCAGGAGTTGCTTGTATATTTTTGAGATTAGTTGTTTGTCAGTTGCTTCATTTGCTATTATTTTCTCCCATTCAGAAGGCTGTCTTTTCACCTTGCTTAGAGTTTCCTTTGTTGTACAGAAGCTTTTAATTTTAATTAGATCCCATTTGTTTATTTTTGCTTTTATTTCCAGTATTCTGGGAGGTGGATCATAAGGATTCTGCTGTGATTTATGTCGGAGAGTGTTTTTGCCTATGTTCTCCTCTGGGAGTTTTATAGTTTCTGGTCTTACATTTAGGTCTTTAATCCATTTTGAGTTTATTTTTGTATATGGTGTTAGAAAGTGATCTAGTTTCATTCTTTTACAAGTGGTTCACCAGTTTTCCCAGCACCACTTGTTAAAGAGATTGTCTTTAATTCATTGTATATTCTTGCCTCCTTTGTCGAAGATAAGGTGTCCATAGGTGTGTGGATTTATCTCTGGGCTTTCTATTTTGTTCCATTGATCTATATTTCTGTCTTTGTGCCAGTACCATACTGTCTTGATGACTGCGGCTTTGTAGTAGAGCCTGAAGTCAGGCAGGTTGATTCCTCCAGTTCCATTCTTCTTTCTCAAGGTTGCTTTGGCTATTCGAGGTTTTTTGTATTTCCATACAATTGTGAAATTATTTGTTCTAGCTCTGTGAAAAATACCGCTTGTAGCTTGATAGGGATTGCATTGAATCTGTAGATTGCGTTGGGTAGTATACTCATTTTCACTATGTTGATTCTTCCAATCCATGAACATGGTCTATTTCTCCATCTATTAGTGTCCTCTTTGATTTCTTTCATCAGTGTTTTATAATTTTCTATATATAAGTCTTTTGTTTCTTTAGGTAGATATATTCCTAAGTATTTTATTCTTTTCGTTGCAATGGTGAATGGAATTGTTTCCTTAATTTCTTTTTCTACTTTCTCATTATTAGTGTATAGGAATGCAAGGGATTTCTGTATGTTGATTTTATATCCTGCAACTTTGCTATATTCATTGATTAGCTCTAGTAATTTTCTGGTGGAGTCGTTAGGGTTTTCTATGTAGAGGATCATGTCATCTGCAAACAGTGAGAGTTTTACTTCTTCTTTTCCAATTTGGATTCCTTTTATTTCTTTGTCTGCTCTGACTGCTGTGACCAAAACTTCCAGAACTATGTTGAATAGTAGTGGTGAAAGTGGACACCCTTGTCTTGTTCCTGACTTTAGGGGAAATGCTTTCAATTTTTCACCATTGAGGATAATGTTTGCTGTGGGTTTGTCATATATAGCTTTTATTATGTTGAGATATGTTCCTTCTATTCCTGCTTTCTGGAGAGTTTTTATCATAAATGGATGTTGAATTTTGTCAAAGGCCTTCTCTGCATCTATTGAGATAAAATTTCAATTTATTAATCTGGTGAATTACATTGATTGATTTGCAGATATTGAAAAATCCCTGCATCCCTGGGATAAAGCCCACTTGGTCATGGTGTATGATCTTTTTAATGTGTTGTTGGATTCTGATTGCTAGGATTTTGTTAAGGATTTTTGCATCTATGTTCATCAGTGATATTGGCCTATAGTTTTCTTTTTTTTTTGTGGCATCTTTGTCAGGCTTTGGTATTAGGGTGATGGTGACCTCATAGAATGAGTTTGGAAGTTTACCTTCCTCTGCAATTTTCTGGAAGAATTTGAGTAGGATAGCTGTTAGCTCTCCTAGAAATTTTTGGTAGAATTCAGCTGTTAAGCTGTCTGGACCTGGCCTTTTGTTTGCTGGAAGATTTCTGATGACAGTTTCAATTTCCATGCTTGTGATGGGTCTGTTAAGATTTTCTATTTCTTCCTGGTTCAGTTTTGGAAAGTTGTACTTTTCTAAGAATTTGCCCATTTGCCCATTTCTTCCAAGTTTTCCATATAATTGCTGATAGTAGTCTCTTATGATCCTTTGTATTTCTGTGTTGTCTGTTGTGATCTCTTCATTTTTATTTCTAATTTTATTGATTTGATTTTTCTCCCTTTGTTTCTTGATGAATCTGGCTAATGATTTGTCAATTTTATTTATCCTTTCAAAGAACCAGCTTTTGGCTTTGTTGATTTTTGCTATGGTCTCTTTTGTTTCTTTTGCATTCATTTCTGCCCTAATTTTTAAGATTTCTTTCCTTTTACTAACCCTGGGGTTCTCCATTTCTTCCTTTTCTAGTTGCTTTAGGTGTAGAGTTAGGTTATTTATTTGACTTTTTTTCTTGTTTCTTGAGGTATGCCTGTATTGCTATGAACTTTCCTCTCAGCACTGCTTTTATAGTGTCTCACAGGTTTTGGGTTGTTGTGTTTTCATTTTCATTCGTTTCTATGCATATTTTGATTTCTTTTTTGATTTCTTCTGTGATTTGTTGGTTATTCAGAAGCGTGTTGTTCAGCCTCCATGTGTTGGAATTTTTAATAGTTTTTTCCTGTAATTGAGATCTAATCTTAATGCATTATGGTCAGAAAAGATGCTTGGAATGATTTCAATTTTTTTGAATTTATCAAGGGTAGATTTATGGCTCAGGATGTGATCTATCCTGGAGAAGGTTCCGTGAGCACTTGAGAAAAAGATGAAATTCATTGTTTTGGGGTGAAATGTCCTATAGATATCAATTAGGTCTAACTGGTCTATTGTATCATTTAAAGTTTGTGTTTCTCTGTTAATTTTCTGTTTAGTTGATCTGTCCATAGGTGTGAGTGGGGTATTAAAGTCTCCCACTGTTATTGTGTTATTGTTAATTTCCCCTTTCATACTTGTTAGCATTTGTCTTACATATTGCGGTGCTCCTATGTTGGGTGCATATATATTTGTAATTGTTATATCTTCTTCTTGGATTGATCCTTTAATCATTATGTAGTGGCCTTCTTTGTCTCTTTTCACAGCCTTTGTTTTAAAGTCTATTGTATCAGATATGAGTATTGCTACTCCTGCTTTCTTTTGGTCTCTATTTGAGTGGAATATCTTTTTCCAGCCCTTCACTTTTAGTGTGTATGTGGGTGGGTCTCTTGTAGGCAGCATATTTAGGGTTCTTGTTTTTGTATCCATTCAACCAGTCTTTGCCTTTTGGTTGTGGCATTCAACCCATTTACGTTTAAGGTAATTATTGATAAGTATGATCCCATTGCCATTTACTTTATTGTTTTGGGTTCGGGTTTATACACCCTTTTCATGTTTCCTGTCTAGAGAATATCCTTTAGCATTTGTTGGAGAGCTGGTTTGGTGGTGCTGAATTCTCTCAGCGTTTGCTTGTCTGTAAAGCTTTTGATTTCTCCTTCATATTTGAATGAGATCCTTGCTAGGTACAGTAATCTGGGCTGTAGGTTGTTTTCTTTCATCACTTTAAGTATGTCTTGCCATTCCCTCCTGGCCTGAAGAGTTTCTATTGAAAGATCAGCTGTTATCCTTATGGGAATCCCCTTGTGTGTTATTTGTTGTTTTTCCCTTGCTGCTTTTAATATTTGTTCTTTGTGTTTGATCTTTGTTAATTTGATTATTATGTGTCTTGGGGTGTTTCGCCTTGGGTTTATCCTGTTTGGAACTCTCTGGGTTTCTTGGACTTGGGTGATTATTTCCTTCCCCGTTTTAGGGAAGTTTTCAACTATTATCTCCTCAAGTATTTTCTCATGGTCTTTCTTTTTGTCTTCTTCTTCTGGGACTCCTATAATTTGAATGTTGGAGTGTTTCATATTGTCCTGGAGGTCTCTGAGATTGTCCTCATTTCTTTTAATTAATTTTTCTTGTTTCCTCTCTGATTCATTTATTTCTACCATTCTGTCTTCTATTTCACTAATCCTATCTTCTGCCTCCGATATTCTACTATTTGTTGCCTCCAGAGTGTTTCTGATCTCATTTATTGCATTATTCATTATATATTGACTCTTTTTTATTTCTTCTAGGTCCTTGTTAAACCTTTCTTGCATCTTCTCCAAGCTATTTATCTGTGATTCCATTTTGATTTCAAGATTTTGGATCATTTTCACTATCAATATTCAGAATTCTTTATCAGGCAGATTCCCTATCTCTTCCTCTTTTGTTTGGTTTGGTGGGCATTTCCTTTACCTTCTGGGTATTCCTCTGTCTCTTCATCTTGTTTATATTGCTGCGTTTGGGGTGGCCTTTCTATATTCTGGGAATTTGTGGAGTTCTCTTTATTATGGAGTTTCCTCGCTGTGGGTGGGGTTGTATCAGTGGCTTGTCAAGGTGTCTTGGTTAGGAAAGCTTGTTTCAGAGTTCTGGTGGGTGGAGCTGGATTTCTTCTCTCTGGAGTGCAATGAAGTGTCCAGTAATGAGTTATGAGATGTCTATGGTTTTGGAGTAACTTTGAGCTGCCTGTATATTGAAGCTCAGGGGTGTGTTCCTTTGCTTGCTGGAGAATTTGCATGGTATGTCTTGCTCTGGAACTTGTTGGCCCCTGGGTGGTGCTTGGTTTCAGTGTAGGTATGGAGGCGTTTGATGAGCTCCTATTGATTAATGTTCCCTGGATTCAGGAGTTCTCTGATGGTCTCAGGATTTGGACTTAAGCCTCCTGCTTCTGGTTTTCAGTTTTATTTTTACAGTAGCCTCAAGACTTCTCCATCTATACAGCACTGATGATAAAACATCTAGTTTAAAGATGAAAAGTTTCTCCACATTGAGGGACACCCAGAGAGGTTCACTGAGTTACATGGAGAAGAGAAGAGGGAGGGGGTAGTTAGAGGTGACTGGAATGAAGTGAGGTGGGATCAAAAGAGGAGAGAGCAAGCTAGCCAGTAATCATTTCCTTATGTGCACTCCTCAGTCTGGACCGCTCAGAGATGTTCACAGAGTTATACAGAGAAGAGGAGAGGGAGGAAGTAGGCAGAGGTGGCCAGGAGGATAAAAGAGGGAAATGAAAAGGAGAGAGACAGATCCAGCCAGTAACCAGTTCCCTAAGTGTTCTCCATCGTCTGGAACACACAGAGATTCACAGAGTTGGGTAGAGAAGAGAAGGGGGAGAGAGGAAGCAGAGACAACCTGGTGGAGAAAAAGGAGAGTCCAAAGGAGGAGAGAGTGGTCAAGCCAGTAATCTCACTCTCAGGTAAAATTGGGTACTGAAGATTGGGTTTTTAAATGTACAAAATTGACAACAAATACTAAAAAGCAAAGATTAAAAGTCCAGAGTAGAGGTTGGATTTTCAAAAATACAATATGAAGAAAAGAAGAAGAAGAAGAACAACAACAAAACAGACAAAGTCACGAGAATTATTAAAACAACAACAACAACAACAACAACCACAAAAAATATATATACGGCGTTTGCTTTAAAAATAGGGTCTTTTTTTTTGAAAAGTAATAGTAGGTTATAAAAATTAAAATTAAAGGAGAAACAGAGGACTTAAGAATTTTTTAAAGTTAAAAAAAAAGAAGAAAAAGAAAAGAAGAAAAAAACAATCAAACAACATCAACCAAAAAAAAAAGAAAGAAAGAAAATGGTCATAAAAATAGTAAAGATATTTCTGGGACTTTCTCTGGTGTTGTGGGCAGTGTGGGGTCACTTCCAAGGCAGTTCCTTCTGTTTAGCTTCTTCTGTTTGCTGGTCTCTTCAGTGTCTGATTTCCGCCCTGACACAAGGGGGGCGGTGGTGGACACTTTTATTTTTTTTTAGGTTCACTTGTTCAGTCGCGCTGTGGGGAGGGAGAGATGCTGCAAACAAATAACACTGGCGTGTGCTCGCAGTGTCTCAGCCATGCTGGGCATGCCCCTGCTCATGGCGCACACCACTCAGGCTCTACGTTGCTCCTTCGGGAACCGTCTGGGGCCGGCCCTGGGCTGCATGCACCTCCCTGGTCTAAGCCACTCAGGCTCGGTGCTCAGGTAGCCCTCAGAGGCGCAGATTCTGTTGGGCCTGCGTTTTGTGCCCTTCCCAAGACCGAGTAGCTCAGGTGTTTGGCGAGCACAGTCGCTGCAACTTATCGCCTTTCCCATCCCTGCTGCTCAGTTTTCTGGGTGTACCATTGGTGCCCCTTGTGAGGCGGATGGTGACTATCCAGGACCCCAAGAAGTCTTAGCAAAGAAACCTGCTTGCAGTTTGGAAGGTAAAGTCTCTCTGGGGCTGTGATTGCCCCCTTCCACCCCTTATGACTCTGGCTGCCTGTCATCGGAGGGGGATGGTCTGCAGCCGGCTATTTCTGTTCCGTCCTTTGTTCTGTGTGTGGCCCTGGTGGTGTCTTATGTTAGAGCTTTTTGCATGGTAGCTATCCCACAGTCTGGTTTGCTAGCGCAAGTTAGTTTGCTGTGGTTACACTTGCAGCATTCTGGCCTGATTCTTAAAAAGCACTGCAGCCCGTGCCTCCCTGCCTAGCCCCCACTTGCTAGTGGTGGATGCAGGCGTCTGCACTGCTTCTCCACCGGGGGAGTTACCGCTGGGCTCATAATCTGTTGGTTTTAATTATTTATTTATTTTTCTTCCCTGTTATGTTGCCCTCTGTGCTTCCAAGGCTCGCCACAGACTCGGCAGTGAGAGTGTTTCCTGGTGTTTGGAAACTTCTCTCTTTTTAAGACTCCCTTCCCGGGCCAGGACTCCCTTCCCGGGATGGAACTCCCTCCCTACCTCCTTTGTCTCTTTTTTCATCTTTTATATTTTTCCTACCTGTTTTTGAAGACAACGATCTGCTTTTCTGGGTGCCTGATGTCCTCTGCCAGCATTCAGAAGTTGTTTTGTAGAATTTACTCAGCATTGGAATGTCCTTTTGATGAATCTGTAGGGGAGAAAGTGGTCTCCCCGTCTTATTCCTCCGCCATCTTAGGGCCACCCTCCTGAAGTTCACTCTTGGTGTACATTCTAGTCTAGACATATGTGTAATGCTATGGATTCATCATGGCAATAATATCATATATAATAGTTTACTGCCCTAAAACTCTTCTAGGCTCTGCCTATTCACCCCTCCCTACAGGGCCCCCACCAACCCCTGGCAACCACTGATTTTTTAGTGTCTTCATAGTTTTACTTGGTCAAGAATGTCACATAGTTGGAATCATACATTATGTACCTGTCCCTT
Source organism: Capricornis sumatraensis (assembly GCF_032405125.1). NCBI lineage: Eukaryota > Metazoa > Chordata > Mammalia > Artiodactyla > Bovidae > Capricornis > Capricornis sumatraensis. The sequence goes on from NC_091086.1 coordinate 34,662,090, forward strand.
CATAATTTGCATTTTACTATCCTCTATCCTTTTCATTGTTTGATTGCTCATTTCTATTTGGTGTTAAATAACATTCCATTGCCCAGATTCAGCATAGTCTATTTATTCATTCACCTACTGAAAGACATCTTGGTTGCTTCCAGGTTTTGGCAACTATGAATAAACATCATTGTGCAGCTTTTTGTGTGGACATAAATTTTTTATTCACTAGGATAAATACCAAAGAACACCACTGCTGGATATTATGGTAAGAGTATATTTAATTTCACAAGAAACTGCCAAACCATCTTCTAAAGTGTCTGTACCATTTTGAATTACCATTCAACAGATCTATTTGCCTGTTCTTTGCCACTGTAGCACTGAACTGTTTACTGTTTTGAGTACTTGATCTACTGCTTTATAGTCCATCTTTAAGACTGTTATTCTTCTTGAAGATGGGTAGTGTCAGTCTTCTGATTTTGTTCTTCTTCTCCCATACTGAATTGCCTATTCTGGGTCTTTTGCCTCTTCCCAGTAACTTTATAATAAGCCTGTTCTTATCCAGAAAATAACTTTTTGGGATTTTGATTAACCTTGCACTGAACATTTTAGATCAAGATGGGGAGAACTGACAGCTTGGCAACATTGAGTTTTCTTATTCATGAATGCTGTTGAACCAGTCTTGTATAATTAGGATAAGTCCACTCTGGACTTTTTTGTGGTGTATACTTCTTTTTATATATTGTTTAATTCAATTTGCTAAAGTGTTTTTGAGGGTTTTTGCAACTTTGTTCTTGAGAGATGTTGTTCTGTAGTCTTCTTGTAATGTCTTTTTCTGGTTATGATATTAGAGTAACTCTGGCCTCATGGAATAAGTTAGGAAGTATTCTCTCTGCTTCTATCTTCTGGAAAAGATTGTAGAGAAATGATATAATTTCTTCTTTAAATGTTTGGTAAAATTCACCAGTGGACCTATTTGGGCTTGGCGTTCACAGTTTTGGAAGGTTATTTGCTATTGATTCACTTTCTTTAATAAATATAGGCCTATGCTGATTATATGTTTATTCTTGAAGGAGTTTTGGCAGATTTTGTCTTTCAAGGATTTGGACCATTTCATCTAGGCTATCAGATTTACAGGTATAGAGTTACTTGTCCACTGTATTCCTTTATTATTTTTTAATATGTATGAGATCTATAGTGATGTCCCCTCTTTCATTTTTGATGCTAGTAATTTTTGTCTTCTTTCTTCTTAGTTAGCTTGGAGAAAAGCTTATCAATTTAATTGATCTTTTCAAAGAATGAGCTTTTGGTTTTATTGATTTTCTCTATTTGTTTCCTGTTTTCAATTTCGTTGATTTCTGTTCTGACTTTTGTGATTTATTTTCTCTGCACACTTTGGATTTAATTTGCCTTTTTCTAGGTTCCTAAAGTAGAACTTAAATTGTTGATTTTAGGTTTCTCCCTCTTCATTATCAAGGGCTTCCTTTGTGGCTTCCCTTATCAAGTGCTTCCTATATCAAAGTCTTCCCTTGTGGCTCAGCTGCTGCAGGAAACCTGGGTTAGATCCCTGGGTTGGAAAGATCCCCTGGAGAAGGGAAAGGCTACCCACTCCAGTTTTCTTGCCTGGAGAATTTAATGGACAGAGGAGCCTGGCGGGCTCCAGTTCATAGTGTCACAAAGAGTCACACACAACTGAGCATACCCATAGACAGGCATCCTTTGTATCATGGCGTCGTTTATTCTACCTGTATGGAAGGATGCATAAGCCTACAGAGTATATATTGGCTTCTCAGATTTTGCTAGTGGTAAAGAACCTGCTTGCCAGTGCGGGAGACTCAAGAGATGCAGGTTTCATTCCTGGGTTGAGAAGATCCCCTAGAGAAGGGCATGTCAAGCCACTCCAGTATTCTTGCCTGGAGAATCACAGGGACAGAGGAGCCTGGTGGGCTACAGTCCATAGTGTCACAAAGAGTCAGACACGAGTGAATTAACTTAGCATGCTAGCATGCATACAAGCATAGAGTATGTAGATAAATATATATATACTCTTACTCATGCTATTATTTGAACCAGTTGCTCTAGATCAATAGAAGCAAAATGAAACTTTTTGTTTTACTTTTTCTTTTTCCTTCCCTGATGCCTTCCTTTTGGTTGACCTGAGTTTGTGATTTATATGATTTTCCTTCTATCTTCAGAACTTCTCTTAAGATTTCTTACAAGACAGATCTATGGGAAGCAAATCTTTATTTCTCTTTCATTTATGAACAATAATTTCAGAGTTTAGCATCTTAGTTTGGTGAATTTTCACTCTCAACACTTTAAATATTTCGCTTCACTGTCTTCTTGCCTGCATGGTTTCTGAGGTTTTTGTTTCTCTATCTTCTTTAAAGATCTTTTCATTTATTATTTATTTTGTGAAGCTTGACTATGATATGCTTAGATATAGGTTCTTAAGGGACTTTTTTCCTTCTTGGTGTTCTGTGAACTTCCTAAATCTATGATTTTGTGTCTGACATTAATTTGAGGAAATTCTCAGTCATCGTTGCTTCAAATGGCACTTCTGTTCCTTTTCTTTCCGGTATTCCTATCGCATTTTCATGTGGTTGTCCCTCAATTCCTGGATATTATGTCGTTTGTTTCAGACTTTTTTTTTTCTCTTTGATTTTCAGTTGTTTCTATCATCATATATTGAAGCTCAGAGATTCTTCCCTCAGCTATATCTAGTCTTCTAATGAACCCATCAAAGGCATTCTTCATTTCTGATACTGCATTTTTGATTTCTAGCATTTCTTGTTGATTCTTTATTAGAATTTCCACATCTTTACTTTCATTATCCATCTGTCCTTGCCTGTTGTCTACTTTTCCCATTAATACCCTTCACTTATTAATCTAGCTTAAAAAATTCTTAGTATGATAATTGCAGCATTCCTGT